>NC_044564.1:115379854-115686178 GCF_007565055.1 Rhinopithecus roxellana
CTGATGTGACTTCTGTGCTAACATTATTGCTCAGACACCAGGCCCACACAATGGCTACCCTGCTGACTGCCACTTTGCCACCAGAATGTGGGGCCTCCCTGGCACATCAGCAGGCTGAGTTCTGAATTCTCAGTTTCATTTCCTACTGATACAGCGGAATGCTGCTGTTTTCCTTTTATAAAGAAACCATTTGTGTATATTGCCCCTTATTTGGATTTCTTCATTACCATGTCTCAGAGCACAGTTTTAATTTATAGAATCTTGGCAGCTTTATCTAAATGATTTCTTATTTTGAAATTTAATTTTATTCTCATATTTTTTGAGAAGAATGAAAATCAGTGATGAGTGTGGTAGATTGAACACATTAGTGGTCGCAGTTCTTTATCCCTTCCTGTATTCATGCCTGATACCATGTAATTGTGCATATTCTACCAATCTGGCTTAGGGTCAGCTATGGGACTTGTCTTCACCAACGGGATGCTAGCAAATGTGATTTAAACAGAGACTTGAAAAGTGTCTGCACAATTGAGCTTGTCTACTTTTGTTCGTCTGCCATTACCAAGTGCAGGTGCCCATGCTAGCCTGCTGGAGGATGAGAGACATGTGGACCAGAATCAAGTGGCCCTACTTGTCCCAGTCAACCTAGATAAGCTAAGAACCAGCCAAGCCCAGACACGAAGCAATCCCTGCTAAGACAGAAAGGACATGTCAACAAATCTGTGGACTCGTGAACCAAATTCTTGCTCATTATTTGAAGCCACTGAGTTTTGGGGTTGTTTGTTGTATAGCATTGTTGTGATAATAGTTAGTGGCCTAGAATACGCAGTGGCAGACCTGCGCTTCTGGAGCAGAATCCAAGGGAACACAGCCCATGGGCAACACCTTCCAGGAACTTGGGAAATAGTGATAAACAGAGAAGGAGGGAACCTTACTAAGGCGACTCAAACACTTCCACCGTGCACGTAGGGGATCCACATCAGTGAGATTCAGCAGAGTAAAGTAAACATAAGTACAGGCTCCAGAGTTGGGCTCCTGGGTCCAAAACCCAGATTCATTTATGAGCTTCACGTTCTTGAGCAAGTTACTTTACCTTTTGGACCTCCGTTTCCTCCTTTGTAAAACAGATAGATAATAAATAATACCTACGTCATAAGGTTGTTAGGAGGATTAGATTTAAAATTTTTTTAAATTTATTTTTAATGACACATGTATATGTAGTTATGGTATACAGCATGATGTTTTGAAATGATGTAGAGTGGCTAAATTGAGCTATTTAACGTATGCATTATCTCACCTGCTTTTTTGTGGTGAGAATACTTAAAATCTACTCTCTTGGTGATTTTCTTACCACATTTTCTTTATCCATTCAGTTGCTGATGGACAGTTAGGTTGATTCCATATCTTGGTTATTATGGATAATGCAGCAGTGAACATGGCAGTGCAGATACTTCTTTGACACACTAATTTCATTTCCTTTGGATCTATATCCAGTTGTGGGATTGCTGGATCATATGATAGTTCTGTTATTAATTTTTTGAGAAATATGCATACTGTTTTCCATAATGGCTGTACTAATTTACATTCCCACCAACAGTGTGCCAGGGTTTCTTTTTCTCCACGTTCTCACCAACACTTATCTTTCATTTCTGTTTTTATAGTAGCCATTCTAATAAGTGTGAGGTGATATCTCATTCTGGTTTTAACTTGCATTTCCCTGGTGATTAGTGATTTCGAGTATTTTTTCATGGACCTGTTGCCCATTTGTTGGTCTTCTTTTGAGAAATGTCTAGGTCCTTTGCTCTTTTTTTTTTTTTTTTTTCAAGACAGAGTCTTGCTGTGGCACCCAGGCTGGAGTGCAGTGGCGTGATCTCGGCTCATTGCAACTTCCACCTCCCGGGTTCAAGCAATTCTCCTGCCTCAGCCTCCTGAGTAGCTGGCATGTGCCAGAGTCTCATTCTGGTTTTAACTTGCATTTCCCTGGTGATTAGTGATTTCGAGTATTTTTTCATGGACCTGTTGCCCATTTGTTGGTCTTCTTTTGAGAAATGTCTAGGTCCTTTGCTCTTTTTTTTTTTTTTTTTTTCAAGACAGAGTCTTGCTGTGGCACCCAGGCTGGAGTGCAGTGGCGTGATCTCGGCTCATTGCAACTTCCACCTCCCGGGTTCAAGCAATTCTCCTGCCTCAGCCTCCTGAGTAGCTGGCATGTGCCAGAGTACAGGCATGTGCCACCACACCTGGCTAATTTTTTGTATTTTTAGTAGAGATGGGTTTTCACTGTGTTGGCCAGGATGGTCTCAATCTCCTGAACTCGTGATCTGCCCTCCTCAGCCTCCCAAAGTGCTGGCATTACAGGTGTGAGCCACTGCACCCAGCCCCTTTGCTCATTTTTTAACAGGGTTATTTATTTTATAGCTATTGAGTTACTTGAGTCCTTACATATCTGGGGTACTAACCCCTCATTAGATGTTTGGTTTGTAAATATTTTCTCTTGTTTTTTAGGTTATCTCTTCATTCTGATGATTGTTTCCTTTGCTGTGCAGGAACTTTGGAGTTTGATGTCATCCCATTTGTCTATTTTTGCTTTTGTTGCATATGCTTTTGGTTTCATATCCCCCAAAAATTATTATCCAGACCAATGTCATGGAATGTTTCTCGTTTTCTTCTAGTAGTCTTACAGTTTCAGGTCTACTTTTAAATGTTTAATCTATTTTGAGTTGATTTTTGCATACGGTGTGAGATAAGGGTCTCATGTCCTTATGTATGTGGATATCCATTTTCCTGAGAGTCTCTTATTGAAGAGACTGTCCTTTCCCCATTGTGTGTTCTTGGCATCTTGGTCAAACATCAGTTGATCTTAACGCATTTGGAATGGCTCAGTGCAAGCCCTAGGTAAGTATTTGTTAAATAAATAAATAAAGTGTGACCTCATTTCTACCCACAGGCTGATCAAGCCTGGGGGACGTCTGGATTACATTTGTCTTCTGGTAGGAAGGATATATTTGCATCATGGAGGGACTGTTTCTCATTTCATATAGTCAAACATTGACTTCTGAAGAACTGAATGCATACTCAACAGCTCTAAAATATCTGGGGAAAGACAATGTTTTCCTTTTGAAAACCCACGCTATTGTATCAATATCCTGGGCTCAGTTAATTCATCTTAATATGTTTGGGGGCAGTGCTCAATGTGAGATTTCAGGAAAGGCGGGGGAATAATGTTATCCTTTCTTTAAGAGGCAAGGAGGGTACACTACATTTCAGAAAGATATCCATTCCAAATTATTGAAATAAAAGTTTTGATACTTAGAGAGGTAATCCCCAATTACTTGAAAAATCTCAGTTAAAAATATTTATTTCTTTGAAGAATCTCCAAAGCTGTGACTGTATTGCATTATTATTATTATCATCATTATTATTATTATTTGAAACAGAGTCTCGCTGTGTTGACAAGGCTGGAGGGCAGTGATCTCAGCTCACTGCAACCTCCACTTCCCGGGTCCAAGTGATTCTCCTGCCTCAGCCTCCCAAGTAGCTGGGATTACAGGCACATGCCACTACACCCAGCTAATTTTTGTATTTTTGGTAGAGACGGGGTTTCACCATGTTGGCTAGGCTGGTCTCCAACTCCTGACCTCAGGTGATCTGACTGCCTTGGCCTCCCAAAGTGTTGGGATTACAGGCATGAGCCACCACACCAGACTCCATCGTTTTTAAAAGTAACAGATGCAAGTCAAAATCTCATGGTCCTGCTATGGTAGGGAAGGCACAAGGAGTGTGTGTGTGTGTGTGTACATGTGTGTGCAGAGATGTGCTTTCTCCTGAGTAAGAGTCTCTGCTATCCCAGAGAAAAAATAAGATTGTGCGATTTGGACAAGAGCTTAACCTCCATCCTCCTGCTGAGTTCTCTGACCACGCTTTTCTCCCTCCATCCCTCCCGTCCTTCTCCCCAGTAGACATAGGTCCTTAACCAGAGCCTTTTGGGAACAGGTAGAAGGTAGAGATTTGAATTGAGTAAAACTGAAAGAACATAACCATCCCCATGTACCCAAATAATGGAAAGAGAAATAGCCATTGTCTAGAACTCAATTAAATCCATATAAGCAAAATAACATGAAATCTTTAATAGGAGCTCTAAATTGCTAAGAAATTTACTGTTGGTGGGCAACCAGGGGCAAGACTACACCCATGGCACAACAGTTGACAAAAGGTCCATGGAAACTGCCTGGACGCTCTTAAGGAACACGAAGGACCTGAAGACCCAGCTGTGATGTTAGCTACTGGGGGGTCATTTATGTCATGGATCATGAAAAGGTCATATTTAATGTACAGTTTTAAATTGAGACAGCACTTTGGGAGGCCGAGGTGGGCAGATCACCTGAGGTCAGGAGTCCAAGACCAGCCTGGCCAACATGGTGAAACCCTGTCTCTACTAAAAATACCAAAAAAAAAAAAAAAAAAAAAAAAAATTACCTGGGCCTGGTGGCAGGCACCTGTAATCCCAGCTATTTGGGAGATTGAGTCAGGAGAATCACTTGAACCCAGGAGGCAGAGGTTGCAGTGAGTGGAGACTGCACCATTGCACTCCAGCCTGGGTCAATAAGAGTGAAACTCCATCTCAAAACAAAACAAACAAACAAAAAAGAGACTTAATGGTTCATTCTTTATAGCTGTCTTAAAAACTACCCCAAAATATAGTCACTTTAAATAATAACCGTTTTATTATGCTTCTGAATTCTGTGGCCAGGAATTTGGACAGGGTATGGAGAAGCTGACTTTTCTCTGTTCCACAATGTTTGGGACCAGGGGACTTAATGGCTGGGAGGTGAGTCAAAAGCTGGGGACTAGAATGATCTGGCATCTCTTCACTCACATGTCTGGCACCTTAGCAGGGAGGACTCAAAGACTAAGACTGTGAATTAGTTCTCTAATTAGTAGCAAATTATCACAAACGATGATTTAGAACAATACACATTTATTATCCCACATAATGGGGTATCGGCAGGACTTTTTTGGGTGGGCAGGACTCTGCTCATGAGGTTACAATCAAGGGCTAGTGTTTCATCGAAGGCTCAACTGGAGAAGAATATGCTTCTAAGCTCACTTACATAGTTGTTGGCAGAATTCAGTTCCTTTTGGGTTGCTGGACTGAGGGTTAAGGTTCCTGGTTGCCTGTTGGACAGAGGCTGTCCTCAGTTCCTTGACATGTGGGACTCCCATGCATGGCCACTTGTTTCATCAAAAGTGGCAAGGCAGAGTCCACTAGACAGATGGGAGGTATAATCTCATGTAACATAGTAACAAAAGGGACATCCCCTCACCTTCACAGTATTCCACTGATTAGAAGCAAGTTACAGTCTCACCCTCACTAAGAGGAGAGGATTATGCAAAGGTGTGAATACCAGGAGATGAGGGTAAGGAGGGGGGCGTCTTAGAGTCCTTCTGCCACAGATGCCCAACAGAGTGGCTACATGTGGCCTCTCAACATGGCTTAGCTTCCTCACAACATGGTGGTCTCAGGAAAGTTGGACTTCTTACAGAACAGCTCAGGGATCCAAGTATGAGCAATCTAATGAAAAAAGTGGAAGTGACTTTGTCTTTTCCTAGACTTCCTCAGCCTAGGAAGTTACTCCTTATCACTTTCACAGTGGTCTATGGGTTTAAGCAGTTGCAGGTCCATCCAAATTCAAGTGGAGGAGAATTAGATTGCAGCCCTTGAGGAAGAGAGATGAGGTTACATTGCAGGAGCACGTGGGATAGCTGACGTTGTCCCAGCTATCTTTGTTCTCTGCCAGTCAGCTTTATGTGGACAATAAAGGGATGACACAATAAAAGGAAGTATGACCTGCTAAGTTTGACTATATAAATGATTACTCAAGCAATGACACTATAGATAGTGAAAAGGTTGCTATTAGTAAATAAGCTGAGACAACAGGCATAAACCAGAACTGGCCAGGGCAAACTAGGATGCCTGGTTAGCCTAGACCTGCCAATTCTCCCTGTTCCCATAGCCTGTGTGGAAGTAGTGTCACTTTATCAGGTGGCCTTAGCTTGGGAATCCCAAGTGTTATCCAGCAGGGATAAGCACAGTGGTTCTTCACAACAGTGGGGCTAAGAGCACTGTGGAGAAGCCCATTATGAGATGGAACATGCAGTCAGGAAGGTGACCGAGGAGGAATGCAAGACAAATACTTTTTCAGTTACAAGCGACAGAGTCTTTCCTTAAATTATTTTAACAGAAACAAAACAAAACAAAGCAAGCAAAAAGAATATGGATTGACTCACATAACTAAAAAGTTCAAAGGAAGTACAGCTTCAGGTCTCAAAGGAAGTACAGCTTCAGGTCTGGCTGGATCTAGGGGTTCTAACCATGTCATTGGGACTGTGTCTTCCCATAGCTGGGCTCTGCTTTCCTCTGTGTTAGCTGAGTTCAGGCAAGCTCTTTCCACATGGCGCCCTTTGGCTCCTCTAAGCTTAAACTATATCCTCAGAGTCATCACAAAGGAAAAGAAAACTTTCCATTCAAGCTCTTAAATCTGGATCTCATTGGCTTGGCCTGTCACATGACCATCTTGCCAAGGGGATGGCATATATGATTGGCCAGGCCTGGGTCATTTGCTGACAGCAGTCAGGGGTAGAGCAAGTCCACCCAGAACACATATACTGAGCATGAGAGAAGGCTTTTTCTCTAAGAAAAATTGAGACACTGTCGCCAGAACTGGGGAGAAATGGAAAACAGATGCCGTCTATAGCCCTCTTTCCCAATAAACTAAAAAAGAGGGTAACCTTCAAGGAGGAAGAGAGAAATCCACCTTTAGATTATAACTGCTCAGATGCTAGACCTGGCCAATTCTGGCATTTACTTCTCATGCCAGCACTAGGAAATCACTAAAATTAGTTGTCTCGTCACCCTTTGACAGGTGCAGAAAATGCAGCATATTGGCAAAGGAGGAGGGTAGATGTATCAGTTATCTATTGCCACAGTAATGCTGTGTAACAAACCACCTCCAAAACTCAGTTACAAAATATAATAAGCATTTACTTAGCTCTTGAGTCTGCGGGTTGGGGATTTAATCTGGATAGTTCCTCTAGTCTCCTTTGAGCTCTCTCACTCTCTGGGGGTAGCTGGCTGTTGGCGGGGGCTCACACATGTGGTGATCAGCTAGAATAACTAAACTCTGTTTCACCTTTCTCTCCTATTCTTCCAGCAGACTAGCTTGGGTATACAGTTGTCCCTGGGTATTCATGAATAATTGGTTCCAGGACCTCCACAGAAAACAAAATCTACAGATGCTCAAGGCCCTTATATAAAATGGTGTCATATTTGCCTATAACCTATGCACATCCTCCTGTAAATTTTAAATCATTTCCAGATTGCTTACAATACCTAACACAATGTAATGCTATGTAAATAGTTGTTATTCTGTATTGTTTAGGGAATAATGATAAGAAAAAAATCTGTACGTGCCCAGTACAGATGCAACCATCATAGGCCTAAGTATATTTTCAATCCATGGTTGGTTGAATCTACAAATGTGGAACCCATGGATATGAGGGCCAACTGTATTCTCGTGGTGAAGGCATAAGTGCAAGAGCAAGTGCAAATTCAGTTGGACAAGCACTTTTATTTTTATTTAGTTTTTTTTTTTGAGATGGAGTCTCATGCTATCACTCAGGCTGGAGTGCAGTGGTGTGATCACAGCTCACTGCAGCCTCAAGTTCTCGGGCTAAAACCATCTTCCCACCTCAGCCTCCTGAGTAGCTGGGATCACAGGTGTGCACCCCCATGCCTGGCTAATTTTTAAATTTTTTGTAGAGACGGGGTCTCACCATGTTGCCCAGGCTGGTCTTGAACTCTTGGCCTCAAGCAGTCCTCTTGCCTTGGTCTCTCAAAGTGTTGAGATTACAAGCGTGAGCCACTGTGTTTGATCTGCACAAGCACTTTTAAAGTCTCTTCTTATGTGAAATTTGCTAACATCCCACTGGCCAAAGTCACATGGCCAAACTCGGATTCAAGGAATGGGAAATAGAGTCTACTTTTTTAGTGAGAACTGCAAAGTCACAAGACAAAAAGGGCCAGATTAGAGGAGGTGTGCAGAATTGCCTTTAATGCAATCAATTTCCCACAGAACAAAGGGGCAAGGGTAACTGCTCATGACTCCTTAAGGTTGCTAAAGATAGATGTATGCATTTTGTTTCTCAACAGAGTTAGCATGAAATTCAGAAAGGATCAATCATCATTCTACCTCTATTAAAGCAGCTTTTAAAAACAGTCTTTCTTTAGCCACTGTAGAAAATGTTATGGTGATTCCTCAAAAAGTTAGAAATAGAATGACCATAAGATCCAACAACTCGACTTCTGAGTATCTATTCAAACGAATTGAAAGCAGAGAACTGAACAGATACTTATACATGAATATTCATAGCAACATTATTCACAATAGGTAAAAGGTAGACGCAACCCAAGTGTCCATCAATGGATGAATGGATAAATGACATGTGGTATAGCCATACAATGAAATATTATTCAGCCTTGAAAAGGAATGAAATTCTGATATACACTACAACATGAATGAATCTTTGAGATTCATTGTGCTAGTGAAATGAGCCAGATACAAAAGGACAAATATTGTGTGGTTCCCCTTATATGAGAGTGCTCAGAATAGTCAAATTCATAAAGTGATAGAAAGTAGTACAGTGGTTGCCAGGAGCAGGTAGGAGGTAATGGGAAGTTAGTGTTTAATAGGTGTAGCATTTCCATTTGGGATGATGAAAAATTATGAAGATGAATAATGGTGATGGTTACACAACAATGTGAATGCACTTCATATCACTGAACTGTACACTTACAATGTTTAAAATGGTAAATATTGTGTTATATATATTCCTGCACATTTTTTTTTTTTTTTTATTTTGAGACAGTTTTGCTCTTGTTGCCCAGGCTGGAGTGCAGTGGCACGATCTCGGCTCACTGCAGTCTCCACCTCACGGGTTCTCCTGCCTCAGCCTCCCGAGTAGCTGGGATGACAGGCGCCTGCCACCACACCCAGCTACTTTTTTGTATTTTTAGTAGAGACGGGGTTTCACCACATTGGCCAGGTTGGTCTCGAACTCCTGACCTCAAGTGATCTGCCTGCCTCAGCCTCCCAAAGTGCTGGGATTACAGGTGTTAGCCACCGTGCCCCGCCTCACAATTTTTTTAAAAGTTCCTTCTCTTGATCTTGCTATTCAAAGTTTTGGTTGCACCAACAATCAATCAACTAATATTGTTTTGCTAACTTACCTAATAATTGTAGCGAGCTGTGCTGGCCATAAAGAAGTCATTTGCTCAGTCCCTTTCTTCAATGACCTCACAGTTAAGTTGGGAAAATGGTATGTTAAAATAGAATGGCAAGGCCCAAAGAGTTTAAGAACCAATAGTACAAGGCAAGGTGGTAACCACACCAAGTGATGGGCCAATGACTGCCACAGAAGCTCAGAGGTGGGGAGCTTTTAAAAATACAAATATCCAGATTCCGCCTGGATCAGAATCTTGAGATTGAAGAGAAGCTGGAAAACTTGTACTTTTCAAAAGCTCCCAGGAAATTCAGATGCCCGGCCAGGGTTAGAGAATCCCTCTAAACTATATACAACAAAATTGATTTTAGGGGGGAAAAACCTGTTTCAAGAATTACAGCTTACTGGGAACATTGGAAATTGCAAAACTTAAAATAACTTTTACCTAGTAGAAATAAGCAACAGAAAATAAAACACAAAGACTAACACTGTGTCTGGAAAATATTGACTAAACATTGATGGAAGACCCTACATCTGCATGACAAAATTGAGATAATAAAATTTGCCTAGGAAAATTGGATCTCATGGGAATAACACCACAAAAGAACATATTCATGTTACGAAGAAAGATAATCAGCAAATTTTGATGTGGACAAGCCACTGATCAATGAATCAATCTTTTTTCTGTCAAATATACAATGAAAAGACTCCATTCTGATGAAAATAATTTCAGTGTAGGCTTCTAGCTTTTTCAAACATTTCAAATATTTCACTTTTGTTAACGTGTTATTTTGAAATAATTTCAAAATTATAGAAGAGTTGCAAGAATAGGACAAAGACCTTTTGCATACCCTTTGTTCAAATTTACCAATTCATATTCAGTCACATATAATTGCTTTATCTTATATATATATGTATGTATGCATATAGACATATACATATGTGTATATATTTTTTGAGAGTTGCAGATAATCATGTGCCTTTCCATCAAAAGTGTGTACTTTCTAAGAGTGAGAAGATGATTTTACAAAACCAGAAAATGATGATCAATTCAGAAATTTAACATGAATGCATACTATTCTCTAATACACAGCTATATTCAAATTTCACCAGTTGTCCCCAAAATGTCCTTTATAGTAATTTTTTCCCACTCTGATTCAGGAGCCAAAAAAAAAAAAAAAAAAAAAAATGTGATTCAAGATCACTTTTTGCATTTAGTTGTCATACTTATCTCTTTAGTCTCCTTTAATTTGAAACAGTTCCTTGGTCTTTCTTTGTCTTTCATAACATTGACATTTTTGCAGAATACAGGCCAGTTGTTCTGTAGAATGTCCCTCGATCTGTATTTGTCTGATGTTTCCTCATGATTAGATTTGGGTTATGCATTTTTGGCAGGAATTCTGTGTAAGCACTGTTGGCTGTTGGTGCATCCCATCAAGAGTCACATGCTGGCAGTTTGTCCAATTACTGGTGAAAGAAACATTCCATTTTACTTTTCTATGCCTCACTCTCCTTATCTGCTAATGGAGATAACTGAGGGACATAGTTGGATGGCTTCAGGGCTAAGCTGTCATTCCAGACATGCCCCGCCCACTGGATAGTTTTGCAGATGGAAGCCATCGAGATCACCATCATCATTAATATCATCATCTCGACTATCTAGATTACATACTGTGTGCTGGCATTCATTGCTTTTTCTAACCCTCGTGTAAAGCATGCACGTCTGTGTTATTTTCCCCATTTAACAGTTAAGGAAACTGGGGCTCAGAGACAATGGTGTGATGTGCTCAGGATCACATGGCTGGAAAGGGACTGAGCTGGGATTGGAACCTAGTTGGGTCTGAGTCCAGACACAGCCTGAGCCCGAGCCCTGTACTATGACACATTGTGAGCTAATTGCATTCACAATTGTGTTTCTCAGCAGAAGGGATGGAGTATTAAAGCCTCCTTTGGGAGCCACCAGATGACAAAGGAGGAAAGGACAAGCTCTTGCCGTCTTTCTTACTCTTCTTTTTTTTTCCATGGCCTGGGCCCATCTCCATTGTGAGATCCAGCTGAATTAAAATCAGGACTACTGCCACAGTGGGGGGCACTGCCAAATGGATTTGGGGAAGCTGCCTTCAAAGCTGACTTTGCTCCCTTCTTGGCTGTCTAGGCCTGCTCAAATGAGGTTACTCCACCCTCATCCCGTCCTGGAGCCTGAGTTTCCTTATACATGTCGAAGTCGATACGGGCTGGAAATGGTAATCATAATTACCATGCGTTGGGTGCATAACATGAATTAGGGCTTTAAATAACCCTGTGGTGTCAGGTACCTTATTTTGCCCATTTTACAGATGAGAAAAACTGAGGCTTTTATAGTTGCTAAGGTTACAATCTGCACAGGTCTAAGTGCAGAGACTAGATGAGATCTTCACTAGTATGCCAGGCTTTCTCCAGGCTTCATGGACTGGCAGGCTCCATGGAACAGGTTTATGAAACATAAGAAGCATTTATTGTTGACTCCTGGGACGGGCTACATAGATTTTTGCCTCAATGCTGATTCCTTATCTGGGTGATCTGTTTGATCTCTTTCTTTCTATTTGTCAGTATCTTGTCCTGGATCTTCGTTCTCTCTGTTTTCCCTCCTGGACTCACCTCTCTGGGGGACTGCCAAGGCCTCAGGTACCTGCTTCTCTGGAGATTTCACCATGACCTGCAAGGTCCCCCCTTGAGGAAGTACGTTGCTGCTGGGTTGATCCCATCTCCTTCCCAACTTCTCCCTGTGCGGGGATGGGGAGGTAGAGGAATGGAAGAAAAGAAAAAAATTCCAGAGCAAAAGCTGGAATTTTGCACCGGGCCAAGACACTTCAGCCTTAAAATGGGGGTGACTGTATTTCTCTGCCCACTTTGGAGAAGTAGTCAATCAAACAAGAAGAACATGCTGCCAACTTGCTTGATAAATTGCTAAGGAATTTTCTAAGACCGGATCGTGTGGGTTTTTCCCCCTTTGTGTAGAGACTTGAAAGCCCAAGTCACCCTAGCTGGGCTGTTACAAGAGAGCATTTCCTTCGTTTTTGAGGCTTAAGGAAAAGTAACTCAGCTTGAGGAAGAAAACACCATTTCATGAAGTCTTTGCCTTCATTCTTTCCCATGCCCTTTTGAGCAGACTGTTTCTCTATAAAGGCAACTTCTCCACCAGGACCTAACCAGCAGATCTTAGCCAAGCCCCCAGGTTTTGTTTGGGACCCAAAGACTTCTTCCGAGGCAACTCCCACCACCTGCTTGTGACACATGCTTGACATCTGCCCATCACCTACTAGAAAAAGCCTCAGCATCCTAACCTCCTGGGTTTCCCAAGTGTTGCCAGATGTTAGCACAAAGAAATGCAGCTTTGGTGTGTCTCCACGTCACATCCCCAGTCTCGGCGAACCCTCGCAGTCCTCTCTGAGGAACATTTGAGGGTTCTGCTCAGCCCACCACGTCCCTTCTCTCAAGGCGGGGTCTCAAGAGGCTCTGCGTGTTTTGTGACGCTGCCGTCTTTAGCCATAGAGGATCAGCTCCTGGTGGCACCTGAGCCAAGCTTGACCTACCCCATTCTCTCTCCTGAATTTGGATTGAGTGCAGACACACCAGTCAGTACTTTCTGCACTGACAGAATGGTATGCTGACCATTTTGACTTTGTGCCCAGGGAAGCAGAGACGATCCCCCCACCCGGAGACAGGGTGGGAAGGAGGGAGAAGTTAGGACTGAGATATCAAGAGACTTGTGGCCCAGAGTGATGGAAAGAGAAAGCCCAGGTCCTGAAACTTTTCTAGTTCCTGGCTCTGAATCCCCTCGATTCATTTCCTGCCCGTGGATACCATGATCTACCTTCTAATTTTCCTTTTGTTTTTTTTTTTTTAGTTCAGCGTGATTTCTTCTCTATTGGCTACAACTGAAAGAGTGTTGGTAAGACTGGTAGGTTTTAGAATCCCCATTTTTCAAAGACAGATGCTAAAGCTCAGAGATGAAGCCCTGAGGCCAGGATCACCCAGGTAGTGAGGGGCAGAGGAGATTCCACCTGACAACGTGTGTGCTTTCTCTACATGAGACAGTTTCTAAGGACTTTACAGGTTACATCGTTTAATCCTCAGACCACCCCATGAGGTAAATAAAACTGTTAGCATCATTTTATTCTATTTTACTTTGTTTTATGTACGTATGTATTTATTTATTTTTGAGACAGAGTCTTGCTCTGTCACCCAGGCTGGAGTGTAGTGGTGCGATCTCGGCTCATGTAACCTCTGCCTCCCAGGTTCAAGTGATTCTCCTGCCTCAGCCTCCTGTAGGCTGGGACTACAGGCGTGTGCCACCATGCCTGGCTAATTTTTGTATTTTTAGTAGAGACAGGGTTTCACCGTGTTAGCCAGGATGGTATCGATCTCTGGACCTTGTGATCCGCCTGCCCTGGCCTCCCAAAGTGCTGGGGTTACAGGTGTGAGACACCGAGCCTGGCCTATCATTTTAAAGATGAAGAAGTGGGGGCAAGATGAGCCACCTGCTGGATACCACACTGCAGGTGAGGAGGACCAGAGCCAGAGGTGAACCTGGGAACTGACCCCAGGAGCTGGGCTCTAAAAATGATGTAATAATGATAGTTCTGGAGGCGGTGGGCTAGGCATGGAAGGAGTAAAAAGTTTCCAGAATTTGATAAACTCAGGCATGCCGAGTTGAACCATAGACCCTCAGAAGATGGGAAAGCCTTTGGGGGTCCCTCCTGGACCACGCTTCCACTGATGTGAGCATCTGTTCTTCCTCACCCCTGACCAAAAGTCATTTTTCCAACACTGTATCACAGAGCTCCATCATAGAGCAGGTCTGGTCTTGTCCCCTGCGCGATCACAAAATATGTTGTCTTCTCCACCCACACACCTTTCCTCCCGAAGCCCTGCCCAGAGCTTGTCTGGTGTTTGTGGGGGTCCTCCCCTTCTCGTGGCTTCCCCATGCTGGTCACAGTGTCATTGCTCTCGAAAGTGAGGGGTCCAGATATGACCACAGTGCATCTGATGGGACCACAGCCACCTCATGCAGTACCTAGCCACTTTCTTGGGCAGGTCCTCAGGACACTCCAAAAGTTCCACATGGTGAGTGTACCCTCAGTTAATTCTCAAATGGAGACAAACCACAGCTCAGGGTGATTGCATAGTTTCTGCTGTTGTTTGGGGGAATATGTGGGTTCATTTATAAACTGGATTTTGTCAGAAGACTTCAAGCTCAGCCACTGTCCCCTGAGGATACCCTTCATGGCCCATTTGGTACAGAATGAAGAAAGGAAGCACTCTCCAAGGCTGAGACCCCTGGGCAGGAGATGCCTCTATGGTCGGGATGTGCTGACAGAAGGCCTAGCTCCTGGGACCCATGGGTGGTGGAGAAACAGAAAGGGCTTGCAGTGACTCCAGAAAAAGAAGGATGAGAAGGACCATGAGATTTTATAGGCCAGAGGTGCCTGGAGACAGGCTGTGGATTATTCCAGGTTGGCGGTCACTGATGCTCTTGAGTGAAAGCCACAGATTTTCTCCCCCAAAATGCACATACAGACATACATTTGGTTAAGGAGTAGTTCTTGGTTCCCCAAACCAACGCAACGACCCCATTTAAGAATCCCTGCTCTGCAGAGAACCTGCCATCTAATTAAGACCCTCCTGGAATCTTCACTGACCCCCACCAGGGCTGGATGGGACCCTTCCTTGAGCTGCACTGAGCACCTCACTGTTGGCACTGTACTGCAAAGGTTTTAAGAAGGTGACCCTTAGACCAACATCATCAGCATCACCTGGGAATGCATTAGAAATGCAAACTCTTGGTCCCTAACCTAGACCAAATGAATTCGAAACTCTGGGGTGGGGCCCAGCAATCTGAACAGGCTCTCCTGGTGATTCCAAGAATCACTAGCATTTGAGAAGAGCTGCTGCAAATAGTTCTCCTCTTCATGGTGTGTATCTGTCTTTCTAGATACAACGTGCCTGGCACATAGTAAGCGCTCAAATGAATATCGCATCAAGTTTTCCCGACTCCCAGGGCAGGAGTTTTTCCTTGGTACCATACAGCTCTCAGCTGTGGTGACTGAGACCCCATGTCATTTTGGATCTAGTTTCTACTCTAAGGCCTAAGATCAGGCTTGGCTCCACTAGGCAGAGGCGGGGACCCGGCCTTGAGGCAGGTGCCCAGAAACCTTCACACAAGGATCGAGCCAGACAGACATCAAACCTGGAGCATCTCTCCAGGTAACAAGGCCCCAACCACCTGGTGGTTGAGGGGCAGGTGGGCTACAGGCTGCCTGGCCAGCACGTATGCTCAGGGCTCACAAGACCCAACTCTGCCATGCTCCGCAAGCTGCCCCCACTCCCCTTGGTGCCTGCTGCACACCATCCTTGGCAGAGGCTGCCAAACCTCTGGCAGGGACATACTTGCCAGGCTGGTGAGCAGAAAAATGGCCACTTTCAATTTTTAACGAATCTCCAACTTTTAGGGGTCTGGGGGGAAGTGGTTAGAAGACTCCTTTTTTGTTTGTTTGTTTTTTGAGACGGAGTCCTACTCTGTCACCCAGGCTACAGTGCAGTGGAGTGATGGAGTGATTTCGGCTTACTGCAACCTCCGCCTCCTGGGTTCAAGCGATTCTCCTGCCTCAGTCTCCTGAGTAGCTGGGACTACTGGCGCGTGCCACCACACCCGACTAATTTTTGTATTTTTAGTAGAGATGGGGTTTCACTATGTTGGCCAGGCTGGTCTCCAACTCCTGACCTCGTGATCCACTGGCCTCGGCCTCCCAAAGGGATTACATGCGTGAGCTACCACTCCCGGCCAGAGCCTCCTCTTAACCTCTTGTGTATGAGTGTTTGCTAAGGGGGGCAAGAGTTGTGTTTCTTAATTTCATGTCTCCCATATAGGGCTAAATTCCCAGTTTAACTTATTAGGGAAAGGAGGTGTCTTCTACACAGTGCCTCTGTTTCCTAAAAATTTTAAAAATAACTTTTTTGAGGGTTGTAGGGAAAACATTTTTGTAACCCTTCCTGTATCATATTGCTCCAGTTCTTTAAACATTACAAAAAAGAACATTTGATTTTTGAAGGTGGGGGCAGAGAGAAGATACCTGTTTACTCTTAATTTTCAGTGTTTTTATTTTTGAAAAGCACCCTTGTAGTTTTCTTTCGGGGAGGGGCAAAAAAGGATTTCTGTTCACCTTGCATCTCATAGAAGAGCAATTCTTAACATTTTTATTCCAAAAATCAACCAGTTGTGGGAGATGTAGGATGGATCCAGCAATCCCTCCTTGTCTCTATAATAGGGCAGGTCCTTCACACTCTCAGTTTTTAAAAAATCTGATTTTTCAGGAGAATGGGGAAGAGAACAGAAAAAAAAATCTCTTTTAAACTTTCCCAAGTCACAAGGAGGCAGTTGCTCAAGTAAAAAAAAAAAAAAAAAAAAAAAAAAAAAAAAAAAAAACCTGACTCTTTTGGGGCGTTGGAAAAAAATTTCCTGGTTCACATTTTATTTCACATAGAAGTTTCTCAAATTTTCCTTTTCTAAATCAACCTGACTGGTGGATATGGGCGGGCGGGGGGGGCCATACCCCTTAACCTTTAACCCCTCTTGTCTTACTGTAGGACGAGTTTTTCAAACTTTTATTTAGAAATATATATATATACACATATATTTTTTAATTTGGCGAGGATAGGCAGAAACAGCCGTTTCACTGGCATTTCACATAAAAGCGGCTCCTCAAATATTTATTTTAAAAATCAATCTGGCTAGGGGGCTAGAGTCCTCTTAACCCCTCTTGTCTGACATGGGACCAGTCCTTCAAACTTTTATTTTATTACATTAGTTTTTTGGGGAGGAGTGGCAGGGGCAATAGAATATTCCCGGTAAGCCTTCCAGTCTTCCAGCAAGCCAGCTCTTGAAAACTTTTATTTCAAAAATCAGTCTTTTTTTTGGGGGGGGGGTACAGCAGGGTACTGAGTTCCCATTAACCTCTTGCGTTCCGCCGGCTCCCCGAACTTTTTCACAGCGTGAAAATGACATTTCCGAGGGGCTGGAGGACTGGGGGAGGGCAGAAGGGAGCCGGGGGGCGGGCGCGGGGGGCGCGGGGAGGGCAGGGCGCGGCGCGGGAAAGTTTGGGGGGCGGGTGCGCCACGGCCCTGGGGCTGGCGGACTGGAGAGCGGGCGCGCCCCTGGACCGGCCGGCTTTGTGTGCCGCGCGGAGGCCGGCAGCGCGGAGGCCGAGGCCGAGGCCCCGAGCTCGCGGGCCGCACGGCGAGGCCGGCCCGGGGGCGGGCAGGGCGGCGGGGGGCGGCGGCGGCCCCGCGAGGGGCGGCTCGGCGGCAGCGGCTGCCGCGGCGCGGCCGGTGCGGGCCGGGGGTGGGGGCGAGGGCCGGCGCCCCCCCCGCGCGCCCCCAGCGCCCCCGCCCCCCCGGCCTGAGCGGGGCGGGCGGAGGAGGGAGCGGCGGCGGCGGCGGCGGCGGCGGTGGCGGCGGCGGCGGTATTGTGCGCGCACCAGCAGCCCGGCCCGGGAGGAGCAGGACGCGCCGGGGCCGCCTCCTCCCGCACGGACCCATGAACCAGCCGGGCGGCGCGGCGGCTCCGCAGGTACGACTGGGGGCCGGGGGCATGCACCGCGCGGGGGACCCCGGGGGCCGGGGCCCGGGGCGCTGCGCCACTTCATTGCAAGATTTGCAAGATGCAAAGTGCCTGGGCACGTTTGCGAGCTTTTTGTGGGCGCAAACGGGAGAGTCGGGGTCCGGAGAGCACCCCCCCGGGCGCTGCGGGGTGCGAGGAGGGTGGGGGTGACGAGGGGGTCTTTTGGGGCCCCCAGCCAGCGCCCCCTCCGGCCCCGGGCTCGGACCGGAGCCCGGAAAACAAAGCGGCGAGAGAACAGAGCAGCCATTTCAGTTTGGACAATTCACATTTTGCAAAAATGCAACCCCTTCCAGCTCTGCCCCCTCCCCCCCAAATTTGCAATTTTCCCCTGACCCTCTCTGCGCTCGGGGTCCCCGATGACCCCCCGGGAGGTCTTTCCCCCCAGATCCCCCATTTTTGCAACAATCTTTTTTTTTTTTAGGCCATATTTTCCTTTCTCAATTTTTTTTTTCTAATTTTTCTTCAAACGGTAGTTTTTTCCCATTAAAACGACGCCACCTAGAGGATACTATTTTGTAAATAAAAAAAGAAATTAAAATTGAAAAGAAATATTTTTTATTTCTTATTTTTTCAAAAGTTTGCACTACCAGGCAGTGGAGGGGTAAGAGATTCTTTTTTTTTCTTTTTTCTGGTGAAAATTTTCACTTTGATCTTTCCAGAAGCATGGAGACAATTTTTATTTCTGAAGCCAAATCCAGATAATATGTAAATGAAAATTAAGCTGGAATTTGAATGAATTCAGTTCTTGGAGGGGAGAAAGCAAAAAATCTCCTAAAAGCAAAGTCAGTTTGGGTACCTAACTCATTTTAGTTTAAGAAAAAAACTAATTGGAATAAAGAAAGGAGGGAAATTGTTGAGTTTAGGGAAAACTGAGAGAATTGGCTTTATGAAGCAATTAGAAATTGTACTTCATTGTAATTTGGAACTTGTTTAGCTCAGCGGGCAAAAAAAGACTAATTTCTCTATTTGTCAATATTTAAAGTTTTTATATTTCCACGAAGGAAGGATTTAAAAGAGAAAATAGACCCTAAAATGTTGGCTTTGGACACACCCAAAAATTGTAGTTTTTTTTTTTTTTTTTTAATTTTGCATTTACATTTTACTGCATTTAAATCCTAAGATTCTAAAGAAAACAGAAACGGGAAAAGTTACAGTGAAATCCTTTCTTTCTTTTTTTCTCTATTTGTTGGGTTTTGTGTGTGGGTATTTTTTTTGTTTTGTTTTGATGGAATAATTAAGACTGTTTTCTGATTTTGTTTCCTGAAAGGTCTAGGCATTTCTTTTTTGTTGTTGTTTTATCCAGAAAATGTCAGGGACCTTTTTTGAGCAATATTCAGTGGAAAAAATGTAAATTCATACATTATACAAATTGAGTAACCCACAGATTTGTAGGAGAGACCGCCATTAAAATAAGATATGCATAATTAACATTATTATGAAAAAACTAACAGTGGATTCACAGAAGCTCATTTTTTATGACATGCAACTGAATCAATTGATGAAGACAAGGATTGAGGAATCCTTGGTAAGGAAGAAAATTTTCCCTTTTCTGTCTTGTTCACTCTTCCAATTTGAAAAATTTATTACTTAAAAAAAATTTAGATTGGTTTCAGGCCTCTTTGACTGTGATGTGGGGTTGGTAGTTTATCAATATTTGTTATTTTTCAAAAACCTGATTACTTTCAAAGGGGGAAAAAAATCCATTAGCCTTGATCATTTTGGGGGGTTTGTGACCAAAAAAAAAAAAAACACAAATTTTACTGACTTAACAAGAAAAAGATAAAAGAAGGATGGGCAAAAAGGAGATGAAAATTCTAATTCTTATCCATCTTCCTTGGTAGAACACTTACTTTGCTGAAGAAATATGATAAAACACCAACTCAGCTGATTTTAGCAGCAACAAAATAAAGGAAAAATAATCAAAATACAAACAAAAGCCAAACCCAAGGTTTGCCTTTGGAATATGAAAGCATATATGCAAACAATATTTCATGAGGAGGTTTTGGCCTTAAAATGAATCAAATGAAGGTGAAACAAAAAAGAAAAAAAAATTTAAGAAGGCAAATAAATATTGACCGAATTGAAATTTGACAGATGAAAATAAAGTAGCCACCCAGCAATGAAGGGTTTTGTGATAAATTAGTATCTGATTGAACTTGCTGGGGATTTTGAGCCTACCCCCCAAAAGTTATGTTTCTGTCCAAAAAGAGCATATTGTTAGGACTTGCAGGGTGGGATCTTGGAGGGACCTTGGCTTGGAAATTGGTGATGGGTCACCTGGGGCAAGAAAGGAAACAAACCCTTTGCCCCTTTTGCCAGCCACTAGCTGGTCTTGGAAAAACTGGTGGCCCCAGTCCATAGATTCCCAACCCGGTTTTGTGGAAATTTGGATGTTTAAGTGGAATAAGTCAAATATATTATCTCTGTGAAATATATTTGACAATGGCAGAGGTTTGACATTTCCCATCATCGCCATTGCATTTGGGAGATTTTATTTTTTTAGTAACGAAATCCTTCAGGGCTGACTGGTCACATTCTGACGTATTTGGAATGAGCTTTTTTTTTTTTTTTTTTTTTTTTTTTTTAGCAGCATAATTAAAAAAAATTTTTTTTTCTGTTGAATTATTTAGGCCGATGACTAGGACGGTCAAGGAATTTATAATTTCCAAGGGACTCTGGAGGCCTCATGAGGCAGAAGGCCTGAGTTTAGCAGTGATGAAGGAGAGATGGGCTGGGAAGGGGTGGAGCGGGGTAGGGGCATCTGAGAAAAAGTCAGGGTTGCAGATAACAGGTTATTTCTGGTGCAAGGAATAAAAATATTGCAGCACGTCCCTTTGTGTGGCCTGGATCTCCTGACACAATTCAGATTCCTTCATTCCTTCTGCTGAAATTTTGTTCTGTTGTCTATGGCTAGAAGTTGAAAATCATTTCTGGTTTCGTAGACATGTTTTTTTTTTTTTTAAATTGGTTATTCTAATCATGTTTGTTGTAAAGGAAGTAGAGGTGCATGATGGTTCTATTGGGGGCGGGGCCAGTTTTCTTTTGTTTCTATTGGTGTTTCTCTCTGGATTGAGATCTGACCTTGGCCTTGGCTCTCTCACCTCCTATTTTAGGTGGACGTGTGACCAGAAATGGATATATGAGCTAATTTTTATTAGCTCCTGTCTGTTCACCACATTCTCTTAGATTGTTGGGCAAAATATCTGGTAAATTGGACTTGAGGGGTGGTAATTTGATGATGGGCTGAATTATTTTGGCGAAAGATCATTTATATTCAGTTTCACAGTTGAGATTCTTTTTACTTAATGTTTTGCTTTTCTGCCTAAGGAGTTTGTTTTTTTTTTTAATTTTTTCTAATAAGGTTTGAAATTTCAAGGGCCTGCTTTATAGCTTGACTTGGGAGCAAGCTAGGAAAAGAGGTTTGCTTATTCTTCCAGCCCTGCACAGAGGTGAATTTGAACAAGGGTTCTTGCTTTTGCAGAAGGAAAGCAACAAAGATGGCTGGTCAGTGTAAGGCTGACCTCTCCCTCATCCTAGAAAATAAACAGCCAATGGCTTGTTTCACTTTAGAAACTGGGTTTAAAACTCCCCCAGTGTCAGATACAATATTTTTCTCACTTTTGACTCAGCTCTTGGCATGCTGCTTCCTCTGACCTCAGAATTGTTACGTCTTCTCCTTGGTGGGTGATAAGAACTTCCTTGCCATATTTGACTGGATGTATATGACCTGACTTTTCATGGTCATGAGGAAATTTTGAATTTTTTCCTTGTTCTTGTGATGTTTTGGGTCAGTTGTACCTTCTTTCTGGTGATGTAAAATGAAGTGGCTTTTTTCGGGAGCCCTACCCCCCACAAAGTCTTGCTGTGTGACCTTGGGCAAATCACTTTTTCCTTCAGAGCCTCAATTTTTGCATTTATAAAATGAACACTTGGGATCAGATCAAGGATAATAATGAATAGGTTTCATTTCTGAATGTAACTCCAAGGAATTGGTTATGGCTGCCTGGATCACTGTGTTGAGAAGGATTCTGAGGCCATATCCTGACTCCCATATTCTAGAGAGAGGGGTGCAGTGGCCAACCAAACAGCAATGTAAATGAGAGTGGAGAGTGTACCTCTTAATTACCATTCCCAGGTGAGACCTTGAATCATGGGCCGTTAGTGGGTTGTGAAATCAGTTTAATGAATCACAGTCAGAATTTTTTAAAAACAAGAATAGAATATAGGGGAACAAAAATAGCAGAGGCATAGCACAGGGTACAGGTGAGTATCCTCTCATGAAACTTTTGTTTATATTTGTGGATGTATGTTTGTGATGTGAGATAGATTTCCTCCTGTGGATCACGGTCAAGAGAGTTTGAAAGGTACTGGACTAGCTGAGCCGCCATGATGTGCTGCAGGTATACTGCATTTTATTGCTTATACTTTATTTTTGCATTTATTATCTCAATTAACTTTTAGGTGAACCCTGTGGGTTAGGTGTCCTGTGCCACATATTTTGAGCCCCTGGTTGAGCCCACTTCAAGGGCCACCTATGAAGAAAGCTCAGCCACATGGGCGGCCCAGGCACATACCCCAGCTTGTTGGTCTTAGATGAGTCTGGAAGGACATATGGAAGGGCAGATGCAAGTTTGAAGGCAGTATCTTTGCAAGGCCTTCTTGCTGGAGAGGAGATCTAAAGTGTGTAGAGTCCTTGTCTTTTGTTCCCCACTTTTAGTTTAAATTGCCAGAGAAATTTTTCTGGAGTTAGAGAGTTTGTGTTTGTGCTATATTTAATTTAATCAGACAAAAACACCATCTGTATTTTTGTGTGTGGTCACTTCCTTGAAAATCCCAGAATTTCTGTCTTAGTCTCCTCATCTTTTAAATGTGTCAGGTCCATGCTGTCTAATAGAAATGTAATTCAAGCCCCCAATGTGAGCCACATATATAATTTTTAATTTTCTCGTAGTGGATTAAAGGAAGTAAAAGAAACAGGTGCCATTGATTTTAACATATTTAACTCAGTATGTCCCCAATACTATCCTTTCCTCAAGCCATCCATATGAAAATTATTAATGTGACAAGTTATATTCTTTTGGGGGGTAGTGAGTCTTTGAAATCTAATGTATTTTACTCCTACAGTACATCTCAATTCTGACCAGCCACATTTCCCCTGTTCAGCAGCCACATGTGGCTGGTGGCTACCATATTGGACACCGTAGGATTGGACCAGTTGTCGTCATCACTGGCTGGCCCCAGGAGGGTAGCAACACCTTTCAGACCTCTTGGTTTTGTTGGTGGGACTTTGTATCTGAATCTCACATGCTTTGAGGCATTTCAGCCTATAGTGACGATGAGTTCCATCCATATAGCTCTCCTGGCTAGAGTGGCCCACATTTCCCTTTTATTTGTCCCAAAGCAGTCTTGTGCCAGGGTTAGGCCACTGTGCTGTAAGTTAAAAATGACAAATGATGGCTAGTAACTCTGGGATGATGTGTCATACCCTGTGAGCTGTTGAAGTCAAGAAGTGTGAGTCTGGGAGGCAGTTGTTTCTTGAAGTGCATTTTAAATAAAGTGTTGCCAGTGGCCAGGACCAGGGCTGGGGTCTGAGGAGAGGAAGGAGATCAGAGGTAAAAGATGGCCTGGCAATGAAATCTATTTCTGAGCCGAAAATATGGCATCAGCAGGAAATCCACCCCAGGCCAGGCCTTAGGTCAGATGCATAGAAATTTTCCGAATCCACCCCAGTTGGCAAAGTGGAAAGCTGGGTTTGAGGTCAGCCAGACCAGAGTTTGAAATCCAACCTCATGGTGTGGTTAGCTTTGGGTGACTTCAGGAAAGTCACTCTGGTTTTGGAACCATGGCTTCTACATCTGGGAAAAGAGAGTTAATGATCCCAGCCTTGCAGGGTTGTTTTAGGATTAAATGAAGGGGTCACATGGGGAGACTCTCAGCCAGTCTGAGGACCTGAGAAGGTGGTCAATGCATGTTGAGAAGGTGGTCGACACATGTGAGTTGACTCAACCCAGTGGCCAGGGATTCTCCATTTGGGGAGATTAAGTCCCACTGACAACACTTGGGATAGTCCTGGAAGCCTGGTGGCTTATCTTTAGCAGGCAAAGTTAGGTGACAAGTGAAAATGTACACTCTCGGCTGTTGCTTTAAAACAGCCTGCCATCCATGAGACTTTCTTGTTAAAGCATTCTGGATGCTTTCGTTCTGGGGCTGCTCTAGCTCCTTGGAATGTTTCTGGATTTGTTTCTGAGCCTGTGGCAAGGCTTTAAAAGGGATACCTCTCAATTGCAGGTGGACCTGTGTGTCTTTGAGTTTCTACTCATGCTGGGGCCCCTGCCTCTGGTGCCCTTTCCCTCATTCATATCTGCTCCACGAGAAACCAGACCTTCTGCAAGATAAGCGGCGCTGCTTCTTCTGTAGAGCCCCCCAACAAATTACCCCAGGTAGACTTCATCTCCCTCTGCCCCCATGGCACCCCCCCAGACACTATCGACCCACAGGTCAGAGTTGGTTGTTTGCACTTCTGCTTCTCCAGCCAACTTGTAACATCCGTGAGGGTAGAGATCACCGGTTATTCATTTTAGAGTCTGGCGCAGAGCAGCAGCTCCATAAATATTTGATAACTTCATTTGATTTTTGGAAATAGCTCAGATCAGTGGGCTTTAGGTGTAGTGAAGAGTGGATGACCAATTTGGGCTTGGCCATTTGGGCAAAGCCAGTGTTTTATTACAGAGCCCAAGGCACATTTTCTTGTAGCCGGCTCTGAAGCCATGGCTCCCCTGGAATAATAGGTCCAACAGGGATCCTTAGATGGGGAAATGTTCCTTTATATGTCTTGGGGGATTTTTAAAAAGTTCGTCTGATGACTTTCACCCCTGCCCTTCTCACTCCTTTTGTATAAAGTATTTCTTTAAAGTGGGTGGGGGGGGCCACCAGCTGCCTGCTTTGCAGGTATGGTGAATGGGGTACAGCAGTGCCCTGTATCTGTGCCTGCTCTTCTTAGCCAGGTGTCCTGGAACTGAACACCAGGGGCCTGTTTGCAGAATATCTGGGCACATGGGCCCCTTCAGCTTGAAGCAGCTAAATGTGTGATGTGACCCCATCTTTGGTTGAATTTTAGTTTGCAGATGTCAAAGATGCTTATGGGAGAAAACAGAACCTTCTGTTTCTTTGCTTAGTTTTTTTCAGCACGTTTTATAAAACGCTGTCATTTTTAACACTTTATGGCCAATTTCAGCCAGGGAGCATAGAATCCTAAGTGACGGTAGACATCTCTCCTCAATGTTCACATTCCCACGTTTCTATATTTCTGAAATGAGGGTGTGCCTTACAGTAGATTTATTCTTCTAGTGAACTTTTTCTCCCTCTTATTTCTTCTCCAAAAGCTGTTATAAAATCATTGGTGCATCTATCAGTTTGAAAGCATCTTGGGATTGAGTGTTGTCCTCCTGGTGGGGAGGATTATGACCTGTTGGGGCTCCATGCTCTGTTTACCTCACTTTTCTCGGGGTTTGCCCCACCCCATACAGTGAAGGCAGGACTTCACTTTGGGAAGAAACATCTGGAACTCTGACTTAGCACTACTTTCCTGCCATGTCTGTGTGTAGGTTTTGTGATTTTGCTGTGGCCTCTCCTCTAAAAGGGGCAAGTAGCCCGTGGGAGGGAGGCGAAGCCCTGTAAATGGGGGGTCTCTTCAGAACAGCCACGTGCATGAGCTGGCCCGACAAGAGCAGAGCACCAGTTTGACATTTTCAAGGGCAGAACAAGCAGAGCACAGTCGGAGAGCCGAGGCATGGCTCCCCTCTCTGCTCCACCAGCTAATCATTTTGTGGTGTTTGCCAAAGTACTTAATTTCCCTGCACCGTAGTTTCCTTATCTGTAAAGGTGAGATGATAATATATTGATGACGATGATGAGGATGCATAGGGTTCTTGTAAAAGTTGTGAGAGATGTAAGAAAAACGTTTTGTAAAGGGCAAAGTTCTTTTCACTTGCAGCATGTTATTTGTGCATCATCTAGTCCAAGGATGGTAAATAAGGAACATACATGCTGCCATTCCCCATCCTCCAGCCTGTGGCAGACATCACTAATTGATCATGGCAGACATCACTAATTGATCATGGCGGTCCTTTCCATTGAGTCTGGCCAGTGGCCTCAGGGTCCTTAGTATTATATAATGCTACCCATCAGTTGGGCTTAGCATGGGACATGAAGCCAGTTTGTCCTTCCTTGTCCACACACACACACATACACACATACCCCATGGGACATGAAGCCAGTTCATCCTTCCTTATCGACACACACACACACACACACACACACACACACGCACACACAGAAACTAAGGCCTCGGGAAGAAGGTGGAGTGACTTGCCCAAGACCTCAGTGAACAAGCGGAAGTGGGACTAAAAGCCTCAAATTTCTTAACTCCTTAACCAGTGCTTTTCCTGCCCTGTGCGTATACACTGTATCAAAAGGAATTAAAATTAATTTGGTCTTGAGAAATAGCGAGAGAATCCTGACTCCTCCCTTCTTTGTTATAATTAGATACCCTTGGGGTTGTCATCAAAGCCGGGCTGGATGACCTGCTTCTCTGCCTGATCCTGGAGTGATCAGGTTTCAAAGGGGAGACGCCTGTGGCTAGACAGCTGGATTGGATGGTGTCTCTCAGCAGCGTAAAGTGGCAGCAGGGCAAGGCAGGCCCTGGGGTTACTCAGTGATGACCTGGGTTTGGGACAGGTTTGCTGCTTACACACTTAAGTCCACAGACAAGTTCTTTAGTCCTTCCGTATCTTAATTTCTGGATCTGAGAGATGGGCTGGTAATGATTCTTCACAGGAATGACATAAGATAACATGTTTGGAAATGCTTTGTAAACTCAGACATATGTGTTACTTTTTAAATATATGTTACTTTTTATAATTAGTACCAATTGTTAGTGCTATGCGGGGTAAGTTGTATAAACCAAGTCTCACACTAAGGGCCACAAGGTGAGTGGGCCCCTTTTCTTGTATGTTATTTTATCTTTTTGCCAGCCCAGGGTTCAGAAAGTTTGGAATTTGTGGGCCTTTCACGGATTCTTTCCTGTTTGCATCTGTCCCCAGCCTCATCCTGTTTCAGTCGTGTATGTGGCCTGCCTAGCCCTGGAAGACCTTGGGGTCTGGGACAGCCTCTACTTGTTCATCTGTTAAGTGGGAGGACAGACCATCCTTAAACCCTTCCAGGCTTTTTGAAAGCATTGTATGAGTTAATGGACTAGAAAGTGCTTCATGAACAGCAAAGAACTGGAGAAACATGTTGGCGACAACTCTTTTCTTTTCTTAAAAAGGAAAGGAGGGAGGCTGAGGTGAGGATGGTATTGAGTCGACAAAAAATGATATAAATATTTTGGCTGACAAAGCAGAATGAGGCTTTCTATATAAGCTAAAGCGAATAAATGGAGTCAGGTGATGCTTGGCCCCCCAGTCTGCTGTAGAAAAGACAGGGAAAAACATTGCTTTCTAGTGAAGTGAGCTCTGTGTCAGGGGTTGATCTTTGATTACCAGGGGTCAGCCCTGTTCCTGGGTGAGGACCCAGGGAGGAATGAAACCTGGTGTCTCCCCCAGGGGTGGAAATGGCTACTGCAAAGTGGAGGAGGCCTGAGTATCTCTTGGCAAGCCCTCAGCTTGCAGTTTGCTGGTAGTACTCAAAGTCAAAAGCACTTTTGGTTTGCTTACTGGATGTGTTATTGTCCAAGACAGCATATCTGAGGAGCTAGCCATTCTTACCTCTCAGCTTTGAGCCTGTACCATACAAATTCCTGCCTGTCCCAACATTTTTGTGGAAAATTGGGGGACTAAGGGTGGGAATTTTGACAGGTGAAAGTTTGCAGAGAATTTGTGTTTTGCTTTATTTTGGACTCAGTTTTTGCAAGCCAAGAAGATGTAGTCGGGGAAGTTAGAATACCCAAAAAGAATAGAAGATATTTTTGGATGTTGGGGATTTTTTTTTTTCCTTAATTTCATCAAATGGGAAAAATAACTATAAAAATTTAATTGTGTTTATGTGGGTGTTTCTTATAAAGTATGCTGGAAAAGCAGAAAGTGAAACTGATCTGAAATAAAACTGAAACTAGTCTGAAATGAGGCCTCAGGGAAGAGAAACTTCCCTGGGGTGCTACTAGCCTTAGTTGGAATTTGTTGTAAAGCCTGCCTTTGTTTTATCAGAGGGGTCTAGAGCTATAAGGGTCACAGATAGCATCTAAGCCTATGCCATCCAGTATACGTATTGGTGTCTACTAGCTGCACGTAGCTAGAAGTAGTTGAAATGTGGGTAGTCAATCCATAGAAGATTTCAAAGACTTAGTAGAAAAAAAAAAGACTGTAAGAGGTCTCAGTGATAATTTGAAAATACTCCAGGTTAAAATGATATTTTACATATTAGATTAAATAAGATATATTATTAATACTCATTTCACTGGTTTCTTTTTACTTTCTACTTTTTTTTAAACAATGTGGCTACTAGGAAATTTGAAATTCCCTCCATGGCTCATATTATATTTCTATTGTACAGTGCTGATGTAAGCAAACCTGCTCCTTTTACAGTAGAGGAAGTAGAACCCCAGAGAGGGCAAGTGGCTTGCTCAGGGTCACACAATACTGTCATCAGATACCTGGACAGACTGCAGGACTCAGAACCTGGCATGGGATGATGATGTAGTAGTGTAGGCATTAGTATAAGTAGGTGGTTAAAATGGAGGAGGTAATGGGAGTTTGTAAGACAGAGAGAGAGAGAAAAAGAGAGAGAGATTAGGAATTCAGGGAAAAAAATTATATTGTTTCCCACTTTGCTTATCCCTCCCCTAAACATTAGTTGAACACTTTGAAAGAAAGCAAATCCAACAAGATGAGCAAACACAAATCTAAAAGATAATCCCTGACAATTTCTCTGCCTACCAAAAAATTCCAAATTCGTTTTTGAGTTTGAACTGGGGTCTTTTTGGATCAGGTTGCAGTTCTGGGCTAGTTGGGGCAGAGAGACCCAGGTCACATTGGGGACTGGAGTTTGGGTCCTGTGGGAACTGGAAGCCATTCTTTTGCTAAGTCTTGTCTGGTTCCTGTAATGATTTGGGAAGGAAGGCTGCTAAAAGACCCAGAGGGCATCCTTTTATAGTGGGCAGAGCTGGCAGGGTGGGGGGTCATCTCCCTTGACTTCCAGCTTGGATCAGAGACCTGGAGGTGGGTGAGCGGCCCAGGCCAGGAGCAACAGTCTCTAGTTTTCCAATTTAGTACTCCTGCTCTTCATGTTTTGAAAGGAGTTTGAGCCATGTGTTGGAAATTCAGCTTTATAAACTCCTATTTTTTTTAAATTGGAAACTTTTCAAGGACTGAAGTTTAGATTTCTTACTTATCTCACATTATTTTTGCACAGTGGAATTTATCTGCCTTGAAATATAGTCATTGTACATTTTCTGAGTGCCTATTATATGATAGGCCTTGAACTAAGCATTTAATATCTATTATCTCATTTCAAACAGTCACCTTGTAAAGTAGGGATTTTTTTTTTTTTTTTTTTAAATATGAGAGTGGAAATTCAGAGGTGAAAGGAATTGCCCAAGGCTACACAGCTGGTAAGTGGCAGCTGGATTCAAATTTAGGTGGCCACCATATTCTAAGCTCACAACAGACCTTTGAGGTATGGAATCTTATCATTCCCGTTGTACAGCTGAGGAAGGCACAGTAACTTGCCCAGGATGTGGAGTCGGTGGATCGGCTGGGACTTTAGACACGGCCACCCATTTGTCTGTGGTGGGTTCTGAACCATGGCGTCTGGGGAAGCTGCTCTCCCCATTTTGTGGGGCCTGGGTCCGGGACTCCCTGGCTTTCAGCCCCCAGCTCCCCATGTGCCTCAGCAGACCAGCGGGTTGTGTGTTCCTTGCTCACAAAGCCTTTAATACCACGTTTGAAAACAGTTGCAGAAGGTTTGCTGTAATTAATTACATTTGACATACTTGGAATCAGGGCCTCCCAGATTCAGAATGCAAATTTATGCCCAGACAGATGTAAGGTATGCTTGGAGCCAAGAGCTCTGGCATGTCCCAGTCAGGGCCTGCGGCGTCGCTTGCTGCCCTGATGGGGCAGTAACAGGCCATGAGAGGTGGAGTCAGAACTCAACCCCAGGGATACCTAGAGCCCACAGGCTGTCGGAGGAGAAATAGCCCTGAGCGCTCTTCAGTCTTGGGTACATTCTTTGCCCTCTTTGGACCTCAGTTTTCCCTGCTGTACAATAAGGGCTTGGACTAGCTTGTCTTAGAAAGCATGTGCTGTTAGTTTGGGCAGGAGGGCAGTTAATAGAGAACCAGAGGGCAATTGGAAGTATGAACAGCTGAGGTAAGAGAGGCTTGGAAGAGCCAGGTAAGCAGGAGGCCATTGGAACAGACAAGAGAGATGTACAAGGTAAGGTCTGATTTCAAGTGCAAGACAGTGCTGATTGCCAGGGTTCCGCATGCAGAAATCCTCCAGTCAGTGCCGGTTCATCTTCCTACCCACACATACACTCACCTCATTGTCTTAGATAGTTATTGCTGTGCAACAAGTCACCCCAAAACTCAGTGGCTTAACGCAGCAATGATCATTTATTGTCTCTCATGGTTTCTGTGGGCTAGGAATTTGGCAGTGGCTCATTTGGTCAGTTCTGGCTTGGGGTCTTTCTGTGGTTGTGGTCATATGGTGGCTGAGGCAGAGTCATCTTAAAGGGTTCTCCATGCTCATATTTGGTGCCAGGATTCTGAAGACTTGAACAGCTGAGCTCCTTGGGCCTGTCTCCCTGCTATCATCTCTCTCTCTCTTTTTTTTTTCTCTCTCTCTTTCTCTCCCTCCTTCTCCATGTGTGGTCTCTCCAGCATAGAGGCTTCATATATGGCTAGACTTCTTACGTGGCATCTTGAGGCTGCAAAGATGCATGTGCCAAGATAGAGAGCACTAAGCAACTGCAGCCTCACCTGTCATGACTTAGCCTCCAAAGTCATGCAGCATCACTTCACCACATTGTATTGACTGAGGCAGTTTCAAAGGTGTGCGCCATTCAGAGGGCAGGACATCAACTTCATCTGTCTGTGGAGCCATGTCAACATCACATTGAGCATGTAGGATGGGATATATGTTGATGTGGCCATCTTTGGAAAACAAGGGCCACGGTACCATCAGTGTGCCCATCAGTCTGTCTGACTAGCTCTCTACCTCTCCATGCATCTCTCTCTGTACCCACTCACCCATTCCATCTTTCCACACTTCAGACGTCTCTTCTTCTATGTGACTGTCTGTTCGTCTCTCTATTCCATTCAATCACCTAACACATTTTGGGGACCTATGCGCCAGGCACAGCTATATGCTTTCAATAATGAGCTCGGACGGAGAATGAGACTAATGTTGAGAACCTAGTGAATGTTAGTCCTTTGATCCTCAAAACAACTCCATGACTTAGAATTATCATCTTTATTTTCCTGGAAAGAAACCAAGACACAAACTAAATAACTTGCCCAAGGTCATTCAGGTAACTAGTGTCAGAGCCAGGACTTGAACTCAGGACTTCCTGACTACACTGTCTCTGCATAGAATACAGGCTCTATTTTGATTTCTGAGTGTGAAATGTCTACCAAGAGTTCTCCACTTCTGTTTTTTTTTTTCCAAGTGAAAATAGTTTTTCTTCCCTGACTATAAAAATAACATGTTCATTACAAAAACATTGAAGCAGTACAAAAAAAAAGAGAAGGTTGTTCTTTTCAAAAAATCACCTGAAATGCTGAGATAACCACTCTTCACATTTTGATGAGCACTATTCAGGCCATCTCTATGTATTTAAGTACATATGATTTTACACAAATGGGATTATATTCCATGCTGTTCTGAGGCCTGATGCCTTTTCCTTTTTAAACTCATAGATATTTTTCATCAGCAGCAAATGTAGATAGATCCTCATTGTTATTTTACTGACTACATTGTGTTTCCACTCTATGTATGGCTCAAAATTCAGTGTGTGATTAGATTTTGGTTATTTCTGATTTGTCGTTGTTATAATCTACTCTGTGAGAAACATGTTTTTCGTACAGCCTCTCACTTTCATGATCATCTCCTTAATGTCACTGGAAAGCTGACTGCAGGGCCACCGTGGATTTATATTCTGTATGTAGACAGAATTTGCCAAGCGTCTCTCAGCAAGGTGGTATCCGCTTACATTTCTATTAGGAGATTGTGAGTGCCCATTTTACACATCCTGGCCATCACCTTGTGCTTGTAGTGCTTGTATTTTAAACCTTTGATGGCCTGATGGGCAAACTAATGAGGTTGAATATCTGTTGGTGTATTTTTACATTTTGGTTGGTATGTTTTACTTGCATTATAGTTTGGCTGATATGTTTAACTTGCATTTCTTTTATGAATTGCCTGTTCAACCCTTTTGCCCATTTTTCTCTTGTGGTGTTTATCTTTTCTTTCACATTTTTAAAGAAAAGGTCTTTGGATTTTGGAGATACTGACTTTGTTATTTAGATTCCATTTTTTTTTTCCTAGACTTTTTAAAACTTAATGTTATTTAGTGGAAGTGGTGGTTAATGCAATGTTTACTTTTTAAAAATATTTATATTTTTGTGTTTTGGATTCTTTGTGTGTATGTGTAAATGCATGTCACATTTAAAAAGACTTCTCCGTATTAAGAATTTATAGTGAAAAGGCAACCTACAGAATGGCAGAAAATATTTGCAAATCATATGTATTTGGTAAGGGGTTAATATCCAGAATATATGAAGAAATCGTGTAAATCAACAACAACAAAAAATAACTCCATTAAAAAATGGGCAAAGAAGTTGAATAGATATTTCTCCAAAGAAATATACAGATGGCCAGTAATCATATGAAAAGATGCCCAACATCATTCATCAGTTCAAAACCACAGTGACATATTACCTCATACCCATTAGTATAGCTGTTATTTAAAAAAAAAAAAAAAAGTGTTGGTGAGGATGTGGAGAAATTGGAACTCTTGTGTGCTGTTGGTACAGCTGCTATGGAAAATAGTAGGGTGTTTCTTCAGAATCTTACACATAGTATTACTATATGATCCAGCAATTCCATTTCTGGGTATATATCTAAAAATTCAAAGCAAGGTCTCAAAGAGATGTTTTTCCACCCATGTTTATTGCAGGATTATTTACAATGCTCAAAGGTGGAAGCAACTGAAATATCCATCTACAGATGAATGGGTAAACAAAATATGATGTATTCAGCCTTCATTTTTAAGGCTGAAGAATATTCTATTATTGACACTACTGGATTGTATATTTAAAAATGGTTAAGATGGTAAGAGAAACAAGTTAAACATTTACATAACCTAACAAATCAACAATGTATGGTAGAATATTATTCAGCCTTAAAAACGGAGGAAATCCTGTCATTCTACAACATGGATGAAACTTGAGGACATTCTGCTTGGTGAAATAAGGCGTTCACAAAAAGACACACACCGTGTGATCCCACTCATGAGAGAAATTGAAGTCAAACGCAGAAACAGAAAGTGAAATGGCAGTTGCCAGCAACTGGCGCAAGGACAATGGGCAGTTGTTAAATGGGTGAGAGTTTCGGTTTTGTAAAATGAAAAAGTTGTAGAGATCTGTTGCACAACAGTGTGAACATGGTTGTCCCTTAGTATCCATGGTGGATTGGTTCCATGCCCCGCCCCCCATATCAAAATCCATGGATACTCAAGTCCCTGACGTCAAATGGTGTATTTGCACAGAACCTAGGAGCATCCTCCTCTATATTTCAGATCATCTCCAGATTATGTGTAATACCTAATACAATGTAAATGCTTTGTAAATACTCTATTTTTAGGGAATATGACAAGGAAAAAGTCCGTACATGTTCTGTACAGATGCAACAATTCATTTTTTTAATGAATATTTTAAATCCAAGGTTGGTTTAGTGCGTGGATGTGGAACCCATGAAGACAGAGGGCTGCCTGTATACTTAACACTGCTGGATTGCACATTTCAAAATAGTTCAGATGGTCAAAGAAAAAAAGTTAAACACTTCCATAACCTAACACATCAACAGTTTATCTTGTAGGAACATACAAGAAATATTTACGTCTTTATACCATGCGATATGTGCATAAGTGGTCACAGTAGAATTGGGTTTATAAATAATATGAAGTAACTGGAAACAAGCAGAAAAGCATTTACAGAAATTATAAATTTCTTCTATTTTTTATATAGGTTTTGTTATACTTAAATGGTTTATCTATTTGGAATATATTTGGTTTAAAGGAAGGACATAGGGATCAGGCTCTATTTTTTCCCAAATGGTGAGCCCTTTGCTATAACACCAATAATTGAATGATCCATCTTTTCCGGCCTGATTTGAAATGCTGTCTTTATCTTACATTAAACTTCCATATACTTAGGACTGTTTCTGGACTGTCTGTTGTGTTCTCTTGATGTACAGATGTACGGGTATCACACTGTTTTAATTTGATCGTTTTAAAGTAAACGTTAACATTAGAATCATGTCTTAAGAGCAGACAGGAAATAGCAGATAAATTACTGCGCTGCCTGCTGTGCTCACTAAGTTGGGCCACTTTCTGGTGGACTCCTTCACTGGGCAGACTCGCCTTGTTAGCCAGACTGGCATCAGTGCCGTTATAGATAAGGAAACTGAGGTTGAGTGAGGTTAAGAAACTTGCTGTAGGAAGTAGCAGGGCAGAGATTGGAGCCTGAGTCTGTCCAGCCCCAAAGCCTATGGAGTTCCTTTCAAAACATGCTATGGATGTGCCGGTATCTTTCCCTAGGGACTATATAAATACCTTATTGAATCAGATAGAATATGGTAGTTGTGGCTTGTCTGAAATGTTTCCCTGGCTGCAGTTAGTTGCATACTAATATTTGTTTTAATAAGTTAATTTTTAAACAATCTAGTGATATGCTAGAGAAATCAGAAAATAAAAAGATCATCCTGAATAAATTTCATCCCTCTTACATTTACCATTAAAATTGACATACCTTTCCCTCAGGTTATTTTGTAAGCATATTTTTATTATTTAAGTCATAAAGTATTAGAGTTCTGTTCCTGCCTTTTCCTTCCCCCGTCTTCTCAAGCTGCTTTGTCTTCCTAATGACAAACCATTTTTCAATACTACATAATATTCACAGACAAGAATGAAAATAATTTAACTCATACTTTATTGTTGAACATTTAGGTTGGTTCTGATTTTTCAGTTATAAAATTATACTGTAATGAACATCTTCTATATATAAAAATATTTTGATATTTTAAAACTGTCTGTTTTTGACACAATCCCAATGAGAGATTATTGGGTCAAGAGTACATATTAGTTTAACACATTTCTATATTTCCACCTGCCCGTTTTCTGGCATTTATTGATGCTAGGCTTTGGGAAGCTTTGTTCATTTGGAAAATAAATGTAGTATATTCTTTAAAAACGTTTTACTGACTTATTATTATGAAAGGAGTTTGTGTTCAATGAGGAAAACATAGAGTAGTATGCAAAAAACGAGTCGTAATTCCACAGTGCTCCAAGATGATTTTGTCAATTTCATATCTATCCTTGCATTATGTTTTTATACAAATAGTAATTTTTCGGTAAATTATTTTTAGATCTCACATTTTATTATTATTCTGTAATAACCAGTTTTTCTGCCTTTATGTTAACAGTTTGTATTTGGAGGATGATTCTTTGTCTTTCAAGATCTTAAACACCTTTTCAATGTATCCATCCACCTGACTGACCATTACATATTTGTGCCAACTATGGGCAGTGACCCTTAATAGGTGCCAAGGTGCTGAATCAATATGAATTTTGTTCACAGCCTTCAGGAATGTGCTGTAGAAAGTTCAGTGCTCTCAGACTGATTGCCAAGGGTGGTGGAGGGAAAGATGAATCTTGGTAAGGGGGATCCAGGGCAACTTCTTGATGGAAGTGGCATTTGAACTTAGCTTTGTATCTGTAATTGTAATTGTATTGAATTTATAAAATGACTTGGGTAGGACAATATTATGTTTTTTCCACCCAGTAACATGGTCTGTTTATTCCTTCATGCTCCTTTATATGACTCAAGTTTTGAAGTTTTCCAAGTAAGTTTGGAGCACTTATTTTTAAGTTTATTCCTAGATATTTGATATTTTTGATGGCAATTTTGACTGAGATCATTGCCCTCATTGTATATTTTGCCTAATTAATGTAGGTACATAGAAAAACTATTGATTTTTATGTGATTGTTGTGTTAGTGGATAACTTATTGTATTACCTTCGTAGTTCTAACAGTTTCTTGTTTCTAGGTAGGTGACAATATCGTATGCAAATAATATTCATTTCCCTTCATTTTTTACAATATTGTCCTTTTTTCTCTTATATTATGCATTGACTAGACCTCCTGGAACAATTTGAATAGTAACAGGGATAACAAGTATTCTTGTATTATTTCTTATTTCTTTTTTTAGTGAGAAGGATTCTAGCATTTTGTAATCAAGTATGATATTTTATTTTGTTTCAGAAATGTATATTTTTAATCATATAAGTAAGCATCCTTCTGAGTTGCTAAGAGTTTTTTATTTTTAAAATTTGTGAAGATGGGGGTGAGTGACATGATAGAGGAGTGATTTTCAATTTTCTGTATTTGAATTTTTCTTTTGCAGTGGAGTGTGAATCATTCCCCTCCCCCACTATAAAGCTATTTAGTAATAGAGGGAAAAAGGATGATGAAGTTTTAACAAATGCCTTTTTATTATGTACTCAGATGGCCATATGGTTTTCTTCCTTTGATCTGCCGATGTGATGAATTATATTAATAGGTTTTCTAAATTAAACTATCCTGGAAGGAACCCATTTTGTTCATGGTGTTTTTATTCTTTTAATGCATCCTGGGTCCAATTTGCAGTGTTTTGTGTCTATATCCATTAGTGAGATTGCCCTACAGTTTTATTTTTAGTGTGCTGTTTTTGTCATTTTTTAAGGGGGGTTATGCTACTACAGGGGTTATAAATTAGAAAGCTTTCCAGCATTTCCAGTGATCTGAAACATGGAGGATAAATACATTTAAGATTATGTACTTATTGGTAGTGGTCGCTGAGATTGCTGTGTTGAGAAGGATTCTGAGGCCTTGTCATGTGTAAACAATTTAGTGTTTTGTAAGAGTATAGGAAATGAGGATTTAAGTGTGCATGCCAGATGTTTATTTGTAGTCCCTGCTTGGAATGATTTATATTGCATGGGAATTATCTTTTCAGAGTTTAAAATAACTTGCCATTAAACTCTGTCTTGTCAGGTTTTTGGAGATAATTATTTTCCACTATAATCCTTCCTTCAATAACATTTTGGCTTTTGCTCTTTTCATGACAGTTTTGACCATTTATATTTTCTGAGAAATGTATTCATTTCATCAAGAATTTGAGCTGTATTTGCATAGAACAGAATATAATGTTATTTTAAGAATGTCCCCTGTATAGTTCTTTTCCTAAACTGATTTTTTTTGTAGTTGTTTTATTTTTTTCTTTATTCCTTGGTTGAATGACTAGTATTCAGGGAGTATTTGGTTGATTTCTGTTGTTTTATTGTTTCCCCCTTAAGTTTTTAAAGTTACCTGTCAATTCTAACTACTTCCAAATTATTCTACTTTTATGTTAAGTAAGCCCACCGTTCTGCTTTCTTTAGATTTTAAAAAAATCTTGGGTGAAAGCTTGGCTCTTTATTTTTCTGTTTAGTAGTAAAAGTGCTGGGTAAATCAATGAATTTTCCTCTGAGTACGTCTTTGGTCACATCTGTAAGTGACCCAAGTCACTTACTGTGAAGTGTCGTTATTATTTTCTCCCTTAAATATTCTATAATTATAGTTTTGATGTCCTCTGTAGCCTAAAGGTTATTTATAAGTATAATTTAAATTTCCCTGTTATTCTTTTTTCAATGTGTTTATTTTTATTCATTTTTAGTTTATTTTGTTGTGAGAAATGTTGCCAATAATAGTTTTTGCTTTTTGTAATTTATTGACATTTTTGAATTCCTTTTGAATATTAATTTGTGTAAATGTTTCATCTGCTTGCAAAAGAAGTAATTTCTGTGTTTAGGGTTTATTTTTTGCTTGTATTCACATATTACACGAGCCAATTTTGTATATCATTGACTTTATTAATTATATTTTTCAGATTCCTCATAGGGCCTTAGGTATATTATTAAGTTTTTCTAATTATTTCAAGAAATTGAGAGCCCATTAATGTCTTCTAATATTATTTCTTTTGATTTTACTGTTTGCTTTATATATTTTACTTTATGTATTTTATTACTAGGTCATTTAACAGAAATATACCTGCCTTCTACATTTTATTATGGGTTGTACCCTTAATTTGTAAAAATAGGCCCTCCTTGACCTGTTTTATGCTTTCTACTTTCAGTTCTGGGTTTTCTAATTTTTATAGTTCATTTCCTGCTTTTACCTTTAATTCTAGTGATTTTTATGAAAGCACTTCCTGCTTTCTATTGTTGGAATTTACCTTGTATAGTTTTACATATTTATTTTACTTTTGTGTGTTCTATGTACTTAAAAAATAGCTACTATGTATTTCTTTTGGATATCATGCTTTTTTATATTTAAAAACTCAAGAGGCTTGAGATCTGTGTTTTTTAATATGGAACTTATCCCTGTTTATATTTATTATCATAACTGATGTGTTCTGTTTCATCTGATTACAGTTTTTCCCCCTATGTACTAGTACAACTAAGTAGATGTTTTTGATTCCTTCATATGTGAATGGCAGTTTGGATAAATATAGCATTTTTGGGTTATGCATTTCATCCCTCAGTACTCAAGAGATGTTCTGTAGTCTTATGTTATTAATATTTTAGAATATAATTTAGAGGATACATGATATTTTGCTTTTGTGCTTAATTCCTCCCTGTCCCCAGCCTTCCTGAATGCCTGTGTCATTCTTTTTTCACCCTTGAAATTTGAGGCTTATTCCAGGCTCTTATATTTTAATGTCTTTTAATTAGTTGCTGGGAACATGGCATGTACTTTCGGTCTATAGATTTCTTTCTTAATAATAGGAAATGTTTTGTTCCATATGTCCCATTGGCCTCATCTTTTTTAAATGGCAGTTATCTCTATATATCCATATACTCCTGTTGTTTGCCTTCCGTAATTATCTTCACTTTTGGTTATTTTAATCTTTTTAATTTTTTTTTTTAGTTTTATATGTGTTTCCCCAGCTTTTCCTTTGCATCACTTACTCAGTTTTCTGCACTGACAGTTCTGCCCTTTACTGCTTTGGATACTGGGGTGTTTGTTTTTTGTTTTTTTGTTTTCTTTTTTGAGAAGTAATCTTGTCCCGTTGCCCAGGCTGGCTGGAGTGTAGTGGCGCAATCTCGGCTCGTTGCAACCTCTGCCTCCCAGGTTCAAGCGATTCTCCTGATTAGCCTCCCGAGTAGCTGGGATTACAGGTGCCCACCACCATGCCTGGCCAATTTTTGTATTTTTAGTAAACACAGGGTTTTGCCATGTTGGTCAGGCTGGTCTTGTACTCCTGACCTCAGGTGATCTGCCCGCCTCAGCCTGCCAAAGTGCTGGCATTATAGGCGTGAGCCACTGTGCCTGGCCTGATACTGGTTTAATGGCATTATTTGATTCCATGCACTTTTCATTCCTGGAGCTTCTCTTTCTATTTCACTCTGTTCTTTTCTTTAATTTTACTGAGCACACAAAGGAGCGTGTCTGAGATGTATTTCTGTTTCCCAGAGTAACACGGTGCTCTGGATGTTTCTTCTCCGAATCTTGAGCATGATGCTTAACTCCTATTTTTGTAACCCCGTTTTGTTTCCTTCGCCCTCCCCCCATTTGCCTCATTTATTCATTCAAAATAAGGGAAGTCTCGTGTTTGGCATGTTTGGCTTGACCTGGTGTATATCCTAAAATGAAGTCAGTAGCTGCTTCCTCAGATTTTTAGTTTACTTTTTTTAAGAGATGGGGTCTTGCCTTGTCACCCAGCCTGGATCATATCTCCCTGCAACCTTGAACTCCTGGGCACGAGCAGTCTTCCTGCCTCAGCCTCCTGAGTAGCTGGGACTACAGGTGCGCATCACCACACCCAGCTAATTTTTAATTTTTTTGTAGAGGCAGGGTCTTGCTATGTTGTCCAGGCTGGTCTCAAACTTCTGGCCTCAAGCAATCCTTCCGCCTCAGCCTCTGGAATAGCTGGGACTGCTTCCTCAAACCTTGAGTGGAAAGAGGAGGGCTAGATATTACACATTTATAGACAGATAGCGATGTAGCAGCCTAAGGTTGATGAGGTGAGGCTGAGACTGTAGTTACCTCAATATGTGGTTCTTCCCTTTCGCTTGGTGAAGCTGTCCTGCGAAGTGTCCAGTGGTTTAGGCTCAGATTCTTTCTTGGTAGAATTGTGGGGTGGGTTTGAAAGCCCTAGCTGGAAGTAGCTTAGCTTCTCCTGGCATTCCCTGTAGGTCCTGTCCCCTCGGTTTTCCTCTTACCAGCATGCATCAGAGTCTCAGGGAGGGTGGCTGTGAGATGGTCCCTTGTGATGCCCTGTGATTTGTCCCCACATCTGTAGCATCTAGCAGAAATTCCTCAGTAGGTGGCTTTTGCTTGACTCCTTTTCTAGATTTTAAGGCTTTTTTTTCCCCTAATTTTTTATTGTGAAGTACACATATTAAACTTACCATCTTAACCATTTTAAAATACAGTTCAGTAGTACGTTCACATTGTTGGGCTACCAGTCTCCAGAACTCTTTTCACCATTCCAGACTGAAACTCTATGCCCATTACACAGCCACTCCCCATTTCCCCTTCCCCCCAGCCTCTGGTAGCCTCCATTCCACTTTCTACGTGACTTAGATCGGGGTCCCCAGCCTCTGGGCTGCAGACCAGTACAGGTCCGTGGCCTGTTGGGAATTGGGCTGTATAGCAGGAGTTGAGCCAGCATTACCTGAGCTCCGCCTCCTGTCAGATCAGCAACACCGTTAGATTATTACAGAAGCGTGAACCTTGTTGTGAATTGTGCTATTGTGAATTGTGCATACAGGGGCTTTGGTTGCACTCCTTAGGAGAATCTAATGCCTGATGATCCGAAGTATGACAGTTTCATCCTGAAACCATCACTCCCCCCACCTCTGTCCGTGGAAGAACTGTCTTCTAAGAAACTGGTCCCTGGTACCAAAAGATTGGGGACCACTGACTTAGATGACTGTAGGCACCATATAGAAGTGAACTCACACAGCATTTGTGTTTTCGTGGCTGGCTCGTTTCACTCAGCATAATGTCCTCAAGGTACATCTGTGTTGCAGCACGTGGCAGGTTCCCTCTTTGTTAAAGGCTGAATAATACTCTCTCATATGTACATACCACATTTTGTTTATCCATTTGTCTATCATTGGACATATCAGTTGCTTCCACCTTTTGGCTATTACGAGTGATGTTGCTATGAACGTGGATGGACAAACAACTCTCGGAGACTCTGCATTTAGTTCTTTTTGGTATGTACCTAGAAATGGAATTGCTGGATCATACGGTCATTCTGCATTTAATTTTTTGACAAACTGCCATTTCTATTTTTATTTTTTTATTTTATTTTTTAAGACCGAGTCTTGCTCTGTTGCCCAGGTTGGAGTGCAGTGGTGTGATCTCGGCTCACTGCAACTTCCGCCTCCCAGGTTCAAGTGATTCTCGTGCCTCAGCTTCCTGAGTAGCTGGGACTACAGTTGTGTACCATCACACCTGGCTAATTTTTGTATTTTTAGTAGAGACGGGGTTTTACCGTGTTAGCCAGACTGGTCTCGAACTCCTGACCTCAAGTGATCTGCCCACCTTGGCCTCCCAAACTGCTGGGATTACAGTCGTGAGCCACCATGCCTGGCCGACAAACTGCCCTTTTTAAATGCCATTAACCCTAACAGTTTTGCACAGTAGTTAACCTCATCACTACTTTGGGTGGGCTGTACAGGGATTCTTTCCTTCATCTTACAGATGAGTAAACTGAGGCACCGAGAGGAAGAGGAAAAGTGACTTCTCTGAGGTGAAGCAGCAACCCAAGAGAACCTGGCAGAGCTGAGGCCGGAACCCAAGCTCCTGTCTCCTAGCACCGTCCTGTCCCGCTGCTGCAGGAGAGCCTTTGTTGTTCTTGAGGGTCTAAACTTTGTCTTCAGTGCTCCTCAGGGCAGAATCTCTCCTTTTTCTCAAGTTCTCCTGCCTCGTTGGGCCTCAGCGTCTCCCACTTTAAAATGGGCATCCCCTTTCCCCCTCTCCTGTCTAGGCAGCTGTTGCTCTCGCCCTTCTCTGTGCGGACTTGGCCAGCCCGGTGCTTTGCCAGACACTTGCAGGGAACTGCTCTTGCGGCTGAGCTAGCATCTGCTTCCCCATCTGGTCTCAACTTTTTTCTTAATTACCCACTGAATTGGCTCTAACAAAATGCTGACAACTTGAGTGAGACATTAGCTGATACATCAGCGCCCGTGCCAGGGCCTCACGGGCTTTTCCAGGACATGCCAAACCCAGGCCCAGCAAGACTTTGTTCCCTGGCTGGAGTCCCCATTCTAGCTGAGTGGAAGCTCCAGTCAGGGGACAGGGTTATCATGAGGTCTCATAGCTCAGAAAGGCCACTGCTTAGTGGCTGAACTAAGGTTTATGGCTTCTTAAGTGGCCTGGTAGCTGGGTCGCAAACCTGCAATCAAGTTTTGTTCTCTCTCCTGCTGCCTCCTTGGTCCCTAATCCTCTGAGTCTTTTATTCCAAACTCTTGTTCTCCAGACTATTTCTGTTTTGTTTTGTTTTTCCTCTGTGTGTCTTAACTGGTCTTGAAGCTGTGGTACTAAGTGTGTCGCAGTGGGAGGGACATTGAGCTGAGCATCTGTGGCCTTGAGGTGCCTCTTCATGCCTTTTTGGGCCTGTTTTTCCATCTGCATAAAGGGGTCCAATGCAGTGTAATACAGACTCTCATTCTAACTTTCTGTGATTCTGAGAAGAAAGGCAATGCTTCCATTTTTCTCAGCTAAGTAGTTTAAGAACAGTCAGAAGCTGCTTATGAGAGAGAGGGTGAAGAGTGAAGGCACCGGAGTCCGCCAACCTGGATTCAAGTCTTGCCTCTGCTCCTTCCTCCCTGTGTGACTCTGAGCAGTTTGCTAAATCTCTGTTTCCTCTTTGTAATTTGCAGGGTCAGGGGCTGGTTCAGAGAACCCCATGTGGAGTTAGTTATGAAGATTAAATGAATTAATACATGTAAACACTCAGCGCATAGTAAGAACTCAGATGCTACCTGTTTTCTTTCCCTCCCTTTTAAAAATCATGTGCCACAAGTTAATTTTGCTCAGTTTAGGGTGTGTGGCTATCTTTGCTCATATAGGGTCCTTTCTAGATTTATTTAATTTTTATCCCCATTTTCTCCACCTTCTCTGCTCCTCCTCTACCTCCAAGCCACTTATTCTAATGTATTTAACATGAATCTTTTTGTTTATGTGTTTTTAGAGACATGCACTATTGTTTTGTGTGCATGCTTTAAACATTTACATAAATAATACAGTGTTTGAATCTCATTTTGTTTCTCACTTTTGTGCCTCTGCTCTGTTTTTGAGATCTGTCCACATTACTTCCAGCCACCACATTTTACCTATTCATTACAGCCACCACATTTTACCTATTCACCTCTGAGCATTTTAATCCACACCTAGTATCCCATTGTAAGGAACTACCGTAGTTTATATAAACAGTCCCCTTCTGACAGATATTTTTGGTGTTCCTAGTTTTCTGGCTATTATAACCGGAGAACCAGTGCTGCTTGTGATGTAGAGCTGCTGGTGATGAATTCCTTAGCTTGTGTACTCTTATTTGCCTTAACTGTCCCCCCTCACCCCAAATAAAACTGCAGTGAACATCCTTGTATATGTTTCCACATGGACCCCTGGGAGGCCTTTTTTATGATGTATACTCAGGTGTGGACTTTAGGATAGAATGAAATAGAGAATATTTGAAGGAAGCAAAAGAAGTGGAGGCTGGTCTTGAACTCCTGTCCTGAACTGAGTAAGTCATAAAATCACTTTGCCAGTAAGGAATTTGACTGTTGGGCTTGCCTTGAATCCCAACTAAGGACCTCTTTTGGTTTTTTAATTTTTAAATAGGAATGCATGAGCGAATACATGTTGAAAACAAAACAGATGACACAGAAATAAGTAGAATGAAGAATAAGAATGGAAAGGACCCCTTGGCATTACTTTCCATCCTCCTAGGCCCCGTTTCCAGTGTGTAAGTCCTGGTAACAGTGGAGTATATCACCCTAGGTCTTTTTCTTATACATTTACAGGTACAACTGTGAGCCATTCATACTGTTTTACAGTTTAGTTTTTCTCATTTAATACGGCGTTCGCAAGGTCATTCTACGTTAAGCCCCAACGAATCTGCCTCTGGTTTTTTTTTTTTTTTTTTTTTTTTTTTAAATCAACACTGTTTCATTGTAAGGGTCTATCATAGTTTATGTAACTAGTCTTCTTCTGGTGGGTATTTTGGTGTTCCCAGTTTTCTGGCTGTTATAAGCAGAGAAGCAGTGCTTCTTATGTAGTTCTGCTGCTGATGAATTCCTTTTGGTTTTGTACTTCTTTGTTTTGCTTTTGTTTTTGAAAGATATTTTTGCTCGCTATAGAATTTTAGGTTGACAGGGTTTCTTTTTCATTTTTTTTTGGTTTATTTCTTTCAGTACTTTAAAGATGTTGCTTCACTGTTTCCTGGCTTGTTTCTGATGGAAAGTTGGTTGTTATTCTTTGTTCCACTGTGTGTAATGTCTTCAAAAAAAAATTTTTTTTTAACTACTTTTAGGATTTTCTCCTTATCTCTCATTTTAAGCAGTTTGATTAATGATGTGTCTGTTTCTTCTACTTGGGATTTATTGAGCTTCTGGGTTCACACTAAACTAGAAAACTTTCAACCACTATTTCTTCAAATATCTTTCTCTTCTCCCCTTCTTCACCCCTCCTTTTTTTCCCCCAAGGATTCCAATTGCGTGTATATTAAGCCTTCTGAATCTGTCCCATAGCTCATGGATGCCCTATTTTTTCCATCTTTTATTTTTCTGTGTTTCATTGTTGATAATTATTGCTCTGTCTTCAAGTTCATTAATCTTTTCTTATTTAATATCTAACATATTCTTAATACTACCCAGTGTATTTTTTTACTCCCAGGTATTTTATTTCTCATCTCTAAAAGTTTGATTTGGGTCTTTTTATATCTCCTGTGTTGCTAAAACATGCTTATGTTTTTTCTCTGCCTTCCTGAACATATGGAGTATATTTATGAGGGCTGTTTCAACATCCATAAAGTCTACTATATGTTGTTTTTGTATCTCTTCCTATTAATTTTTCTGTTGCTTTCATGCTGAGCAATTTTTGATTCTGAATTTTGATTTTGAATTTTACATTGTTGATTGTTTTGGTGCTGGCCATTTTGGGGTTTAAGTATTTTTGTGCTGTGCTTTGTTCTCTTATTGGTGAAGTCTTAGCTGTGTTTGTTTCCTTTGACTGCTCTAACAAATTATCACACACTTAGTTGCCTAAAACAACACAAATTTATTATCTTGTAATTCTGGAGATCAGAAATCTGAAATGGGCCTCACTGGATTAAAATCAAGGTGTCGGCCGAGCTTCTAGAAGCCCTAGGGGAGAATCTGTTTCCCTTTCCAACCTTTAGAGGCTACCTATACTCTTTGGCCTGTGGCTGCTTCATCCTCAAAGCCAGCAACATTGGGCAGAGTTCTTCTCACGTTGCCCGTCTCTGGCTCTCTCTTTTCTGTCTCCCTCTTCCAGGGAAGGACCCTTGCCTTGAGCCCACTCCAACCATCCAGCATAATCTATCTCAAAGTCATCTGATTAGCAAGCTTAATTGCGTCTGCGTGTAGCCTAACACATTCACAGTTCTGGGGATTAGGACGCACATGTCTTTGTGGGGTGCGGGGAGGGCATTATTCTATTATTCTGCCTATCACAGTCTTTACATTACTTGGAAACCATTTGTTCTTTTTTTTTTTTTTTTTTTTTTCTAAGACTGCCTCACTCTGTCACCCAGGCTGGAGTGCAGTGGCATGATCTTGGCTTACCATAACCTCCACCTCCCGGTTCAGGCAATTCTTGTGTCTCAGCCTCCTACTAGAGGCACACGCCATCACACCTGGCTAATTTTTGTATTTTTAGTAGAGATGTGGTTTCACCATGTTGGCCAGGCTGGTCTTGAACTCCTGACTCAAGTGATCTGCCTTTGCCTTCCAACGTGCCTGTTTGATCTTTGAGGCTTGCTATTCAGCTTTGTTTGGCAAGACCAGAGCAATCTTCAGAATACAGCAGGGTTTGGCAAACTACAGGCCAAACATGGGGCAAATCAGGCTTGCCATCTGTTTTTGTAAATAAAAGTTTATTGGAACACAGATATGCTCATTTTTGTGTACTGTCCATGGCTGCTTCCATTCCACAACAATCCATGAAACCTAAAATATTTATTTTGTGACCCTTTATAGAAAAGGTGTTCTGACCCCTGGTCTACAGGCTAATTTTCCACCACTATTGAGGCCATATCTTTGTGAGTCCTCAACCTGATGCCCTGTATATTATGAAATTTCTCCACTTTGGCTGTTGGGAGTGTGAACTGTTCGTAACCCTGGATGAGCTCTGAGAATGGTTCTGCTTTGTTCTTTCTGATGGTTCTTTCTCCAGCCTCAGGTGCTTTCCTTATATACATGTGCTGATGAGTACTTGGGTGAAGCCGTTGAAGAATTGCAGTTCATTCTCTGCAGCATTCTCTTCTCTGATTCTCTCCCTTGCACGTTTTCACCTTTCTTGCTCTTCCCAAATTCTAAACTCTTACCTCCTCAACTTCAAGAGACCTCTGAGCTCTGCTTGGTTTTCCCCTCCCTGCACTGCCGTTTTATCATTCTCCAGGCAGCAAGCTGGGACAATCACAAGACCCACTTTGTTTGCTTCCCTCTGTTAGGGCACTTTGCCCTGTGTTGCCTGTGACCCAGTGTCTAAAAATCATTGTTTGATATATTTCGGCCAATTTCTTAGTTGTTTAATGGTTGATAAATCTGATCCCTCTTACTCCGTCATGACTAGAAGCCACCAGTGCTTCTTATATCAGTATTATTTTGCCTTGATGAGAGTACTTTTGGAAGATAGCATACCAGAAGAGGCATTGTGGAGTGTTGGGAAGATGCCAGAGGTTATGGCTGTGAAGAAAGGGCTTCTCCTGGCTGTTCCTCCTTTGCCTTGGGGTCTCTGACGGGCATTTCACTCTTCCATGCTATAGTCGGGCTGTAGGGTCATTTACTCACTGCCTGTGACTGTTACTTCCTTAGCAAGTGGGGGTGGCTGGGGAGGAGTCTTTCCTGACATCTACTGAACCTACAAATGCCACATAATGTCCCAAGTGCTCTGTATCGTCATTGTGATGTAATTTAATTCTGCACCACAAGCTGGAGAGTTTGAGATGAAATGGAAACTGAGAGAGGTGGTGTGGTTTACTCAAGGTTAGGTAGCTAATTCGTAGCAAAGTGAGGATTCTTTCTGCCTTTAAACCAAACTTGCCAGTTTATACAACAGACCATCCATTGTAGTCAGGGCCCTAGGTTTTAAGTGACAGAAACTCATCTCAAACTTGCTTAATCCAAAAGGAACGTGTATTGGCATACCTACTGAAAAGTCCAGGGGTTAGCCAATTTTAGGCATGGCTGGCCCACATACGCAGATGATGCCATCGGAAATGTGGTGTTCTGCATCTCTCAGCTCTTGTTTCCTTGTGTTGACTTCTTCAGGCAGGCCCTCTCCAAGTGGTGACAGAAATGGCTGTAGCAGCACCATGCTTATTTCTCATCCCCGGTGGAGTAGTCCTGGAGGAAAGAGAGCATCTCTTCTCCAAGGGCTTTAACAGAAGTCCCAAGGAAGACTCTCATTGGCCCAGTGGGGGCCACAGGCTCATCCCCATGTGAGGATGGTGTGTTGTTATTATTGGATGGTCCTGGGTTATTTGATTCTCTTGCTGGAGTTGGGGGCTGGGGATAGCCCATTGACATCACTTAGGTTGTGGGGACCTGAAGGGATGAGATAGTTCTGTACTACAAGATGGGGTGCTGAGGAGACAGAAACAAAACTGTGTCCACTGCACCCCCTTTGGCCTCTAGAGCAAGCTCAACCACTCTGGCCCTTGCAGCTCCAATTTTTCATGATGTTCACAGGTCTGCTTGGCCCTTGCCCTGGTGAGTGGCTTCCTCGTCTGGCTTGACAGTGGCATTCTGTCCCCCTGGTTGCTGGCCGTTCACTGTTCTCTTGCCACCCTGGGCAGGGACTTGCCCAGGCGATGAGGCTTCCTGGCTCTCATTCCCTTTTGCTGAATTCTTATCCAGTATTCAGCACCAAGAAACCCAGGCCCAGCAGGTTGAGGACACCTCCACACTACCTCTTTCATCATGAGTAGGCAAGTACTTTCCAGAGGGTTGTCCAGCACCCCTGCATGAGAGGCCCCTGGGGCCACCTGTAGACTGGTGTTTCTGCATCGCGGGGAGGTACATTTGAGAGTCTCACCAACTCGCCGGGCGATGCTTCCACGTGGACGGTTGAGAGCCAGTTAGAGATGACTGTCCTCAGATGAGCTGGGGTTTTCTTTCAAGGACTCTGTTTCCTTCCAATGGGGTTGCTTGATTTATCCCGATCTGAGGATTCCTCTCCTTCCCATGAGAGCTGCCCCCTTCAGAATCATGGGGGTGTCACTGTGGGAGCTTGAGTCTGCAGTGTGGGGATCCCTTTCTCAAGAGGTCGGTGTGATTATTTTCTATCTAGTGCTTTGTGGGTCTCAAGACTTAAATTGGGAGGAATGTTAAAAGCAAAGATGATGCACAGTGTGCCTGCATTTCCATGAAACAGTGGCACCCACAGCCTTAGCAAGATGGGTCCTGAGACCTGGGAGGCTCGGGCAGTCAAAATAATCTTCATGTCTTGAGCCTTTGGCTTGGGAAAGCTCAGTGAGTGATGTAACAGCACATTTCACTTGTTTGTAAGTTAAGACCCTAACGCTTATAGAGAAAAACATTATCTTTACCCACTATGAGATTTCAAAAACCTTTTTAGCTAAAGAACTCTTTCATAAATGCAGTCTCACACAGGTGCTCAGGATGTTAAATACATAGATAAAAGCAGTTTAAAAAAATGGAGGAGGGAGGACCATGTTATGACTTTTATAGGCCTTAGGCACTTTTGTCTTCATGAACTCCTTCCTTCATACAAAAGTATTAAAAAGTATTTTTTATGACTGCATCGGTGTAGAGGTGAATATATTAATATTCTGTGTTAAACATTTTTTTGATCTGAAATTTCATCTTTTAAGTTCTGATTTTAAAAGAAATGAAAACATTTTTATGGGTCCCTAAAAGTTTCTTGGGCCATGGGTGCTGTGCCTGATGTCCCCATCAGTCAGCCCCGAGGGAGCAGGTTCCTATGTGCTTGGCCCCTCTCTGGCTGGCCCCTGAGGCAGCTGGAGGAAGCCAGTTTGAGGACCACTGTGCAGAGTTATCACTTGCCCCTTCTCAGGCTCTGCTTCTGCCTCACTGGGGAGTGAGGATCACAGAATCACAAGATAGCATAATAAGGATGGAATGTCCAGGCCATTTATACCCCAGCCACCTTCACCCTCCAACAAACAGGTCTTGCCCTTCAATCTCTTAAGTGCCATTCTTGGTAAATGATCATCTTTCCTGCCTCTGCTTGGGCCCCTTCTAGGGACAGTGAGTTCATGACTGTGTTTTAGTCCTCCTTTTTGGTCTGTGGGGCTTCAGTAAGTTCCTGGGTCAATCGCCATTTATACCTTGAAGCCGGTGAATCCCAGAGTGGCCAAGTCATTGCTGAGCTGGGATAGAAGCCAGGAGTCTGGGGTTTGAGGTGCAGCTCTGCCCCTCGGCTGCTGTGGGACCTGAGCAAGAACGCTCTCCCTCTCTGAGCTTGAGGTGCCTCATTTAGGAAAGGAGCGTGTTGGAGGTGATGGTCCCGTCACCTGTTGCAATTGTGTACAGTGATGCTAACGGAAGATCAAGGCACATCCCGGCCTGATACCTGCAGCTCAGGTCATTCTGGGACTTGTGGCTCTTGCTTGGTGGTTGGGGGCTAGAGGCCTTGTATGTCCCTGTCCCCCTGGGTCTGGGTGGAGCATCGTTACTGGGACTTTGACCACAGGTGTGGATAAGGAAGGGGAAAAATCAGGTGGCTTCAGACCATGGCTCCACTACTTGTGCCCTATGAGGCTGCAGATGGACTTTTCCTGAGATTTGTTTTCCTGAGATTTTTAGGGAAACTTGGGCATCTCAGGGCTCAGTGAGCAGCTGTCCAGAACCCTTGGGGTGTCATGTGATGCCCACTGACGTTGGGGGAGAGGGGAATGAGGATGGTGGCTTACTTTCTTCCCTGGGACTTGCTAGCCCAAGCTTGAAGGTGCCACTGTCTCAGGGCCTGGGCTTGCTTAGGGATGGGTGGTGGCTCCACAGGGTCAAAAGGTTCATTCCTTTTCTCCCAGTCCAGCGCCTCCTAGCCCTGATGCTTGCATGCAGATGCCCCCATGCTGTATCCTGCTCCCCAATACTCACAGTCTAGCCTTTTTTTTTTTGAGACGGAGTCTCGCTCTGTCACCCAGGCTGGAATGCAGTGGCGCGATCTCAGCTCACTGTAACCTCCGCCTCCCGGGTTCAAGCGATTCTCTTGCCTCAGCCTCCCGAGTAGCTGGGATTACAGGTACACGCTACTACACCCAGCTAATTTTTGTATTTTTAGTAGAGACAGAGTTTCACCATGTTGGTCAGGGTGGTCTCAAACTCCTGATCTCGTGATCTGCCCACCTTGGCCTCCCAAAGTGCTGGGATTACAGGCATGAGCCACTGTGGGCCCGGCCAGCCTAGCCTGTATGAACTCACCACTCCCCGCCTGGCTGCCCCTTATCCCTGCTAAATGGCTCTCCTAGATACACCTTGATTTTCCACCTCCCCACTTTGCTCATGCCATCTCTCTTGCTGAGGCCATTGGTGCCATGGCCTCCCAGACCACAGAAAGAGAGTAGGGTGCAGGATGAGTCTCCATTCTGGCCTCTAAGTAGGGGAGCCTCCTGGCCAGCCAGCTTCTAATTCCAGGTCTGTGTTTGTTCACCTGGTTCCTGCTCTTCACTCTGTAATTATTGATTCCTGCCGAGTCCACTTAGCTCGAGCCAGCTGGGGTGGACCTGCAGCCCAGCACCAGCTTCCGGGGCTTAGAAGTTCCTGGAAACAGTGACTTATTATTGGCCTAATAACCAGCGTGTTCCTGCTAGCCAGGTGTGTTCAGGTGTGTGAGGCTGCTGTGAAGGACGTCTTCATGGGCATGCATTTATTTTCCTTTCGCTTGGATCTGGCTCCTCAGGGTTGTTTCCTCTCCCACTATTACATTTTTACTTCAGTAATTCGTCCGATTATCTGCCAAGGACGAAATCACTTTCCTAAAGTGGTTCATCTGAAAGCCCTTTTGCCATCCTCTCTCCTGTCCTTCCTTCACACCTGTGCTCAGGGCCTGTCCTCCCGTCCCAGCTGACAAGAAGCTCAGAGCCCAGCCTAGCCCAAATCTGAATGAATTCCAAGTTAGCATGGAACTTTCTGGTTTTTCTTTTCTTTTTCTTTTTCTTTTTTTTTTGTTTTGAGATGGAGTCTTGCTCTGTCGACTAGGCTGGAGTACAGTGGCACGATCTCAGCTCACTGCAACCTCTGCCTCCCAGGTTCACATGATTCTTCTGCCTCAGCCTCCTGAGTAGCTGGGATTACAGGTACCCACCACCATGGCTGGATACTTTTTTTTTTTGTATTTTTAGTAGAGATGGGGGTTCACCATGTTGGCCAGGCTGGTCTTGAACTCCTGACCTCAAGTGATCCGCCTGCCTTGGGGTTCCAAAGTGCTGGGATCACAGGAGTGAGCAACCTTGCCGGGCCTGAAACTTTGTTTCTAAGCACTGTCTTAAAACACAATTAAACCAAGTTTGTTTTTCTTCGTTGTAACAGATAGCAAGTGCTCTTTATAGAGAAAGTTAGAAAACACAGAAAAGTATGAGGAAGAAAGAAAATCACCTAGAGATCCCTCCCTACTCAGATACTGACACTTGGGACATTTTGATCTTTTTTTCCAAGTATTGTTTTTGTTTTTGTTTTGTTTGAGACAGAGTTTCACTCTCGTCACCCAGGCTGGAGTGCAATGGTGCAATCTCGGCTCACTGCAACCTCCGCCTCCCAGGTTCAAACGATTCTCCTATCTCAGTCTCCCAAGTAGCTGGGATTACAGGCACCCGCCACCACGCCCAGCTAATTTTTGTATTTTTAGTAGAGACAGGGTTTCACCATGATGGCCAGGCTGATCTCGAACTCCTGACCTCAGGTGATCCACCCGCCTTGGCCTCCCAGCCTGCTGGGATTATAGGTATGAGCTACCATGCCCGGCTGGTAGTGTGTTTTTACTAACAGGTGGGATGGATACAAATTTTTTCCTGATTTTTTTTAAAAAGCTCAACATTATAAGATTCCTGTTTCCCAGTGTTGCTGTAAGCCTTGCGGGTTTTGACTGTAGGTATTTTATGAGGTGACTGTACCCTCAACAGCCCTGTTTTGGGGGATGTTTTGCTATTTACAGTTTTTCCCTGTTATAAATATTGCTGTAAAGAATATCTTGTAAGTGAATGCATTTTCATGTTTTAGATTGTTTCTCAGACTTTTTAATCTGGAAGGAGTCTTGGTGATCACCAAGACCACTTCTTTAATGTTAGCTTGTCCTAGAACCCGAAGGAGGGCCTAAACCACAGATTGCTGGGCCCTACCCCCAGAGATTCTGATTAAGCAGGTGTGGGCAGAGCCTGAGCGTCTTCATTTCTAATAAGCTCCCAGCTGGTACTGATACTGCCACCGACCACACTTTGTGTGGCAGGAACCAGCCTCTCCTTCAAGGGAAGTTGAGGCTAAGGAGGTTGGAGGAATGGTGAAGAGTGGCCATTGCCCAGGACAGACCAATGAGTGGCTCCCATGCTGGGGCACTGACCCCACTCTTGCTGCCCCTGTCCCGAGAACATACAGGAGAAGAACATTCATCTACACGAAGGGATCTCCTCCATTTAAGTTTGATTAGGATGGGATTAGGATGGGGTTTCAGCAACTCAGGTCTGGCAGATGCTGGCAGCAGACATGTGCTTAGGGCTGGGATATGGGTGGGGCCAGGGTAAGAGCCAGTTTAGGAAAGAAACTGTCTGAGAATATGGTGAATCATTTTAAATGTGAGTGAGTAATAGTCTTTCTAGGATGCAAGGGGTTAAACAGGCAGCAGGCACAGCCTCCCCGGAGCCAAAGGGGGAACTCAGGAGTAAGTCGGGACTGCCTAATTAATTCAATTAAACTATTTTATAAGCTCCGCTGGTGTCAGTAAATTGTTAAAGTCTATTAAAAAATCAGTGGAACGTGATGAGGGTTGGGGATGCCATATCACCTTCCTAGAGTTCCTCCCCTCATCTTCCTCCCCTGTCGTGGGATGCACCAAAGGAGGATGGGAGGATGTTGGAGGCCCTGTCTGGTGCTGCTGCTGACCTCTGTGGGTGCCGAGACAGATCCCACCCCCCTTGGCCTCATTTTCCCCATCTGTACAGTTAAGTGATGGACCAGCGCTTGAACATCCCTTAGCAACAGTTACTAGGATTTTCTGATCTCTTCCGGCCTGGGCTGCCTTGTACCAGGGAACCTTGGGCCTTCAAGAAAACCCTCCAAGGTCAGAGGCGGCTGTTACTCCAGACGTGCTGCTTGGTCTTTGCTCTTCCTTCACGGCACGTTCATCTGGGCAGTTTCCAGGGGCAGCTGTCGGGGCAAGTGATCTATAAGGGAGGTTCAAACTCTGGAAACAGGATAGTGAGCAGGAACCGCTGCCACACGTAAGAGCTGCTTTCCCTAACGCCTGTGCCGAGTGAAGGGAAGCTGCCCCTAGAATCTCTCTCAGTGCCCACCTGCCCACATGTGGGGAGGTGGTATTCCCCCCTTTTACAGATGAGGATACTGAGGCTCACAGGCTTGAAGCGATCTCAGTGTTAACTAGTAAGTGGTAGAGTTGAGATTTGAATTCAGGACTGCTGTCCCTCAAGTCTGTGCGATTGAACTGCCTTCTTCTGCAGATGGATTTAACATAAAGCTACATCCCCCTGCCTGCCAAACCCTGCAACGTGGAACATTGGAGTCATGGGGAAGAAAACACTAGCAATGTTTTTCAGCCAGTATCCAGTTGTGAGGAACCTGCAGGAGGGGGTGACAGCCCCACCCTTGGAGGTATGAAAGCAGTTGCTGGCTGACCACTAAGGCAGGCCTCTTAGAGCCAAGATCCTGTAGCTCTGGGCCCAGCTGTTGCTTCATACTTCTCAGCAGTTTATGCCAGGCTTGGGAACTTGGCAGCTATCATTCCTTGGTTCTTGAACACTGCAGTCAGTGTCTATCTTTGGTCAGATCTTATTTGGCTGAACCGGTAGGGCAGGCAGCATTGGTCTTGAGGGAGGGAGGGTGGGTGCTGTGGAAAGACTGTTGTCTTGGGTTTGAGGTTAGACTTAATGAGCTGTGGATCTTAAGCAAGTCCCTTTCTCTCCTAATCTTAGATGTTGAGGCTTGTTCCCCTTACTTCTGAAATGTGGCTCAGGCTGTATGCTCCACGGGGATAAGGGAGAGGAAGGTGGAGGTGAATTGAGGGCTAGATAAACCTGTGAATGAAACACTGTGTCTTAGAAATTCACAGTGGCCATTGGGTCTTTAAAGGCTCTGAAAAGTCCTGCGGTAAAGAAAATAGATGAATTTTGTGTATTCAGCCTCTCCCAACCTGGACCACCCTCTCCCCCTCTAAGCACACATTTTATTTAACATCCTGCTGGCTAAGATAAGGAAATATAAACACTGAGATATTACCCTAGGAGAGAGCTGCTTTTTAAGGCGATTGCTTCCCCGGTTCTTTTCTGTGATGAGAACACCCTTTCTGTAAATGGGATAAAATGGCTCTTAGCAAGGTAGTGTCTAAGTCTTCTAAGTTGAATTTCCTTAAACCAAAGTCCATGTTTGTTCCAGGATCCCAGAGGCCTGCCAAATTCCAAGAGCCTCTTTTGGTTCCCTCTGGCAGCCAGGCCTTCAAGACATAGGATATACGCTCCTTGGGGCTCTCCTCACGTGCACTTGTCTGTAGAGCCATTAATCTCAGAGCCACTAAGCTCTGAAGCAGAAGAACCCAATGGGTGGGACTTTGAAGTTGCTTCAGTGTATGCAACAAAATCCCAGTCATTTGGAGTTGCTGGTTTATGATTTTGTAAACTGCAGTTGACCTTTGCAAAAGATTTGCTAGGGAAAATGCTAGTGTAAACAAGATCTTCAGGGGAAAAGCTCTAAGGTGTGTAAGGAATCATTCTATTTTTAAGCCTTTTGAATGCTCCCATTGGAATATAAACACTATGCTAATTATCAAAACACCTTTTCTGTTCCAAACGGGTGTAACAAGATAGAGAGGGCTGGGTAGGGGAAGGGAGGAGTGTTTAAACAGAGGTTGAACCAGAGATCAAACACCATCTGGCCACAATAGTTGCTCATCCTTAAAAATTCTGACGTCCCACCTGTTTTGACAACTTGGATGTAACAGTCAGTAGGAGCGAGCTAGACTGCTCCCCTCATCTTCCCAGCACTGGCCTCCAGCCTGACTCGTGAAGCTTACCTGCATAGTCCCTGATCTGTTGAAATTTGCACCTCTAAGAACAGTTTTCTCCAATTTTTTAAGGGCACAGTTAGCATAAAATTGCTCATTTTCTCTCTGTTTAACTATAGAGGGAAAATCTACCTTACTTAGCAAAACTTTCAAAGATAAACAGTTTTAACAGCAACCGACCATTATTGAGCACCTACTATGCATCAGGCTTTGTGCAAGGCGCTGGAGTTTGGCCTCCATGTAGCTTGCTACCTGCTATAGTTGGCATCACTGAGGGCATCTGACGTTGCTTTCTAGCCACCAGCCAGGTGTCACTCAAAGCTTCTGCCCTGCCTGTCCTGTGGTGGACCTCAGCAGAAGATTCTGAAATAGTGCAAGTGGTTCTTGCCGTTGATATCTGCTACTGTCAGAGATGAGATGAAGGACTAGATGAGCCCCTGAGAAGTCAGGCCATTGGCTCCCTTTGAGCTTTGTGGATGCCAAGGTGAAGGGAGGAACTGGGGGGAGACTGGTGGCTTGAGGAGGGTCAGGGACACCAGCTGGAGGAGGTGTGCAGGCTTGTGGGTAGTTAATGCTGAAATTGGTAAAGGGGAAAGATGAAGCCATGCCAGGCTCTAAGGAAAAGGTAGAAAGATTCTAATTAGCCAAGGCTTTGTATGCAAATAGCATTTCAAAATGCTTAAAAATATCTTTTGAGGGAAGCTGAAAATATCAGGTGGTCTATTTAGCAGGGAGTATTTGGGGAGTGGTGGGACATAAAGGGAGTGTGTGGGGTCTCTGGGGGAAGGAGGAAAGGAGGGAGGGATACAGAGAGGTGATGGATGTATGGAGGGACAGATGGACAGACAGACAGATACTAGCTATTCTTGTGGAGGACCCTGTAAACCAGGTAGAGAATTTTTCTCACCAAGGAAATGAAAAATCCCCATGAGGGCAAAGCCTGTATTTTATTCATTACTATGAATAATAGTAATGAATTATTCCCTCTGTTCCCAGCAAGGGCTAGACATAGTAGATGCTTATTAAATATTTGTTGAGTGAATGAATAATAATAATTATAGTATTTATCACATTTATCTTTATGGCAGCTATATAAGGAGATAGTATTATCTCTTTGTGCTGATGAAGGTGGGCCATTCTGAGACGTGCGTATGTGTGCGTGTGTGTGTGTGTGTGTGTATGTGTGTGTATTGCAGTGTTGGAGAGAAGGGCAGGAACACCAGAAAGCTTTTTTTGCAACAGCTCTGTGAAATATTGATCAATCTGATTCCATTGTATGACCCAGGGACAATTTTACTAGCAGAAAATATGACCGTGTTATATGGCTGCAATAAAAAATCACAGCCGTGAGCTCAGGCCCAGAAAACGAAACAAGCTGATGACGTAGCCTGGACTGGTGGATTCCGCGTCTTTCTACTGGAGTTTGTTTGCTGTGTGTGCCTTCATGGTCCTGATGATGAGGTTACAGGTCTCAGCCAAAAACTTACAGAAGAAAAGCCTAAAACTGAATTTAGTTTGACCCCTCATAAACTTCTCTTGCAGTTAGGAAATGCCCACTGTTGTTCAGTTGTAGAGATATGTGTACCAGTCTAGGCTGGGAGCTGTCCCATGGAAAGGGAAAGGCACTAAAGGTTTTGAAGCAGAGACATGATTGGTCAATGAGTATCGTGGCACTTAACCATAGAGAGTAAGAATCATGCAGGTGGCAGTTATCCTGGTGTGAGCATGCCTAGGAGATGAGAACTGAGGAGCTTTTGGTCCCTCTCAGAATGGGAACTTCTCACCCACCTAACTGTGATTCTTGTATTGCAAGGTGTGTATCCTTCACCCAACATGCTCCCTTAACATAAGCTGGCATCTTCTGGTGCTCAATCACAAAAACGTTGCTCTGTCCCAGTTTTGGAGGACAAACTGGGTTTGGGCTTCTAGAAAACTGGGAAGACAGTCTCCAGCAATGGTACCTTCTTAACAGATTGTTCAAGGGAAATTTAAACTTCAGGTACTGGCTTCAAGACTGAATCTTCCCTAAAATGCTACTCTGCTGTGCCTTTGGGTGGCTAATCTGGCATCTTGTTCAGAAGGAACAGGGGCATGGAGAGGGTGGGATGGGGTGGCCAGCTCCCACCAAGGCAGGAATGGAGCTGAGTTATTGCCACAGTTTAGTCTGACACTGTTTTTTCTCTGTCACACCAGACATTGCAACCTCAGGGCCTTTGCTGTTTCCCTGCCCAGAATAATGCTCTTTCCTGGTTATTTTCTTGGCTCATCCCTCTGGATACATCCTTCTTTGCAAGTCTTCTCTCTGTCCTTTTTTTTTTTTTTGAGTCGAGGGTCTTGCTCTGTCACCTAGGCTGGAGTGCAGTGGCTCAATCTCTACTCACTACACCCACTGCCTCCTAGGCTCAATTGATCCTCCTACCTCAGCCTCCCATGTAGGGAGGGACTACAGGCGTGTGGCACCACACTCGTCTAATTTTTTTTTTGTCTTTTGTAGAGACAGGATTTTGCATGTTGGCCAGGCTGGTCTTGAACTCCTAGGCTCAAGCAGTCCACCTGTCCCGGCCTCCTAAAGTGCTGGGGTTATAGGCGTGAACCACCGTGTCTGGCAAGCCTTCTCTTAAGTACTGTTTAAAGTTATACCGTCTCCCCATTCTATCCTCCTTTTTGGCTTCATTTTTCTTCATAGTACTAGTACTCATCTAATGGTTATTTTACTGTTTAAAAAATAATTTGTATATACTTCCTCTCTATCTTCCCACCTGTTTCTCAAGAATGTAAGCTTTGTGAGGGAAGGGCTTAACATATTTTTTAAAAAACTTTCATTTCGAAAGAGTTTCAGACTCATAAAAACCTGCAAAAGTACTAAGAGTTTCCGTACACCTTTACCTAGCTTCCTCAAATGTTAACTTCTATGCCCATAGTATAATGCTCAGATTATACTATGAAATTAATATTTATATAAGAAATTGGATTAATGTAATACTGTTAACTAATCTGTAGACCTATTCACATTTCACCAATGGCCCCATTAATGGTCTTTTTTCTGGCCTAGGAACCGATCCAGGATCCCACATTGCATTTAGTTGTCTTACCTCTTTAGTCTTCAGTCAGGGGCAGATCCTTGGTCATTCTTGGAATTCTGTGCCCTTGACTTCTTTAAAGATTCCCCACCGGTTGTCTTATAGATTGCTCCTCCTGGATTTGTGAGACATTTGTAGGATGACTCAGGGTATGCATTTCCGGCAAGAATACCCCCAAAATGATGCTGTTTTCTTCTCAGTGCCTGACATCGGGGACATATGGTATTGATGACTTACTACTGGTGATGTTAGCGTTGAACACTTAGTTAAGGTGGTGTCTGCCAGGTTTCTTCTCTGTAAAGTTCCTACTCTTTTATTCTTTGCATAGTAAATGTTTTGTGCAGAGATATTTTGAGACTATGCAAATATCTCATTTTTCATCATGCTTTTCTGTCCACTAATTTTAGCATCTATTGTTGATTCTTGCCTACAACATTGATAACTGTGCTGTTTGCCAAATAGTGATTTCCTATTTCCATCGTTTCTTCTGTATTTATTAATTGGAATTGTACTGTAGAAAATCTCTACTTTCTCCTCCATTTATTTGTTTCTTTACCTGCTTATTTAGATCAATTTAGACTGCTGGATGTCTGTTTTATGGGTTATAATCAATTACCATCATTATTCTTTTTCTGATACTCAATTCATTCCAGATTTGGCCAGTGGCAGCCCCTTCACGCAGGCTCCTCTGTCCTTTGAACAAATCCCTGTCATTTTTTGAGCGTTTCTTACTTTCTGGGTCTTCAGGATGTACCAGGCTCATCTTGCACCCCAGCCCTGGAATCAGCCCTTAACCCATGGCACAGAGCAAGGGTTTTTGTCTGTATCACTCATTGTTGTATTCTTAGCGCCCATGGTGTCTGGCATGCTGTGGAATCACAGTAAATAAATTTGGTGTGAACGAACAAATGAAAACTGGAAAGGAAGATTCAGCGGCCACCTTCCAGAGGCCATAATTCATATCCTCACTAACCTCCCCTGCTTGTCTGAATTAGCAGTTTAGGAGGAGAGGGACTTTCCCTCATCTCCTCACATTTTGTCCCTTTCAGATTATTTTCAGTTTTATCTAGTCTGAAAAGGATCCCAGGGCATCCCCGATCTCGTAGAGCAGGAAGAGCCAAGAGTGTGAGCAGCCAAGGGGAGCAGGCTGGCAGGAAAGTGAGACAGGGCTGGCAGAGCCTGGACCTGCTTGTGGCTAATGACTTGGTTGAACAGCAGCCACGGCAGAGAGAGATGCTCTGGTGGCTGATGGCAGAGGTCCTGGGACCCCCACTGGTGTGTCTGTAGCTGGGGGCTGCCGAGAGCCTCTTTCAGTCTCCCGAGATGCGCAGGCCTCGCTTGAATATTTAATGAGTTTTTCTTTATAAAAGATTAAAACTCAGCTACATTGGCTTTGAGAAAGCCTGTGATAATCAGATTTTTATTTATGAGTTGAATTGTGTGTGTGTGTGCATCCCTGAGGAGGAAAACTGGCTGGCGGGCTTGCCATCCGTGTTGGCAGGCTGTTATGCCAGGAGTGAACTTGGCGAGTGGTAGCCTTTTCGTAATCAGGAGGGGCCTGGCAGGCTCCTGGGCCAGCTGCTGCTTGTGTCCTCCTATGGCAGGGCCAGCCCTGTCTGTGAGGAGGTGGAACTGCCCCCATGCTGCCTCGATTCTGTGGTTCGGATTTGCAGAGCAGACTCCTGTGTTCTTGCTGATTCTGCACAGTGGTCCTGGGAAGTGGGCCAGACAAGGAAGGTTGCCCCTAGTTTGCAGATGGAAAACCTGAGGTCCAAAAAAGGGAAGTGACTGGCACTTCATAGTCTAAGGAGTCTAGAAGTCATGAACATTGTAAAAGTATCACAGTATCACAGTTGACTGCAGAGCTGATGCACAGCCTTTGCGTCACCCCAGGCTCCCCCTTCTTATGCCATCCTCGTGGGTGGGGATGCTGAAGGCTGCAGCCAGGGTCTGGTCCAGCCTGGGCTACACAGGGTCCTGACGCCTGGTTGGGACTCAGAGGTGTGAGCCTCTGTGCGAGGCCGAGAGTCGCAATTTTAATGAACTTACATTATAAAGTTATGGTGAGGATTAAATGAAAGAATGGATATGGGCTGGGCATGATGGCTCATGCCTGTAATCCCAGCACTTTGGGAGGCCAAGCGGGGCAGATCACCAGGTCAGGAGATCGAGACCATCCTGGCTAACACGGTGAAACCCCATCTCTACTAAAAATACAAAAAATTAGCTGGGCATTGTTGCAGGTGCCTGTAGTCCCAGCTACTCAGGAGGCTGAGGCAGGAGAATGGTGTGAACCTGGGAGGCGGAGCTTGCAGCGAGCCGAGATTGCGCCATTGCACTCCAGCCTGCGTGACAGAGCGAGACTCCGTCTCAAAAAGAAAGAATGGATATGAATCGGCAAGCACAGTACCTAGCACATGGGAGGAGTCACATCAATGACAGTTTGTGATAGTATCAATAGGATTTAGCATTGGAGATTTCTGCAGTTTGCCGTGTGGCTAGTTGTAGTTTTGCTAAGCCATGCATTTGTGTCCCACCTAGCTGAGGGTGACAATGCTACCTGGGTAGCCCATTTCACAAGTGGAAGTCAGTTGTGTGGTGTGTTTCCTTTGCTAGCATGCACACTCCATCAGGTTAGGGACAGTGGCTGTCCGGTTGGTGACTCCGGCTCAGCATCTGTCTCTTAGAACCTGGCACAGATCAGATGTTCAGTACCTTTGCTATTTTAAAAAGTTACTTGAGCATATGTATTCATTTATCATGCAGCTTTGGCGTCCATTAGACCAAGGCTGGAATCCTGGGTCCTGTGTCTCCCAACTAATACCTGGGTGTCCATAGGCAAATTATCTCGCCTTTCTGGTCTGTTTCCCCATCTGTAAAATCAGGCCAGTGTTATGCACCTAGATTCTGCTCTGGACTTCAGAGAGAAGGAGTGCAAAGCACACAGGCAAGCCTGTCCCGGGGTAGCATTTGTTGGGGACTGCCTTTATGATGTCTGGTTTCATTGAGTGGAAAGGTTTTCATGAGGTCAGAGATTCAGAGTTGATTTAGCCATCCACATGTTAGGCTGAGGGTGTTCTCTCTTTAGCCAGTCCGTTGAAAGGCTTCTTCCTGGTTATGGCCCAGCAGAGAATGCAGTCTGGTTTTCCAGAGTCTCAAAACACCTACATCTGAAGGAGAAACCCCAGAGGCAGACAGAGTTAGGAGTCACTGAGCTTGGAACTGACCAGCTGGGAATGTGCTGTGGTCTACCTTGAGAAGAGGGGGAAACAGAACATGATCTGGAAAGAAGGAAGAAGGAACAGCTTCTCTTCTCCTCAGGGGAAATGAGACTTTCTGAACTTCATCATTCTGAAGTGTCCCACAAATCAAATCCTTTTTTTTTTTTGACTACTCCTTACATAAAATATTTTTATGACAAAGCTTTCTACAAAGCAAAAGGTGCCTTCTGTAAAGTGAATCATCACTTCGGATGCTTCCTTTGTATAAATCTGACCTCTCTTATGTTGTAGGGAGGTTTTTTTTTCCTATTATTTTTATTATCCAGAGCAATACACATTCACTGTTGAACAGTTAGAAAGCTCCGATGAGCAAAAAGGAATAAAAAATCAAAATCACCCATAACTTTCCCATGCAGAGATAATCACTTTGGGTGTTGATTTTTGGTGTATTGATACTTTGATGTATGTACTCAAAACACATATGACATGTACATAACTTAAAAGCTTGTTCATTCAAGAAGTGTTTATTGAAATCCTACTCTTGATGCTGGGGATAAACCAGGGATCAAAAAATAGACATAGTTTCTCCAGGGGACAATTTATGCAGATAAAAGGAAGAGAAGAAACTGGAACAGAAATGGGACTAAGGAAAGGCCTGAGACTGGTAGTGAAAGTCGTCATGGGCTCTGAGAGTTTTGATCTCACTCTGGAGTGGTTAGGTATGAAATGGAGGGCTGGATGGGGCAGAGGGAGGATAAGTTGGCAGCTGCCCAGAGGACCAATACCTTCTATCCAAAGAAAGTGGTTGTGGTTGGTGTCGTAAGTTATGTACAGTGGCAGACGAGGGCAGGCCGGAGAGGGTTTTGTTTTGGTTTGTTTTTTGCATGCGGATGTTCTAGCAACATTTGTTGAAAAGACTATCCTTACCCCTTTGAATTGCCTTTGTGCCTTTATCAAATATCAGTTGACTATATTTGTGTGGGTATATTTTTGGGCATTCTATTCTGCTTATTTTCTATTCTGTTTATTCTGTTTGTTCTGTTTATTCTGATCTACTTGTTTATTCTTTCACCAACACTACACTGTCTTGTTTACTGTAGCTTTATAGTAAGTCTTGAAGTTGGGTAGTGTCAGTCCTCCAACTTTATTGTTGTTCTTTGGAATTGTATTGGCTATTCTGGGTCTTTTGCCTTTCAGTATATACACTTTAGAATCAGTTTGTTGATATGCACAAAGCAACTTCTGGACTTTTGATTGGGATTTTATTGAATCTGTAGATAAAGTTGGAAAGAATTGAAATCTTAACAATACTGAGTCTTCCTCCATGAACATGGAATATCTCTTTATTTATTTAGATCTTCTTTGATTTGTTTTCATCAGAGTTTTGTAGTTTTCCTTGGATATCCTGTACGTGTTTTGTTAAATATTTATACCTACATGTTTTTATTTTTTTGGCACTAATAAAAATGGCATTGTGTTTTTAATTTCAGATCCCAGTTCTTCGTTTCTGGGATATGTGAAAGCAATTGACTCTTGTATCCTACAGCCTTTCTATAATCACTTCTTAGTTCCAGTTTTTGAAATGGATTATTTGGGATTCTCTATATGGACAATCATTGTCTGTAAATAAAGATAGTTGGGTTTTTTGTTTTGATTTTACAATCTGTATACCTTTTATTTCCTTTGCTTGTCTTACTGCATTAGCTAGGACTTCCAGTATGACATTGAATAGGAATGATGAGAGAGGACATCTTTGCCTTGTTCCTGATCTTAGGGGGAAGGCATTCAGTTTCTCACCATTAAGTATGATGTTAGCTGTAGGTTTTTTGTAGATGTTCTTGATCAAGTTGAGGACGTTACCCTCTTTTCCTAGCTTGCCAAGAGTTTTTATTATGAACGAGTGTTAAATCTTGTGAAATGCACATCTATTGATATGATCCTGTGATTTTTCTTTTTTAGCCTGTTGATGTGACGGGTTAGACTATCGTTTTTCAAGTGGTAAACCAGTCTTGAACTCTAAGAATAAATCCCATTTGGTCAGGGCATACACTTTTTAAACACTTTTGCGTTCAATTTTGTACTATTTTGTTGATCATTTATCAACCTTTGTTCAGAAGAGACATTGGTCTTAGTTTTCCTTTTTTGTAATGTCTTTATGTGATTTTGGTGCAGATTGAGTACCCATTACATGAAATGCTTGGGACCAGAAGGATTTTAGATTTCAGACTTCTTTTCAGATTTTGGAGTATTTGCATTATGTTTACTGATTGGGTACCCTTAATCCAAAAATCCAAAATTTGAAATGCTTCAATGAACATTTCCTTTGAGTATCATCTTGGTGGTCAACAAGTTTCAGATTTTGGAGCACTTTGGATTTCAGATGTTTGGATGAGGGATGCTAAACTTGCATTAGAGTAATGTTAGTGTCATAGAATGAGTTAGGAATTGTTCCCTCTGCTTCTACTTCATGGAAGAGATGTAGAGAATTAGTATCATTTTGTCCTTAAGTATTTGGTACAGTTCACCTGTACTGTACTTGGACCTGAGGCTTTCTTTTTTGAAAGAAATTATGGATTCAGTTTCCTTTATATTAATAGATACAGGCATTTTTAGATGATACGTTTCTCCTCGTGTGAGTTTTGGTAGCCTATGTCTTTCAAGGAATTGGTCCATGTTATCTAAGTTATCAAATTTGTGGGCAAAAAGTTGTATATAACATTCCTTTGATCCTCCTTTTAATGTCCATGAGATCAGTAGTGATGACTCCTCTTCGATTTCTGATGTTAGTAATTTGTGTCTTCTTTTTTCTTTTTTGTCTTGATTAGCTTGGCTAGAGGCTTATCACTTGAATTGATCTTCTCAAATGATGAGCCATTAGTTTCATTAATTTTCTCTATTCATTTTCTGTTTTAAATTTCACTGATTTATGCTCTAACTTATGATTTCTTCTACTTGCATTGGGTTTATATTGTTCTTTCTCTAGTTTTCTAAGGTAGATGCTCAGATTATTGATTTTATATATTTCTTTTTACTAATACATGCATTCAGTGCTATAAAATTTCCTCTAATCACTGCACTTGCTGCTTCCCATAAATTTTGATAATTGTATTTTCATTTTCACTTAGTTCATAATAGTTTTTAATTTCTCTTGAGATTTCTGCATTGACCTGTGTGTTATTTAGAAGTATGTTCTTTAGCCTCCAAATATTTTGGAATTTTCCAGCAGTCTTTCTCTTACTGATTTCTGGTTTAGTTCCATTGTGGTCTTAGAGCAGATTTTGTGTGGTTTCTGTTCTTTTAATCTTGTTAGGGTAAACTTTGGGCCTAAAATGTGACCTATCTTGGTGAATGTTCTATGTGTCCTTGAGAAGAGTGTGGATTGTGGTGTGGTTGGATGCAATACCCTATAATAATGTCAATTAGATCCAGTTGATTGATGATGTTGTTTAATTTAATTAGATACTGATTTTCTGCTTACTGGATCTCTCAGTTGTGGATAGAGGATATTGATGGTGGATTTGTCTATTTCTCCTTGCAATTCTGTCAGTTTTTGCTTCACGTATTTTATTTCCGTGTTAGGTACATACACATTAAAGACTGTTATGTCTTCTTGGAGAATTGATCCCTTTATCATTACATAATGCCCCTCTTTATCCCTGGTAATTTTCCTTGCTCTGACTTCTGTTTTGTCTTAAATTAATATAGCTACTCTAGATTTATTTTAATTAGTCTTAGTATGGTATATCTTTCTCCAAACCTTGACTTTTAATCTAAATATATCTGCATTTTTATATTTAAAGTGAGTTTCTTATAGATGGCCTATAGTTAGTTGGGTCTTTTTTTTTTTTTTTTAAATCCTTTCTGATAATCTGTCTTTTTATTGGTGTTTAGACCATTCACATTTAAAGTGATTATTGAGATAGTATATTAATATTACCACATTTATAATTGTTTTCTATTTGTTGCCCTTGTTCTTTGTTTCTTCTTTTGTCTTCCATTCTTTTTCTCCCTCCTCTGGAGCATTTTATATGATTCTATTTTCTTCCCTTTCAACATATCAATTATTTACTAAAAATTGTAATTTTTCTGAGAGTGTGCAGTATACATGTACAGTTAATGTGAGTCCACTTTCAAGTAACACTTTGACATTTCATGGTTAGTGCCAGGTATCTTATAACAGAGTAGTCTCAATTCTTCCTTCCCTTCCCTTATAACATTGCTGTCATTCATTTCATCATTTCCTTTAACCACATGGTATAATATCCAGTATCCTGTTGGTGTTACTATTTTGAACAAACTGTTATCTGTTAGGTAAGAATGAGAAAAATAAAAGATTTTATTTTACTCTTATTTATTCCTTCTTTCCTTCTCTTTCTGTATGTTTGAGTTTCGGACTCAAAGTACTTACCTTCTCTCTGAAGAACTTCTTAAAATATTTCCTGCAAGGCAAATCTTCTGGCAACAAATTCCCTCAAATTTTGTTTTTTTTATTTCTCCTTCATGTTGGTAGGATAATTTCATTGGTTCAGACTTCTAGGTTGGTGTCTTTTTTTTTCTTTTAGGACTTTCAGTATTTCACTTGACTGTCTTCTTTGCATGGTTTCTGGAGAGAAATCCAATGTGTAATTCTTATCCTTGTTCTTCTTATAAGTAAGGTTTTTTGCACCCCTTTTACAAAAATATTTCAATATTTTCTTTTTGTCTTCTATTTTCTGCAATTTGAGTATGATATGCTGAGTTACAGTTTTTTTTTTTTTTTTTTTTTGCGGCCGGGTTGGGGGGGTTGTTCTGCCTGGTGCTCTCTGAGCTTCCTGGATCTGTGGTTTTGTGTTTGTCATTAATTTTGGAAAATTCTCAGCCATGGCTACTTCAAATATTTCTTCTGTTTCTTCTTTTTTTTCTTTCTGGTATTACCATTACATTTATGCCATACCTTTTGTAGTTATCCCACAGTTTTTGGATATTTGGCTCTATTTTTTATACTCCTTTTTCTCTGTTTTTTCTATTTATGAAATTTCTGTTTTTAGCAATTTCTTTTGATTCTCGCTTAGTTTCCATCTCTCTGCTTATATTATGAGCAGTTCTTGCATGTTGTCCACCTTTTCCATGAGAGCACTTTGTGCATTTTTTACAGTTATTTTAAATTCCCAAATCTGCACTGTAGCTCATGCCTGTAATCCCAGCACTTTGGAAGGCCGAGATGGGTGGATCGCTTGAGCTCAAGAGTTCAAGACCAGCCTGTGCAACATGGTGAAACCCTGTCTTTACAAAAAATACAAAAATTAGCTGAGTATAGTGGCATGTGCCTATAGTCCCAGCTCCTCAGGAGGCTGAGGTGGGAGGATCACTTGAGCCTGGGAGGCAGATGTTACAATGAGCTGAGATCGCCCTACTGCACTCCAGCCTGGGCAACAAAATGAGACCCTCTCTCAAAAATAAATAAATAAAAAGTAAATACATTCCCAAATGTATGTCATATCTGAGTCTGGTTCTGGTGCCTGTTGTAGCTGTTCAGACAGTTTTTTGCCTTTTAACATGCCTTATCATTTTTTGTTGAAAGCTGGACATGTTGTATCTAGTAGCAGGTACAGAGGTAATCAGCATTTCAGTGTGAGGTTTAAAGCCTTGCATGATGTATTAGGTAAAAGGAACTGAGGTAAATAGACCTTTAGTGTGAGATTTTATGTTTACCAGGCTAGGAATTAGGCTGTGCTTACAATTTATTGTAGCTGTAGGTGTTAGAGGCTAAAATTTCCTCTGTGGTCCTTGTTTTTGTCTCACCTGTTGTCTTTGGGTTTCTTTAGAGATTCCTTAAATAGTGACCAATCCTTATAGTTCTTTCAGCTGTGATCCTGTTATACAGGAGTCCTGTTGATGTGGTGCTAAGGACTGGGCGAGGGGTAGTGTTCTAGAATCCTCTCATTGGTTCTCAGTCTTTTAGTGGGCCTGTGCCCCTGTGTTGTGACCTTTAGGTGAGACAGGAAGGTGAGAGGAGTCTGGAGTTGGATATTTTCCTTTCCCTTGTGTTGAAAACTAGAGGGGGCTGGATTAGGACATTTCCCTTCCCCCATATCAGTCAGACCCTGATAAAACCCACTTTGGTTAGACCCTAGTAAATAGTTTCCCTTGAGGGCAGGCTTTTGTTAAATAGAACAGTATGTTCTGCAGGTATTTCAAAATGTTACTTTGTCCCTACCCCAACATGAGGAGATTTTTCTTCCATCTTAACTCAGAAGCTGGTGAAGCTCATGAAAGTTTTTGTCTTTCAAGCTAGTCCATCAGCTTCTGGTGAGTTGCAATTCTCTTTATTTGCTGTCTCTCCACTTTTAGGGGCAGTGGTTTTCTCTGTGACCTCAGTTCTCTGATGGATCTAAAAAGTTGTTTAGTTTCAGTTTAAGAGTTTTTTTTCTTGTTACGAGGCATGGAGTGACAGCCTCCAAGCTCTTTACGTGTTGGAATGGAAACCAGAAGTTTGCATCATCTCTTTTTGAAAATCTCTTTGTACTTCAGTTTGGATAGTTCCTATTGAACTCTTCCAATGCAGTGATTTTTTTTTTTCTTTTTATCAGCTGTATCCAGCTACTGATGAGCTCATTCAAGGCATTCTCCATTTCTGTTGCTGTGTATCTGATTTCATTCTTTCCTATAGTTTCCATCTCTTTGCTTATGTTAACCATCTGTTTTTGGATGTTGTCTAATTTTTCCATTAGAACCCTAAACATATTAATTGTAGTTATTTACAATTACTTACCTGACAGTTCCAAAGTCTGTGTCATATCTAAGCCAGTTCTGATGTCTGCGGTCTCTCTTCAGGTTGTGTTTCTTTCCTTGCCTTTTAGAATACCATGTAATTTTTTTGTTGAAAGTCAGACCTGATGTATCTATTAATAGAAACTGAGGTCGTGAGGATATTAGTGTGAAGTTTTATATTTGTGTGGCTAGGAATTGTTCTGTGTTTAATGTTTGCTGTAGCTGGAGATGCCAGAAGCTTCAGTTTCCTCTTTTCTTGTTTGTTTTTTGTTTTCTCTCCCTTTTCCTGTTGTCTTTGGATTTCCCTAGAAACTCCTTCTTAAAGAGAATCTGTGTCTTGCAGCCATCTCATTTGTAATCCACTCTTACTATATTGGAGTCTTTTGATGTGGTTAAGTATTAGGGAGAGGAAGTAGTCTATACTCTCATGATTCAACCTCAATTATTTTATCTTTTTTTTTTAAAGTGGGCCTGCATCTCTGGGCTGTGATCTTCAGAAACATTTCTTAGCCTTTTCTTCTCCCTTTATGTGAGACAGGAAGGCTCGACAGGCTGGAGTTGTCCAGTTGTCCTTTCCTTAGGTCAGATGAGTCTGTGGTAATGTAGTTTCTCTCGAGGGCAGGCCTTTGCTCTGGAAAACAGCACACTCTATGCTATTTCAGAATGATTACTTTTCCCTTGGTGTATTTTAAATGGGTTATTTTCCACCCGCAACTCCACATTCGCCTACCTCACTGAAGGACCATGGGATTATTCTCTAATCTCTACCATGAAAACCTGTTGAAGCTCCTGGAGTTAAAATCTATGAAAGTGTGATGACTCCCCTAAGACTGGACCCCAGGAGATTTTAACTCTCAAGCTAGTACATACTCAGCTTCTAGCAGCTAAGTCAGTTACCCTTTAAATGTTCCTACCAGTTACCAGCCCCAGCCACTGCAGCGCCTGGTAAGCTGTGTTTCACCACAGTTGCCTGTCTCTCCAGATTTCAGCGTGGTTTGCTCTGTGGCTTCAGTCCTCTGATATATCTAAGAAAACTTGTTAATTTTCAGTTTTTGCAGCTTTTTTGTTGTTGTAAGGATGGGAGTGATGACTTCCAAGCTCTGTACATATCAGGGCTGAAATTGAAAGTCCTCACCTGGTAGGTTTTGCTGTTCTTCTATTTCAGAACTGTGCTGGAGTACGTGGCACCCTTAAATTAGCTGGAAGACAGGGATACAGTAAGGGCTGGGGTATGTAATAATGCCTGCTGCCTTCCCCCTTCCCTCTTGGCTAGACAGATCACCAGTCTGTGGTTTGGTTAGTATCCCTGCCTCTTGTCAGGGATAAATGTTGGGTGGACCAAGCTGGGCTGAGAATCCTGAATTCAGGTCTGAAATGTGCTCTCTGGGCCTCAGTTTTCCCAGCTTTATACTGGGGATAAGGCCAAAGCTCTTCCAGTACTCTGTGCTTTAGTGACAATAACATAACCTTTAGTTCATGCATTACCAGAGATAAGGAAATGATTTTCTAATGAGTTGGTGTTTCCTGGCAGTACTTCCCGATGCCAGCTTTGTCTTTATTGTTGCTTTAAATAATAAAATGGCTTTCTAATAAGAAGAGTGGAAATAGCAGTCATCACATGACATTGTATGAATAACCAGTGAATCAGAGCTTGTTTATCTTGGCTTTTCCCCCCATGATAAGTGTGTTTTTAAAAGCATTTACTCTGATAATAGGCTTGGCCTATAGGGCTTTCTTGTGTTCTGGGAGGAGTGCAGTGGTCCTAGGGTGTGATAAACCAGTGGCCCTCATTCATTCCTTCGTTTGCAAAGGAGACCTAGTGTTACACATTGTCTGTGGGTTCTGAAGCCAAAACGTGGGGAAATTGCCTTCCTTCTGGAATTTCCCCCAAGTTTTTTGAGGAAAATGAAATATATATCAAGGTTACCTTTTGCTCATTTTCTTAGATAAGATGTCACTGAAGTCATTTAGGGCTAGCAAAAGTGTTGCACGTTTTGTTTGCTCATAAAACTTTCATGTTGGGTTTATACCTTTAAAACTAGTTAGTTTAAATCATAGTCCAGTTCTACTACTTGAATTCCCTTAAAAATGTTTAGTTGTAGATACACATTGAGCTTCATGATGGTCAACTTCATAGGTTCAGGGGGCTCCTATTTTTTTTTAAACTTGTTCAAAAAAAGCAGGCTTGTCCTTGAATGGATAAGAAATTATTGCCGTTTTAGGCAAACACACTCAGAGGTGTAATTTCTATTTGTTAAGGCTGTTTCCCAGCATGTGGCCTGGTACCCTGTGAAGACGAGGTGCTCATTAATGTTTGTTGAATGAGTTACTGAGTGCGGTAACGTACTCACATTTGTGTCCTTTAAAGTTTGACAAGAAGGTGCCCAGAAGCGAAGGGAGGCTCTGATGCCTTGCCCTTGCCTTCCTCACTCAGCAATGATCTTTCTTTTGAAACAATGCCATTGCTGCTGGGGGCAGCAATGGTAGCTGTTGGTGCCTCTGGTGTTGGTATTGAACTGTCGCTTTTCTGGGCTCAGGACTGTGATGATCCAACAGGATCAGTTTTTTGCATAAAATTATTTATGTTTTCTGGATTTTAGCCTTATTCGGGGGCAGGCAAAGGAAGTAAAGGCCAATAAGCACCTGGCAATAATTTTACATTAAATTGTGTGATAATTACTCCCCCTCCATTAGAATACTGGGGGAAATAATGAAATTTACTTGGAGTTTTACTTTTTTAGGATAGAATTCAGGGAGAATGGTTAGATGTAGAAGAAACAGGGAAGACTGGACACAGAAATACACCATTCATGTTTTTCTGGATGGTGTGGTGAGTAAGGGCAGAGAGGTGCTGAGAGCTGGAGTGGGCAGAAGTGAGGAGTGAATGATGGCCTGATTGCCAAGGAGCTACCTTCCGTCACTAATTCAGTGATAATCACGGAACACCTGCCGTGTACTCAGCACAGAGGCATGAGGTGGTCCCTGCCCTGCAGGAGCACATTCGGGTTGGGGAGATGGCAGTTTAGGAGCGTGGGGCAGGAGTGCTGAAGATTGAGCAGGAGGTCTTCAGATGAATAGGACAGGAGCCTTTGAGGCAGAAGGGACAGCATGTGCCCAGACTCAACGGCAGGGAGTGGAGGGCAGGGAGATTTGAAGTTGTGTTGGATATCAGGGGCGTGTTGAGAGATGAGGCTTGAGACTCCAGATGGGCAGGTTTCATGCCTGGCTGGGTCGGAATTTCATCCTGGGAGTGATGAAGTGTCAGGGGAAGGTTTAGGTGCGGGAAGGACCAGATCAGGCTCACGTTTTAGATTTGGGCTGATAGAGTAGCCACAAGCCACATGGGGCTGTTGAGCCCTTGAAACCTGGCTAGTCCAAATCGAGATGTGCTGTAAGTGTGAAATACGTACCACATTCCGAAGACTTAGTATGAAAGCATGTAACACATCACTAATAATTATTTCAGTATTGATAGGTTGAAATAACATTTTGATACATTGGTTTAAAAAAATACCATACTAAAATTAATTTCACTGTTTCTTTTTACTTTTTTAAATGTGTCTACTAGAAGATTTAAAATTGCGTATGTGGCTCATATTTTATTCCTGTTGGACAGTGCTGTTCTCTACTCCTTGGGCTGAGGGGAGGCTGTATAGTGTAGTGATTGATTCATTCATTTGTGAATTCATTTATTCAACATGTATTTATAGATCGTCTACTGTGGGCCGAGGCCTGTTGTGGGCATTGGGAATATAGCAGTGAATAAGATAAGACTCCTGCCCTGACAACTAAATGATGAATGGAATTCAGATACTGTTAAGTGCCATGAAGAAAAAGGAAATGGATTTGGGATAGAGAGGGGCAGGTAATGGAGTAGAGGGCTATTTGAGTTTGGGAGTCAGGAAAGACCTCTCTGATAAACAGAAGCGTGCATGAAATGAGGAAGCAAACCTTGCGATTGATGGGGAACAGCATTCTAGGTGAGGGAACAGTGAGTGCAAAGGTTGGAATGAGCAGTAGAAATGCCACTGTGGCTAGATGGAGACAAGGAGAGGGTGCTGCTGGTTAGGCAGGGGTAGGCAGGGGTAGTCAGGTCATGGAGGGTCGTGGAGGCCACTGGGAAGAGGTTGGAGGATTTTATAAGGTTTGGAGCAGGGGTGTTGACAGGATCCGATTTACATTTTAAGAGGATCCCCTGGCTGCTCTGAGGGAAAGAATGGAAATGAGAAGACTGGTTGGGAAACTTAGAGGGAACCCAGGTGAAATGTGATGCTGGTTTGGAGGAGAGGACAGTGGAGAGGGGGTGAAGAGAGAGTGAGGAGAGGCCAGGCTGGATGAATGTCGATGTCAGAGCCAGCATGACTTCCTGGCCTCCTTGGATGTGGAGCATGAAGGAATTGAGGCTAACTCCAGCCTAGGTATTGGCCTGAGCGCTGGGTGTTTGGGAGCACCATTGCTAGATGGGATGAGACTGCGGTGGGGTTGGGTGGAGGTGGGGAATGGGAGCCATTAGGTGAAATTTAAGATGCCTCTGAGGTGCCCCAGTGCTGATGTTATATAAGCCATTGGATGTAAGTCTGGAGCACAGACGAGCAGTGGTCAGGGCTGAATATTAAATTGGTGGATCATCCGCATATAGATGGCATTTAATAGTGAGACTTGACAACTCACCTAGGGAATAAGCCTCAGACTCGGGGAGAGGAGGAGGAACCAGCCAATGGACCAAGGAGCAACCAGCAAGGTGGGGAGATGCCAGAGGGGTCTTCAAAGCCAGGAAGAAAGGAGAGATCAAGCATGTCAGCTAAGATGAGATCTGAGGAATGTCCATTGGATTTGGCAACACTGGGCACTGGTGACCTTGCGGGGATGACTTCAGTGGGGTCCTGGGGGGGCAGAGCTGGCTAATTAGAGAGGAATGGAATCAACAGAATGGGAACTGAGGTAGAGCCAGTCAGTATAGGTGTATTTTGAGTTTTGCTTTAAAGAGGAACAGAGTTAGGGGCATGTTCCCTAATGCTAATATTACAGCCTGTTGCTACGCTGTGGAAAGCCTCTGGTCGGGAAGGGAAAACTGATGTTGCAGGAGAGCAAGGAAATTGCCAGCTCGGTGACCTCGGGTCTATGCCAAGAGAAAGAAGTACAATACCACTGGGGCAGCACGCAGGAAGAGTGACTTCAGAGTCCGTTAGATCTGGTGGTGGGGAGATGAGTAGTTTTCTTCTGACTGCTTTGATTTTCTCAGGGAAAGTAGCTGTTAGTGGAGAGCAGGTTGTTTGAGGTTTGAGGAGAGAGGCGAAAGTCTCAAACGCCCATCTAGGATCGTGAATTGAGGAGGGAAATTGTTGGGCTGTACTAAGGGCCCACTGGAGGTTTGTGGTCACACATTTAAAGTCAGACAATCCACAGGGTTGTGTGTGTTCTTCCAGTGTGGGGTAGGCAAGGAGTTGACTTGGGGTTTTGCCAGGGAGTAAAAGGAGAGAAAGGTCTGAAGGTGGAAAGATTAGGCAAAGGGGCAATCATTGTGATGGGCTTGGTCTCTGCTGGCGAGGGATAGCAGTGGGGGAGGGGCGTGGCAGGGCAAGGGTGACAGGGTGGGTTGCAGCTCCTGTGGGGGCCAGGATTGGTGGAAGGGTCTGGGAGTCTGGAGACAGGATGCTTGAAATTGAGATTGTGGCATGGTGATGTCATTGCTAAGGACAAGGTCTAAGGTGTTACTTGGGAGCAGGGGTTGAGCTGGTGGGCCGGGGATAGGGGAGAGAAAGCGGACTGAAAGACAGGAAATCCAAGAACTGATTGACCAGAGTCAAATGAGTTGTTAATATTGCCAAAATTGAAGACAGAATTAATGGTGGCAGGAAAGTCAGTGAGCCAGGGTCTCAACTCCCGGGCACATGGTGTCTAGATGATGCCACTAGGCTGGTGGGAGGGGTTGTCTGGTGGAGGGTGTGCTGGGCTTGGTGGACTTAGACTTCGGGCTGCTGCTGTTTGGAAGGAAGTTAGAGGGTCCATGCTGTAGAGATGGCAAGGAGGGGTGAGGGGGATACTCACCCTCTGGGGGCACCCCAGGCCCAGCCTCAGGTCTGCCACCCATTGGTTGATCTGGGGCAGGTGACTCTTCCTCATCTGCAGAGTGCAGATGACAGTTACACCAACCCCCTCTGTGGATTGCAAGGAGTAAGTGGACAAAACACGTGGAATGCACTGAAGCCCATGTTCAGTGGATGGAAAGCACTACGGACTGGTCGCTCTTTTCACCAAAGCACATCTGTCCTTACACGAGGAAGATTAGTTTCCAGAGAGAGATTTGCAAATGTGTTCCCCAAAATGGGATTGTTGGAGTGAGAATACAGCCTCCCAAGGGCACTTTGAGAGAAAGGTACCCTGTTGGTTATGAGCATTCTGGCCTATTGGTTAAGCATTGGTCTTTAGGCATATGGTGAAGAAACAGATAATGATACAAAATGGATTAAATTAATTCCAGAACTCTGTATGACTCAAGGCAGACGTGTGGAGTCAGGGAAGGCCTTGGGCGTGAGGATATGCCTGGCCGTGGCCTGAGCGTGGAGAGGCTGGGGACCGCCAGAGTATCCTATTTGTACAGCTCTTTATGCTTTCTAAGCTCATTTGCTACGGCAGCTCCGTGAAGGAGCCGCGGCAGGATGAGGAGGGGCGTGGGGCTCAGCACAGTTGGGTCCTGCCCAGGGTCCCTCACAAGCCCAGCTGTCCCCAGGTGCAAGCCCAAGGGGCATTAGACCCAGGGCCTGATTTAATGCAGGGCTACAAGGCTGGTTAGAGGTGAGAGGAACCTCGGTGTCCTGGCTGGAGCCCCTGGGCTGACATGGGGCTACTGATGAGGGTCCCCTAACCTGGCAGGAAGCTGCTTTATGGCCCAGGCCCTAGGAAGGAGAGGCTCACCATGCCATTTAGAGTGACCCCCTCCTGATGACCTCTCTGGGTAGTGCCCCTGTGGGAGCAGATGGACATTGCCTCCCACTTTACATCATGGCCAACTGCAGCGGGTTCACTAAGAAGAGCATCTCGCCACGGTGAAAAGTGTCATTGCAGGAGGTAAAGCCGCAGCTGCCAGCCCAGAGGCTGGTCCTAGAGAGGGCATAGCTGATGCCCTCTGAGCTTCCATAAAGGCACTTTGGAACGAGAGCTGTTTGCAGGGATAGAAGCACCACCTGCACCCCACCTGACCCTGGAAACACCATGTGCTGTGCCCAGAGTGTGTCCTTGTTGCTGGTCATGTCACTCCAGAGAATGAGTAGTGCCCAGGGCTGGAGTTGGAAACTTTGAATTTGTCTCTCCTGCTGGCCAACCTCTGAATAAACAGTCCTCTTGGGGACTCTGTGAAGCCTCCTTACCTCCACTCTTCTCCATCAGGCCCAATGAGTGTTAATTGGCTCCATCTTTAGGTGTGATGACAGATACTGTCTGGACTGCAAGCTCTTTGAGGGTGGTTGAAGTCTCTCCCTGCGCCCTGCCCTGTGCTGTGTACTCAGGACCTGCTCAGCAAAAGTTTGCTGAGTGGATCACATGCCTGCTTACTTGCTCCTAAGGTGGCTTTGAGGCCCAGGGCAGCAGATCAGGCCCATTCCTCCCTGCATCTTTAGTGTGATAAGGCACTTATCCCAGTGGGGAGTGTGCACGGGTCATCTGCGATCACGGGCTGGGATTCTTTTTTTTCTCTATTGACATAGGGTCCCACTCTGTCACCAAGGCTGAAGTGCAGTGGTGCAGTCGTAGCTCGCTGCATCCTCGAAATCCTGGGCTCATGTGATCCTCCTGCTTCAGCCTCCCAAGTCACTGGGATTATAGGCTCGAGCCTCCATGTCCTTATGCCACAGGCTGGGATTCCTTGTCCTTCTCTAGGGGAAGCCAAAGTCGATGCAGCTTGGTGGTCAGAGACCTGGCTCCAGAGGCACACAGACCCAGGTCCAAATCCCAGCGCTGCCTGACCAGTTACGTTACCATGGGCAACTCACTCCCAGAATCTGAGCCTGTTACCTCAGTTCAAAACTAGGAACAAAAAAGCTACTCCCTGATGGTGGTATAAGGATTATATAAAATAAGTAAAGTGTCCACTATCGTGCCAGTAAAAACAGGTAATTTATTTAGTGAGTAGTATATATTTGTTGAAAGAATGAATGGGAATCTTCTAGAATTTTCTAGAATATGACTGCTCCCAGATTATTTGCTTCAGTTTGTTGTGCAGAAGTTGCACAGGAATGGGGACTTTCTGCCATGAGCAGCATAGGCTGGGAATTGGTACAGAATTTGGAGACTGGAAGGTGCCTTTGGCCTGTGACCAAAAGTCCCCTCTGAAGCTCATCTGTCTACTGGTGTAAGATTATTTCCATCACTGGGTTGTTATAAGAATCAGCTGAAATAACATGTAAAGTGCTTGGAGTAGAACCTGGCAATAATACCAGAACCTGGTATTATTTTGTTGGTCATTGTTTTACTTTTGTTTTCTCAAGATGCTTTGAAATACCTCTTCATTCCAACATTATTTTTAAAAATTTGCTCTATTTTTTTTTTTAGCATTTTTTCTTGTTTTGCTGTTTAATCCATCTGGGATTTCTTTTTGTGTGTTTTTTCCAGGTGTCTCACTCTTATCTATTTGTTTATAAACTCTTTGTTTTTTTACCGTATCTGATTTTCTTTGTAAAACTTGATGGAGGGAGTTGAAATCTCCTTCCCCAACCTCATTCTCCTCGCTCGCCAGAGGTAACAACAATCTAATCTAATTTGGTGTTTATAATTCTCAGGTCTGTTTTATAATAATGCTATATATGGATGAAACCATAACTATCCCAAGAGATCATGGAATTTACATTTTCCTTTTGAAAAACTTATTTCGACATAATTTCAGGAAGTTGTAAGAATAAGAATACCCACATTCCCTTCACCCACATTCCCCAAATGTTACTGTTCCCACATTTACTTTTTCGTGTCTCTGTCTCTCTCTTCCTCTCTTCCCTACCCTATTCTTTTTCTAAACCATTTGAGACAGAAGTGAAGGCATGATCCTCCTTTACCCCTGAATACTTCAGAAATGTTTCCTACAAACAAGGACATTTATGGATATAACCACAATCATTATCAGGAAATTAACAGACAGAATACTCTTAGCAAATCTACAGACCTTACTTATATTTCACGTTATATTCCTGTGTTTTTTACAGGAAAAGAAAACTGTGGATTCTGAGTGAAATTGTTTTCCTGTCTCTTTCGTTTCTTTTAATCTGGGGGAGTTCCTCAGTCTTTGTCTTTCCTGACCTTGACATTTCTTGTGAGTACAGGCCAGTTATTTTATACACTGTCCCTCAATTTGGGTGTCTCTGATGTTTCCTTACAGTTATATTCAGGTTAAGCACTTTGTGCAGTAATGTCCAGAAGTGATGTTGTGGCTTTCTCAGTGCATCATATCAGGAGACGGTATTACTTATTGAATGGTCTATTCCTTTTCCCACTGCTTTGAAATGACACAATCACAGTTTTCTAAATTCTCATATATACATGGGTCTGCCATTGGGCTTTTTAGTCTTTTAAATTGATCAGTTTTACCTAATTATGTGCCTATTTTTATTGTTTTTATTACTATGCCTTCCTAGTGTGATGGCATATGTTAGTCTTTTAAAAAGTGTTTCAGATTTGTACCAGGGGGCTCTAAAAAGCTGTTCTTCTACATGAGCTTTATATCAACTCCACAAAGTCTCAGAAGTCCTGTCGGGATTTTGACTGGCATCACATTGAATTTATAGATTAATTTTGAGAGAACTGACATATTTATGATACTATATCTTCCCATGCAGGAATGTGTCTCTTTAGGTCTTTGCTGTTTTTAGGAAAGCTTCATGCTCCCCCCCTTTTTTTTTGAGACAGGGTCTTGCTCTGTTGCCCAGGCTGGAGTGCAGTGCCGTAATCATAGCTCACTGCAGCCTCGGTCAAACTCCTGGGCTCCAGTGATTCTCCTGCCTCAGCCTCCCAAGTAGCTGGGACTACAGGCACACATCACCACACCTAGCTAATTAAAAAAAAAAAAATTGTAAGAAAAGGGTCTTGCTGTGTTGCCTGGTCTTGTCTTGAACTTGTCCAAGAAGGAGGGGGGGTCCTCCCTTCTTGGACCCCTCAAAGCATTGGAATTATGGGCATGAGCCACCACACCCAGCCCATGCATATTTCTTAATGGGTTTGCTTATTAGTGTTTTATAGCTTGTGTTATTTGTAGGATGCGATTCTTCCTCCCATTATATTTCCTTCCTTCATTCCTTCCTTCCTTCCTTCCTTCCTTCCTTCCTTCCTTCCTTCCTTCCTTCCTTCTTTCCTTCCTTCCTTCCTTCCTTCCTCCCTTCCTCCCTTCCTCCCTTCCTCCCTTCCTTCCCTTCCTTCCCTTCCTTCCCTTCCTTCCCTTCCTTCCCTTCCTTCCCTTCCTTCCCTTCCTTCCCTTCCTTTCCTTCCTTCTTTTTTGACGGAGTCTAGCTCTGTCGCCCAGGCTAGAGTGCAGTGGCGCAATCTTGGCTCACTGCAACCTCTGCCTTCTGGATTCAAGCTATTCTTCTGCCGCAGCCTCCCAAGTAACTGGAATTACAGGCATGCGCCATCATGCCTGGCTACTTTTTTGTATTTTTATTAGAGACGGGGTTTCATCACGTTGGCCAGGCTGGGCTTGAACTACTGACCTCAAGTGATTCACCCACCTCAGTCTCCCAAAATGCTAGGATTACAGGTGTGAGCCACCACATCTGTCCATCCAATTATATTTTCTGATTGATTATTGTTGATAAGTAGGAAAGCTGTTGGCTTGCGAATATGTGTCCTGTATCTGGTTCCTTTGCCAAATGTTCTTTTGTTTTAATAGTTTTTCAGTTGATTCTCTTGGATTTTTTATTCAGGCAATTTTATCTGCCGTTAATGGCGTGTTGGTTTGTTCCCTCCCAATATTTACGCTTCTTGTTTCTTGTCTTCAACTTGGCTAACATCGCCAAAATAATTTTAAATAATATGGTAGTAATATTGGTTATTCCTGACTTTAATTAGAGTAGTTCTGGTATTATATTGTTAAATATTTGAGGGAGGTTTTTGAGAGATACCCCTTATGGAGATGTAAAGAAATTCCTAATTACATTAATCAATGGTTTTTTTGTTTGTTGTTGTTGTTGTTTTTTGTCTCAAACTATCCCAGAAGACTTAGGATGATGTCTTTTGGAGTTGTGTTACTTTTGTAATGTAGTGCCATTTTTTATTTGCTAACATTTGTATAGGAATTTTGGATCTATATTTATGTAAGTTTTACCCATAATTTTCTCTTTTAAATTACCTTTCTCAGTTTTAATGTGAGAATTATGTTGGTTTGGTAACAGGAATTGGAATGATCTCCTCCTCACCCCTTAAAATTTAGAAAACATAGATATAATTTGCTTATTGAAAATTTGACAGAATTTACCAGTAAAATTATTTAAATATTCCCAGTATTTTAAGAATTCAGATTTCTTCCTCTAATTATTGGCCTGTTTGTTTTCTGTTTCCTCTTGAGTCAATTTTGGGTAATTTGGAAAATGGTCTGTTTCTGTTTCATGTATAATTGAAGATATATCAATATAAAGTCTTGCTTCTTTTCTTCTTCCCTCTTTCCCTCCTTCCCTCCGATTCTGTAGTCATAGCCACTTCTTCATTTTTTAATATTTCAAATTTATTTTTTAGTTTCTTAGCCAGACACATGGTAGGGAGTGGGGTTAGCCATTTTATCAGTAATTTCCAAGAACATGCTCTTATGTTTAATATCAAGTGTTTTGTTTTCTATTTCTTTAACTTCTGTTTATTTTTATTCATTTTCTACTTTCGTTTTGATTTTTATTCATTTTCTACTTATTTTGATTTTATTCTTCTTAGTTCATTTCTTTTTTGAGTGACTGCTTTGGAAATATCCCATGGGTTTTGCTATATAGTGCTCTCATTGTTCATTTTTAAATAGTCTGCACTTTGTTTTAATTTCTCAAAAAAAAAAAAAATACTCCTCCAAATAACCTTTAGGTTACATTTCCAAGTGGTTAAACTTTTTGTGGCTTTTTGTTTAGTTTTATTGCTTTGTGGTCAGGGAATATGGCCTGTATAATTTCTTATTTTAAAAAAGTTATTGAGGTTTTTTTTGTGGGCTGTCACATGATCAGTTTGTAATTGTTCCATGGATTTTTGAAAAGATGTGTATTGCTTTATAAGTACATATAAAAATACATCAAACTGGTTGTGTTTTTCAAGTCCCTATTACTATGTGTTTTTTATCCTCATGTTCTGTCCTTTTCTGGAAAGTATGCTTAAGTCTCCCTATTGTAACTGATTTTTTTCTTCCAGTTTCTCCTTTTATTTTCAAGTTTTTGTTTTCTGTATTTTATGGATACGTAAAAGTTCATGACTGTATATCTTTTTGTTGGTTTTATTTTATATCAGTTAAAATTTTGGGGGGGTTCTTGGTAATTATTTTGTTTGCCTTGGAGTTTGTTACCCTTTTTGCTTTTTATTGACATATGCCTGGTGTAGTTTTGTTCATTATTTTTGTAAAAAAAACTTTTTGTTTTCAAATAAGTTAAGACTCACAAGTAGTTGCAAGTACAATGCAGAGAGCTCCCACCCTTCATCCAGCTTTCCTCATTGATAACATCCTGCGTCCCTGTAATAGCCTTTATTTTAGCCTTTCTGACTCTTTTTGTTTTAGCTCCTGGCCTACCTGTGCCCCCCCATTTGTGATGTTCTGCCTTTTAACAGGAGAATTTATATACCATTCATATTTATTGTGATGTCTTGTTTAAGTGTCAGTTTCTTTCTGCCACCTAATTTTGGTTTTGGTTTTCCATGATTTTTTTTTCCTAGCCTATCATTGGACTGCCAAAGTTTTCCTTATTCCCCTCTTTTCTTTATTTCTCTTTTTTTTCTCCCTCTCCTTCCTGCTTGTCCCTTCTCCAGTTCCTTGCACTTACTGATTTGGAAGTCATAATCATATTTCTCATTTCTTGCTTTTAAATTTTTAATAAACATATTTAAACTTGGGCAAGAATAAATCTCTAATTATCCCCAAGAAATCCTCCCCCACCACAAATATTTGACCTCTAAAGGTATTTACATTTTCCTCATTCTCCTGCTATAATTTGTTTTTAGTAAATATGACATGGAATTTTATTTCCAACTTAATTTTTTTTTCTGCATTGTTTTTGGGGGTTATATAAGAGCTTCCTTGAGATTCACAGCTCTTATTTTCAGTTACTGTTTAGACTTAATCTGTTTTATTGGGTTACTTTCTCTTTCTTTAAAAATTCTGTCTGATGTCTTCCTTCTTGGATTTATTTTCCTTAATGTTTTTCAGAAAATGTGTCCGGGTGGCCTGAGTGTCTTTGCATATCTGAAGAGGCCATTATTTTTTTCTCGCATTTGAGTGATGAGTTGGTTTGCATTGAGTTCTAGGTCCAGAGTCCCCTTTTTCAGGATCTTATAGCTACTGCACTCTTGTCTTCTGCCTCTTGATCTTGCAGATGAGAAGTCTAATGCTAGACTGAGTCTTACTTCTCTATGGGATTTTTTTCTTCTAGGGAAGCATTTAGGATTTCCTCTTTGTTTTTGGAGTTGGGAAACTTTTATCAGGATGTGTGTAGGTGTCTGTTTTATTCTTCTTTAGCCCTTGGACCTTTTGTAATGAAAATTTCAGCCTTTTTTACTGTTCTCTTCTCTGCCATGCAGAGCTGAGTGAATATTGGGTCTTCAGGATAAACAGACTATGAGACGCTGGCAGCCAGATTGCCCGGCATGCCAAGTCCAGCTGGAGAGCTGGTCAACCCTCTCCAGACTCACTTTCCTCCTCTGGAAAAGGCAGCTGAACATAGCACTGTTGGGAAATAGGACACAACGGACAAAACATTTAGGACAATGTCTGGCGTGGAGGAAGTGGTCAATATGGGAACTGTTTTTTATGTAATTCCTTGCGGGTATCAGAGATGGAGGAAGAAGTGGGCTTTTGAGCAGGACTTTGAAGGTGGACAAGATAAGACCTTCTCTGAGCCTCAGTCTACCCACTGAAAATGATGGAGCTTGATAGGTTTTTAGGTAATAGTTCTTCTTTTCTTTTTTCTTTTTTTTTTTTTAATTTCACACAGAGGAGTGGCTTCATGTGATTTAATTTTTCACTTCTGAACCTTAAGTCTTCCTTCCTCTTCCCTCTCTCTCTCTGTTTTTTTTTTTTTTTTTTTTTTTTTTTTTTTTTTTTTAAGATGGAGTCTCGCTCTGTCGCCCAGGCTGGAGTGCAGTGGCCGGATCTCAGCTCACTGCAAGCTCCTCCTCCCGGGTTCACGCCATTCTCCTGCCTCAGCCTCCCGAGTAGCTGGGACTTCAGGCACCTGCCACCTCGCCCAGCTAATTTTTTTGTATTTTTAGTAGAGATGGGGTTTCACCGTGTCAGCCAGGATTGTCTCGATCTCTGGACCTTGTGATCTGCCATCCTCGGCCTCCCAAAGTGCTGGGATTACAGGCGTGAGCCCCCCGCGCCTAGCCCCTCTCTTCTTTTTTCCATGGTGTTTGGTCTTTCCGGTGAATGTGACTTTGTTGAAGGTAGGATGCGGTAGTTGAAAGAAGCTTTTACTTTGCCATAGAGAAAGAGCGGCCTACCTGAGTCTGTTTTGATACAGTAAATGAAAAGGTAGATGTATTTGAGCTTGATCTATATCTGGCATGCCCTCCAGTCTTCTCTGTATCCATAGCCACTCTATTGGGCTATAAGCTCACCTATGTTTCCCAGGCACTGTATGCAGTAGGTGCTCAAGAAGGGCTTTTGGAGCAGAAGATGAATCCGTGCTTTATTTTTCCTGCATGGAGAAACGATTGTATCTCACGTCACTGGGCAGGTCTCCCTTGCATTTGCTGTTTTATAAAAAATTTTATTTGTGGTTGAATGACAGTCAGTTCTTTCAGGAAAACGAGAAAAACTGGTTTAGAACCATTATGAAATTCCATTTTAATAGCAACAAGACCAGGCTCTGGCAAGTTCAAAAAGGGCAATCAAGAAATGCTTGTTTGCTCAACAGAAAGAGCTATTTAGGTGTTTACATGGTTCAGAGTCACCCCCAAACTCCATGTAATTTTCAACTTCTAATGACTTTTTTAGCCTCTAAGGTAACTGGTGAAAGTGTAATTTATTTAGAGGAGTGTTCTGGGTTGGTTTCATCAAGTTGAGGATTGTCCCAGGTGCATCTGGAAACATCACCAGGAAGAGAAGAAACTCCACTGGGAAGGAGATAGGGTGGGGGTGTGATTTCCAACACTCCTCTTGGCATGGTTTACAGAGCAAATGTTTTTGAGCATCTTTTTTTCTGTCTGGCACTGCTGAGACAAGCAGGATGCCATCCTTGCCCTCCAGTGGCTCAGAGCAGGCATGGGAATGGATCATTGTGATAACCTGTGGTAAGTGCGAACTCTGCTCCTAGCTTAAGCGAGCCAGAGGGTCAGGAAAGCCAGAGGGTCAGGAAAGCTTGCGGCTGGGGGAAGATTGTTGGGGGAGGAGAGGCTCAAAGGGGAGAGAGGGAAGAGAAGGGAGAGAGTGCTGGGCAGCAGTGACTGCGTGTACAGAAGCCTGGAGTCACGTGTAATGCACTTGGCAGCTCTGTATCCTGAGTACTGCTAGGGAGTGTCTGGGCAGGGTGCAGACCCATGTGCAGTGGGGCTGGGGAGTACAGTGGGGCTATATCCCATCTCAGGGGAGCAGTTGCCACTGAGCCACAGATGATCGTTGCCATGGCAGAACACAGACCCAGTGTGGCCAGATCTTCTGATTTTCTTTTTTTTAAGAAAAGCTATAAATCTGAAGTTTTATATAAAACCTCCCAAAATTTCAAATCATGACAACTAATTGAAAAAAAAAGATCTTATAAAACTCAAAAGTCCCACTCAAGGCCATTGATTTATGAAACCTGTTTAGGGACTAGAGCGAAGCAGAGGGGATGAGGGGGACTGAGGTCCCCTGCCCTGGCCTCAGCTGTGCCCTCTGTAGCCTCCCCTGCGCTGGTGGTCAGGATAGTGGAGGGCTTGGACTTCAGTGTTGAAACAGAGTGCAGGTGACTTTGGAGAACTTTGATCTTTCCCTGACCTTGCTTTGCTGTGATTCAGAGAGTAAGAGTCAAATGAGGCTTAGGTTTTCAGGTTTCCTCGTTTTAATGCCTTTTCCTTCTTTACTAAATCTGGATAGGGAATGTAATGGGTGATAGTTGAGGCTGGATTGCCTCTTAGAAATGTTAGGCTCCCTTTGCCCTTGCTCACACCTCACCCTGCACAGTTTGATCCAATGTGGAATTTCTCCTCTTTCCACCTTCTTTTTCTGCTTTGTTGAAGATCAGGGAGAGGGCCAGATAAATACACTCTTGGGCCTAAATGAGCCCTTGATGTGGGCTTTTCTGCCTCACTAGTCAATGAATGCTCATCTTCCCCCTAGAGTAGATGAAAATAAATCTTTTATTTAAAATTATTTTTATTTGTTTTGAGACAGAGTCTTGCTCTGTCACCCGGGCTAGAGTGCAGTGGCATGGTCTCAGCTCACTGCAACCTCTGCCTCCCAGGTTAAGCGATTCTTGTGCCTCAGTCTCCTGAGTAGCTGGGATTACAGTTGTGTACCACCACACCTGGCTAATTTTTTTGTATTTTTCGTTGAGACGGGATTTTGCCATGTTGGCCAGACTGGTCTTGAACTCCTGGCCTCTAGTGATCTGCCCACCTTGTCCTCTTAATGTGCTGGGATTACAGGCATGAACCACCATGCCCGGCCATACTTAAAATTTTTAAATACACAACACAGAGCTATCTAATAGAAATGTCATGCAAGCCACATGTGTAACTTGAAATTTTCTGGTATCTGTGTTAAAAAAGGAAAAAGACACAGGTGAAATTAATTTTCATAACATATTTTATTGAGCCCATTATGTCCAAAGTATTATCAATTCAACATGTAATTATAATAAAAATTCTTATTGAGATATTATACATTTTAAATTTTTTACCAAGTCTTTGAAATCAGTGTGTGTTTTCCTTGTGACAGCCCATCTCAATTTGGATTAGCCACATTTCAAAAGCTCAGTGGCAACCATGTTGGACAGTGTGGCTATAACAGATGCACATAAAAAAGTGACATTCCACAGATAGGAAGTAGTGTGCAGGCCACCTGTGAACCCGTTAATGAGAATGATTCATTTGATCCTGCTGTGGTCAGCTCTCCATTCTCCTCAGGGTGGATCAACCAGCCCAGTTACCTTTCTAGCCCCATCCCCCCTCTCCCCACCTCACTCTGTCCTGCCAGGCTGGCCTTCTGTTCCTTCCTCCCACATGCCCAACACCTTCCAGCCTCTGAGCCCTCACACATGCTGTTCCCATTGCGTGGCTTATGCCCCCTTCCCTCATCTCCTCCCTTTGCTTGGTTTAAGCCAAACCACGTTTTCAGGTTAAATATCAGTTTTTCAGGGAGGCCTTTCCTTACGTCCTTGCGACCAACTCCAGACTAGATTGTTGCCCCCGTGGGATGCTCTCATGGAGAAAGAGAGGAGTGTGTTCCTTCTCCGCATGTACACAATGATAGGTATCTAGTTATTGGTGAGATCTTGGTTTTACGTTTCTCTACTGCGTCAGATGGTGCCTGTCAAGAGTACAGGGGCCATGACTGCTTTCTTCACTCGCTTTGTCCACAGCAGCTTGTATAGTGGCTGCAGAAAATAGATGATCAATAAATATGGGATGAATGACGCAGGGCTGAGATTCAGTTTTGTAGAGTAATCCAGGCCCATGGGACCTCCAGAGGATCCAGACCCCTAACAGTGGGGCCAGGGCATCAGCCCCTGTGGCCAGTCCTGGGTCTCCTGCTTTGTCACTGGCAGAGTCAGCCTCTCCCTGTCCCTCTCTTGACTGGCTTTTGGTTGCCTGTAAATTATATTTTTGGTGGCTGTTAATAAAAATATAGGGCTGGGGGGAGAAAAAAAGACTTCTCCTAATAGAATTTTATTAAATGGCACTAGTTTAAAAATGTCTCGTAAAAAGTTAATTAATTTGGGATTTGGGGATGAAAGGCGTGATATAAATGTCAGTTATTATTATTACAATTTCAGCCTCACGCTTATGCTCTTGATCCAGTCCCTGATCTGGAGTCTCTGCTACTCCCAGGGACTGGCGGCTTTGCTGAAATGCTGGAGGCAAATTTGAGCTTTGAGGTTCCATCGGGGACAAAGAGGACCTCGCCAAGTTAGGCCGTCCCGCCTTTTCTTCTAGAATAATGCAAGGCCTTGAGAGCCAGCACCACTGTCAGGGCCAAGAGCTGTTCAGAGCAGAATGGTCTTGGCGCTCTGCGGAGCCCCCTGGGCCAAAGCAGCCAGGAATATCAAGGCCACAGGCTTAGCCCCCTCCCAGAAACCTGGGGTGTTCAAGCTTTCAGGGCTCCAAGAAATTACAGCCCCACTCTCATTTTACGGACAGGGAAACTGAGTTTAAAGAGGGGCGGTGGCTTGCCTAGCCCAAGGTCACATAGCAAGTTAATTAAATTTATGGAGAAAAAGGCAGTGAATGCAATTAGTGAAGTGGGGGAAGTCTTCAAAAAAAAAAAGATTCAGGCAATTTATTGGTGACAAGTCTAGAAACTATTTTCCAAGGAAACGGGGAGTCCTGGGACTTCTCGTGAGTTCACAGAGGCAGGCAGCCCTTCACTCCTTCAAGACACCCCACCTTCATCCCCCTGATGGCAGACAGCGCACCTAGAGGAAGGGACTCCGCCCTGACCCAGTGTGTAATTACTAGTGCGAGGTGTGGGGCAAGCTGCGATGTTAATCAGCATCACCACTGAGGAGTGAGTGTCTGCGTGCGTCTTTTGCCTTCCTCTCTGAGAGGGACTGTGAAAGTACCCTTCGCAGGATGTCGATGGGAGTGTGTGTGTTTATGTGCTGGAAATGGCAGCTGGCAAGTTGGGGATTTCGTGCTCTTGGACTCGTCTGTCCTTGCAGAGCTGCAGGGGAGCCCAGTGGCTGGTTATTCCCAGGACCCTTCCTGCATGCCACCCCTGCTACAGAATTCCTGACAGGTGTTTGCTTGTTTCCAGCTGGACTCACCCACATGTTCCCTGCAGCCCATTCTATTTGAGGTGGTTCCGGGAAAGCCTGCCTCCTCCTGACTGTCTTTGGTTCTTAAATCTGTGTTCTGTTTTGGGAATGACACAGACAGCATCTCCCCTGTCCCCTTCTGAGTGGAGGCCTGTTGTTATCCAGCACCACCGTTGACAGAAGTCATGAGCTTGCGGTGCCTGCTGCAGAGGAGGGGCTCAGGGAAGGTTTGCAGAATGAAGCAATTTGGTGCTCTCGACAAAGAATCTGTCCTGGGGCTCTTTAGTGAATCCTTCTACACTGGGTGGCTGGGATCGTCCAGGGGATTTTGGAATCAGAGCTGGATTTGAACTTGGGCTCCTTCACTTGAGCAAGATACTTAATCTCAGTAATTCTCAGTTTCCTCCTCTGGACATTCGAGATAAGAATACCTACTCCACAGCATTACCATGAAGAGGTTATGTGTGTAGAGTGCTTAGTACACTGCTGAGCACATGTAATGGTGGGAATAATACACTCGTGACACGTGACACCAGCCAGGTCCTCCTGCTCACATGTTCCTTGAGGTGTCCATCTAATCACTGAAGTCCCCAAAGTCCTGCACAGGGCCTGACACACATACCCCTACCAAAAACTTCTACCTCCCACACCCACGTGCCGCCTCTGATTCTTAATGACTGTTGAACTGAACTGAGCTGAACTGAGAGTTCTGGCCTGCGTTTTACAAGCTCAGAATCAAGTCTTCGGGAGACCCCTTGGCATGAGGCTGTCCACATCTCCCTGAGGCCAGACCAGCCCTGGTGTGGAGGCTTCTGAGCCGGTTCAAGGTCTCCCCCAGCCTTTCAGAATGTGAAAGCAGCCAATAAGAGTCTCAAGTAGGAAAACAAGTGCCACAGCTCTATTGTTATGTTTTATTAGAAATAAAATTGTTAATCTCTTTCTTCCCCCCTTCTCCCTGCAAGAAAACCACAGCTGTCTCAGACTTTGAAGTCCTTTAAGTTGCAGGACTAGAAGAATGGGAGGGAGAGGGGAGGTCCATGCCATCCCTTTGGTCGCCATCTTGCCATTCTTAACAAAGAGCATCAGAATGGCAGCTTGTTTTTTCCTCAGTCAATGGCAGAGCTGGGTAGATTGCATGGAAGGAGATGCTGTTGGCCTCTCCAGGAACACAGTGGCCTCCCCCGCCCTCGTCTTTATTGGATTTCAATGAGCCTTTCTGCTCTGGGTCGTACATGCAGTGTGACCTCATAAATGGAGCGGTGGAATTTTCACTCCCTTTGTACTGAGGGCCTCGAGCATACTCCATCCCCGTTGTCAACCCGGGATGGGTAAAATGCAAAAAACCAGGCAGAACTGATTTCTCCCAGGCAGCCCTGAGACCTGGAATATGACAGTTAAGTTTCTAGGCACTCGCTAGTCAGAAGGCAGAATAGGGCGCGAAAGCAGAGATGACACTTTCCACCTCGTGCCCCTGAGTCTACTCTGGAAATCCAGATCCTCACACTTTTCTGTGGAATGTATCAGGGCCTTCAAGAGAACGGGCAAGGCCTTGGGTCTCACAGCTCTGCAGTTGTTGCATCAGAGGAAGCCTGCAGCCATGGGAGTTAGAAGGTTCTAGAAAGATTTTGGAGGCCCTCTCAAGCTGAGATGTTTTTAATCAAAAGTTAGTGGATTAAAAGGCCATGTGTTATTTAACCAGATGTACCTGGTAGTTGCCAGTTAAGTGCCTGTTTTGTGCCATTCGTCCGTCCACATATTTTTGAGGGCCCCAAATGTGCCAGCCATTGTGCTAGGAGCCAGCCGTGCTGGGGAAGCAGTGGGAGTCCCTGATGTTGTGGTGGCGGCTACAGAAGACAGTGCTGGTAATAACAGGAAGAAAGCAGTGCCCCCCACCCCACAAATGAGATGTATACCCAGGGTCAGATCTGTTGATGGCATTATCTCTGCACTCACCAGCTTGGTGGAGAAGGTTCCTGCTTTACTACATTTTGAAACTGGGAGTTTCCTATGAGATCATCTGTTCTCCTGCTTCTTCCCAAAAGGGGGAACTCAAGGGCAGTGGGCATTTGATCTCTGCCTCTTTACTCAGCCTATAAGTGGCAGAGATGAAGCTTGAATGCAGGCAATCCCGGTCGTCAGTCCAGATCTTGTAATTAGATGAAATGGGTGATGGAAGAGTGAGGCTGTTGTACCATGGGATGGCTGTAATTGCCCGTGACAACACCTTGCATCTGACTTCTGCATTGGAGTTTCACATCTCCCACATGGAGGTGGCTGCTGGCTATTACAAATTGCTGCATGCATTTGAAAAGATATAATTAGAGAAGGAGCGTTTCCATTGCAGTCCCACGTCAAGGGCTGGGTGTTCACAGTGCAAGTCCTGTAATTCAAGGGGTCAGTGGCAGAGATGGTCCTCTGATGTGAAGAGTTCCTTTGTCCCCTACTATCCCTCCAGACCCCTGTCCTCTCTGTGGTCCAAGACAGGAGTTGTTTTTACAGGCCCTTGGAGATGTATGGTTCTTCCTCACAGCTGGTTCCTCTACATCCCCACCACGGGGTCATCCAACTTAAATGCCTCTGTTGTCAAGGTGCCCACTACCTCAGTCAGACTCTTTCCCTGGAGGAGAATGTTCCTCTTCATCCTGAGCTCAGGGCTCCCTCCTGATTTCTGTCCCCAGGGGTTGTATGCTCCCCACTCCTCTCTCCCCTCCCGGACTGAAGGGCAAGTCTCTGGCCCTACATGGTTTACCTCCGTCAGCCGCCACCACACTGGCTCCGCCTGGGAAAATCCTGCCCGCCGATGTGTAAGTGTGTCACTGCCAATAATAGTGCGAAGGCTCCAAATCTGAGGGCCTTTCTAGGATCGTTTCCTGATTAATTAGGTCAGCAACTCCAAAATCAATTTCCAGCGAAGTCGCGCCGCCTGGTAGCACGGTTCCCTGCCCAGCCAGGCGAGGGAGTTGGCACGGGAGGCAATTCCCTGGCCTCTGGTGCAGTTCAGATCTTGTCTCTACCTCATCTCTTCTGTGATTATCCTGACTTTTTTATTTTATCTGCCCCCCTCAAATCTTCCATTAAACCCCCGTAGATCCTGCTTCAAACAGGCAATTAGACTAACAACGTAATTATATCCCTCAATGCTAATTGTAACTGGTTTAGGGGAAAAACAAAAAGAAAGAGACTTCAAAATCTCCGGAAACTGAAAGCAGCAGTTATGGTTTCCAGGTATTTTTCGTCCCTGTGTGTTTCTTTGAGAGTCCTGGTTGCTGGCAGGCTGGCATCTCCGTAGCTTGCCTTTGGCTCAGAATGCCATAAGGACCACCTTATCTGTCCCCCTCTTCTGAGCATGTGCTAGTGGACACCCCCACTTCTGTCCTTCTCTGAGCTCCTGGCTCTGCTGGCTGTGTCTCTCATTGTCTCTGTCTCAACCACTTTCACACTATTAGATGCAGTGGGGTTGCAGGTGTTGGAAGAAGTAGCATTACTTCTGACTCTTGCTAGCACTCCATCATCCCCAGTAACCATGGATTAATGATCCATGTGAGTCTGTCTCCGGGAGATTGGAGGCTGGGCAAGCTGGACCTGGTCTCGGGGTTTGAGCCCAGGGTTGTGTGACGAGGCTGCCATAGGGAGACGTCTTGTGCCACCTGCCTGTACTCAGCATTTTCCGAATCTCTTTTGGGGGCCAGACCTGTACTCTGTGAATAAGCCTTGGTCTCTGCATCCAGGCTGCCCTTGGCCTGGGGAAAGAGGCGTTCAAATCATTGAACGGTGGGATCTCTGGGAAGAGTAGACGTCAGAGGGACTCCAACCTGGCCTTGGGTGGCAGGGTGAGATGGGAAGTGGAGTAGGGCAGGGTGGGGACATTCGAGAGGTTCCCTGGTGGAAGGGATGTCTAGGATGAGACTTCAAAGATGTGGAGGGAGAGCCAGGCAGTGAGCGTGGAAGCAAGTCCAGAAGCCCTGGTGTGGCCAGAGCATCTGCTGTGTGAGGGTGGCCTTGGTGGGAGCTGAGGCTGGAGAAGGGCAGGGACTATGTCTCTGAGGAGGAGGAAGGGGAGGGGGAGGGGAAAAGAGAGGAGGAGGGGGAGGGGGACAGGATCAGACTTGTGTCTTACAAAGACCAAACAGGCTACAAGTGGAAGTTGTTGAATGGGAGGGGGCTTGAATGGAGGCTAGAAGGCCTGTTGGAGGGCTTTTGAAATAACCTAGGTGGTTTTTCATGAGTAACAACTTGCCGTGATGGGACTGGACTAGCTGTGTGGCTTTGGGATGGTCGCTTAACCTCTCTGTGCCTGCGTTTCCTCATCAGATTAAAGGGAGGGTATTTATATGTACGTTGCTGTGTTTTAGGGGACATTTCAGAAATAAGCAAAGGTTCTAGTTCAGTGTTTGACACAGAATAGGTATCCAAACAATATTTGTGAATAGGGAGCTTTTACCAGAATGGCTTGGAGCACTTTTTCCAAAATATATATACACTCCTCTCCCATTAACTCTAGTATTTCCAGAGGATGAGAACTCAGGCAGTTGTATGTTGAGGGGCCTCTTGAGTATATAGTGACTTCTCAGTTATCATGACTTCTCCTGTCTTGGAGTCTTGTCCCAAACCTTGACCTCATGGCTAAGAACAAGTGTGGTTCTGTGTCATTTTCCTTTTCTTAGAAACTAGGCTTCCCAGTTTGATGATTGAATGTGCTGACACCGTTTCCCTTTGGGCAGATGGGACTCAAGTTGCCACCGCAAAGCCTGGGGTGGAGACTTGGTCATCATTCAGACATTGATGAGCTTGAAGCCGCGCTTTCTTTCAGTGACTGCCTTGAGGTTTTCGTGGCACTCTGTTTGGGCCATTTGGTGCCAGGTATTCCGGCCCTGGGTTTGCCATCAGTTATGTGGACGGGGCGTTTCATTAAAATTTCCATTAACTGTTATTTCTTTTTTTAAGCCAGTGAGCAATTTATAGATTCATTAACTTTTTACTACACTTGTGAAGCCAGGAAGAGGGGAATAAAGGAAATGCAATATTTGGTCCGCAGCATTTCACTAAAAGATGGTGGCCCTTAAATATGAAGGAGAAAAGCTGGATAATTAAGGCTGGTTTGAAGAAGCATTTAGGAAGGGCTGAGATCTTCCAGAAGGATCCAGAATTGGAATATCCTGGCAAGGAATACCACCTTTTACCACCCCTTCCCTGCACACTGAGTAGCTGATCTGTCCTTTTGCTCAAAATGATTGATTTTTTTTTCCCCACTGGGTGGCTGTCCACCCCCTGATGACAGTCTCTCATGGGGAGCACACCGCCTCAGGACTAACTCTGACTGTGACTCTGAATGTATTTCTTTATTTGGGGGTGCAGTCTGACTCCTCGTAATCCTCTAATTGCATTCCCTTTTGGGGGAGTTAGGGATGGCATGATGGTTGAGTGATGGGCCTTGGGGCCAGATAAGCTTGGGTTCAAATCCGGGCCCTACTGCTAACTAGCTGTGTGATTTTGGATAAGTGTCTCCAGCTCTCTGAACCTTGTTTTTTTATTCTATAAAATCATGGTAGTTTTGGGAACTCTGAGAAGTTTGAGGAAAGTGACAATAGTATGTTCTACCCCACACTAAGTGGTGAGGACAAAAGGAAATGGTTTACTAAGGATGCCTGACCCACATTCACATTCCAGACTTGCCATGCGGTTGGACTGCTCACCTACAAACATTCTCAATTGAATTCCATTCCCTAAAACAGCAAGGCATGTCTCAGGACATCAGTTTCCCCTATTGTAAAGTAGATGAATAATCTCTAGTTAATGAGGATGTTGGATGAGATCAGACACATTTAATGAGCCTTTTAGAGTTGCTGGCACATAATAGTGTCTTAATACGTACCAGCAGTCATATATCTATTGTGGTTGCAACTACACACAATATAAAATCTCTGCTCCCAGGGTCTACTGTATTAAAAAGGCAATAGGCTTAAAGATGACTTTCCCCAAGAGTTCCTTAGAAAGAGAAAATCTCAGTACATGAAGGTACTCCGAGGTCATCCTCTTCAGCTCCCAGGTGGAGCTTGGATGCCATGATGTTGAACTTCCCACTGAAGGGGTGTGTACCCAGGCCTATCCTCAGAAGAGATGGTAAAGGCAGGTCTTCGTAGAGTCACAGTCTTCTTCCATCAGGAGTAGCATGGAACCCTGGGAAATCACCTCATTCTAATACCTGCCTCTGTAGATGTACAGCATGAGTATTGGAAAATATAATGAATTCTTCCTCAAAAGTGGCAATAATGGAAAGTAAAGCAGGAAAGAGGAAAGTATCATTCAATTTTGAGCCATCCAGGGCAAGTGCTTTTAGGGATACTGTATATGTGCACGTGGTGTGTGTTTGTGTAAACCTTATGTAAAGTTATAGACATACTTTGATTCTGTTCTTGTCACTTCAGTCAGTTAACCTCTGCTTCTTCCTTTCCGTAATGGAAATCATGACTCCTACCTTGTGAAGAATTAAATGAAGTAATGGATGTAAAAAAAATCACTAAACAAATGTATGTGGGGGATTGATAGAATATGTTATTCCTGCCTCACTCCAGACTCAGGCTTCCGGGAACCTGAGTCATCTTCCTCTTTAAGGATGCTATGTAGACACACTCTCTGTGCTGGGCTGTCTGGTGGGCACTGGGGAATCCAGAGGCACAGCCCCTGCCTGGGAAAGATGGATGGTCCAGCTGTGAAGACAGGTCATAAAAAGATGACTGAGTATAGCAGCCAGTTGATCAATATCTTTTGAATGGTCCAGGCAATAAGTGCTTTAAGAAAACAGGGGAGGGAGATCGCCCCTGTGGCCTGGAAGAGGTGGGAATGGAACCCAAAAGGAAGGGGAAGGGCCCTTTCTTTCTTTGCAGAATGTAGTTAAGTCAAGCCTTTAGCAACAACTAGGACAAATAGGTTCTGGGGGGTGAGTCTGTGTGGGACAGGATGCATTTGCCTTTTATGATACTGTTCAGCAAACAGCAAAAAGTCCTGCATGCCTCTGGAGGGTCCTTGAATGTGGAAAGTTCTGGGGCCCTAGGAGTGGGTTTTCCCTAGCCCAGCTGGTGTCATACTTTGGTCCCCAGAGCCTCTGATCATTGTCCCTATAGGTCTGGTCAAAGGAGGCTTCTAGAGTATCCACTGGGTGCTTGGGTCTTCTGGGCAGGGGGTTGAGGACAGCATTATGCTTCCACATGATGAGTTTTCCATAGTTTTCTCAGCAACAATGGAGTTACAATATGCTAAAAGGATACCCAAGCAACCTGCATTTTGAGGGACTGGGCTGTGTGGCCAGGCATCCATTTCCCAGACTTTCAGAGTTCTTTAAACTCCAAGCTGTGATTCCACTGGATAGTGCAGAGGGTGGTGCTGATGAGGAGGCTGGAGTCCAAATGGGGGAGCTGGACTCAGGTGGACTCTTTGGTTAGCTGTGCAGGGCAGTGTCTTCAAGTGCATCCTGCACTTCTGGAGTTTCCTATCTGAACTGATTTGTTGGTTTGACCTCAGTTCCATCCTTTCCTTTTCCCTGCCATGCTCTGTATTGCAAGGAATTGCATTTCCTAGGTGCCCTTGCTCTGTGGACTTCTAAAGTTTAACCAGTAGGATGCTTAGCAGGAAGATTGGAATGTGAAAAGGGAGGGAGAAGCCTGGGGTACTTCTTCCCACCCATTCTCTGCCTCTGGTGGTGTTTTCTGTTTAGCTCCAGCCCTTCTCTCTATGGTCCACTCCCAGTGGGCAGCCTTGCCATAATTTCACGTCTTGCTGGACAGCCCCAGTTTCTGATAACACCATTTCATCCCTTTTATCTCTCCAGGGCTGTGGGTGGTAGCAGCAGCTCCCTCATAGGCTGATATCCCTGGTTTTCTCTATGTCTCCTGTTTGCCTTCTCTAGTCACTCATCACCTGTTCTTATATTAAATTACCTCCATTTAAAGGGCCTAGAATGACTCCTGTTTTTTTTTTTTTCCTAGCCTAAACCCTGAAGGATATTCCCAAATCAGACCCCTTAGAGTGTTTGACTGGCTGTTGCCACCCTGCCTCACCCCGTGGAAGTCATTGTAAGCTCATGACTGCCCTAATGAATTCAAGGTACCAGATTTCTCCCCCCCGCCTCCCCCGTGAAGAAAACAGAATTGTAGAATAATTTCAAAATAGTCTGATTGTCTAGATTTCTCAGCAGGCGCCCATCAGGATGTGTAGAATTACAGTCTTTCATTTCTTCATGGGCCTCTCATTTTGTAGGAATATGAGTGATTCCTTCCTTTCCAACTGTGAGAGGGACTATTTTGTGTCTACTGTTTTGATTTTGAAAAAAAAATCATGCAGTTGTTCTCCCCCTCCCCCTATTTTCCTGGGCTGTTGATCTTGTGATATATTTATAGAGATTGTGGTTGGCTGACCAGGAGTTATTTTGCAATAGGAATTTGTAAGATTTCTACTTTGAGTATGTGTTCCAGACTTTTCTTTCTTTAAAAAAAAAAAAAAAAAAAAAAAAAAAAGTCTTACTTAGAACATCTACTTTGCCCTTCTGTAATTATTTCTCTTTCACAGCAAAAGTAAGCCCTGCACTTTACACATATTTTTTTTTCCATGTATATTTCTTTTGTCTCTGGTCTTCTTTCTTCTTTGGTGTCTCTTTTTACTACACATTTTAAAAGGCCTCAGCTTCTTTCTTCTATGTGGGAATAGGTTTGCAAAGGAAAATGTGGTGACCGGAAGAAGGGTGCTTTGGGGGTCAGGAGGCCTCAGTTTCTCTGTCTGTAAAAGAGGAGCATTTCCCAGCACTTTGGGAGGCCGAGGCGGGTGGATCACCTGAGGTCAGTAGTTCAAGACCAACCTGACCAACATGGTGAAACCCTGTCTCTACTAAACACACAAAAAAATAGCTGGGAGTGGTGGCTCATGCCTGTAATCCCAGCTACTCGGGAGGCTGAGGCAGGAGAATCACTTGAACCTGGAAGGCAGAAGTTGCAGTGAGCCAAAATCACGCCATTGCACTCCAGTCTGGGCAACAAGAGTGAAACTCCGTCTCAAAACAAGAAAAAAAAAAAAAAAAGAAGAGCATTGGACTAGATTAGAGGGGGCAAGCATGCTTCCATCCCCAACTTTACCATACTCACTGCAGACATCAGTAATCAATCACAGCACTTTCTAACCGAGCTCTGCTGTGACCTCAGAATCTTTCTCCACACATGGTCCCAGGCAGCCACTACTAAGTGGTTAGAAGAGGCCATTCTTAAAGTAGATGAAATGATTCTTTGGACTCCATTCACCATCATGGCTCTCTGACTATTGGAACTACAATTCCTTTATGTTTTAAACCAGTTGACTGACTTTTATGAAGCCTCATCTTAACGCAACATGTCCATAGCCCTAGGTACCGTGGAGCCACAGAGAAGCTGAAAACAGCAAGCCACCCTCACACAACCTACAGTTTGGTGGGGAGCAAGGCTGCAGAGTGGCGATGGTCTTAGGTGTTCTCAGGCACCTTCTTGGTGCTCATGGTCAGGGAAGGCTTCCTAGACGTTGTTAGACTGTTGTCTAGGCAGTGAGACAGTATTAGCAAGTTTCAGAATTACGAGGGTCCTCAAAATTCTCTAGTTTATAGCTAGACAACAGAGGCCCAGAGGAAAAGGGACTTGCCCAAATTTTAATAAGTGGTAATAGTTATAGCTAAAGTTTACTACTAATAAATCATTTTATAAAAAGTAATTATTTATATAGGTAGTACTTATATGCTACTTACTAAGTGCCAGATGCTGTTCTCAGAGCTTTATGTATTTTGAACTGATGGGGTCCTCAGTCACCTTGTGAGGTCAGTACTGTTATTATCTCCATTTGACAGATAAGGAAACTGAGTCACAAAGGTTAAGTGACTTACCCAGTGACACATAGCGTGTAAGTGGTAGAGCCAGGGTTTGAACCCAGCCCATCTGCCTGTAGATTCTATACTGGAAACTACTGTGCCAAATAAATCCTGCCGACTGGAGTGATCACCATATGTTTGCCTTTTTAAAAAATGTATTAATTTTACTTACCACCATCAATGTAATCTTAATGACATCATCCAGATCTGGGGCTTATGTAGTGTTGTTAGCACTGGCTGAGAATGTTGCAGACTTTCTATCACTTCATCCATCCAACAGCCGTGGGATGGGGGGATTTTTATCTCTATTTTACATCAGAGGAAACTAAGGCTAAGAGACAGGATGTGTCCAGCTACTAAGTGGCCCAGGCAGAATTTGAACTCAGGCCTGACTGACTCCAGATGTCAGAGTTGGAATGTTTCTGAGAGGCCATGGGTCCAGCAACCTCATTGAACAGATGGGCAGTCTGAGGGCCAGAGACTGCCTCTCGAACAAGTCAGAGGAGGGCCTGGTGCTAACAGGGGTCTCCTAGAGTGTAAAGTTCTTCCTCTTCCCTGGTGAGGCTGTCCAGACATGCCAGGATTACCCGGGCCGTATTAAAGGAGACTGAAGCCTTCAGTTCACCAGAAGAGATTTGAGGACAGCCTCTTCCCCTACTGCCATACATAGAAATACCTAAGGGGATGACTTAAAACCTTGTCCCTGAATTCTAGGTTCACCTACTTTGGAGTTTGCAACCCTTTGTATTTATACAAAGGTTTTTCTCTCCATGAAGCAAAAAAAGTTTCCTTTTTCTTTTAATCCCCAACCCCCACTTCCTGCTGATCTGAAGTGAATATTTATCACATCTTTAATGAGTAATCTGAGTCTCAGCTTGGTGAGGCTGTACCAGGACATGGTTTATGGCTGATCTGGTTTTAACTCGCTCCAGGCAGTTTTCCCTAGAGTTTTCTGTAAAATCATAAACCTGGAGAGAGAATTTTTGTGGAATTCAGTCACATGACTCCCTCTTTTGTAAATTGAGAGATTAACTGTGACTGGAAAGAACTGAGATGCATTTCTTTTTTAAAAAAGAAAACAAGCAGAGCAGCATTTATGCACCCAGAGGAACGTGTCCACGCTGAAAGATAATGGGGCAAGTCACTTTCTCCAAGGTCACCCCACCAGCCTTGGAGGCAGGATGGTATAGGGTTTGAAAATGTGGATTTGGACTTGGAGTATCCTGGCTGAGTCTTTCCCAGCTGGTCCCTGGACCCAGCATGCCTCTAAGGCCTCCCCTGCATATGGGGACTGGTGACATCCCCACCTCTTATGGTAGTTGAGAACACTGAATGAGATGATGCATGCTGTACCCTGAGCCAGAGCTGGCACATGGGAGGTGCCCAGTGGATGCTGGCCACTTCTAGATCGCTAGGATTATCTTCATTTGAAGCCCTTTATGCTGAATTGATGATACTAGCTGGCACTACATAGATGGAAAGACCCTGTTCCAAGCACAACTAGCTCATTTAATCCTCACAATGGCTCTATGAGGTGGGCGGTGGGATTTCCCCATTTTACAGATAAAGGAGCAGAGGCACTGAGAGATCATGATGCATCCAGTGTCCCACATGGGGGCGCTTGTGCCCAGGCTGACTCCCAGTAACCATTACCCTGTTGTTGCTGCTGGCTTCTTTCTTCCTGGTGACTGTTGGAGCCTGTGGGCATTTTGATTGCTGGTCCCTGGGAGGGAGACCAGGCTTTGCCTTGCCTTAGCTCAGACCTCAGCCAACCCTCCCTGGACTTTGACAACTACTCCCTGACTGGTCTTGGTGTCTGTCATCGCCCTAGCCAGCAGCCCGTTGGAGGACAGAATTCTGACCATGTTACTGCCCTGCCTGGAGCCCCTGATGGCAGGTGAAGGATATATGGGAGCTCCCTGCTATCCCTGAGAAACTCTTTTGTAAATGTGAAATTTCTTCAATATAAAAAGTGTTTTAGGCTGGGCACGGTGGGCTCATGCCCGTAAATCCCAGCACTTTGGGAGGCCGAGGCAAGTGGATCACCTGAGGTCGGGCGTTCGAGACCAGCCTGACAGACATGGTGAAACCTCATCTCTACTAAAAATACAAAATCAGCCGGACATCGTGGCACATGCCTGTAATCCCAGCTACTCAGGAGGCTGAGGGAGGAATTGCTTGAACCCGGGAGGTGGAGGTTGTGGTGAGCCGAGATTGTGCCATTGCACTCCAGCCTGGGCACCAAGAGTGAAACTCCGTCTCAAAAAAAAAGTTTAAAAAAATAAAAACACCTTACTGGGCCTGATCTAGGAAAAACCTCACTCTTTTTGAAACAACATTTAGAACACTTTCTGATCCTGCCCAGCTCGGGGACTAGAACACACATTAATCAACCAGAAACTGTCATAGTACCTGTTGGATTCATGTGCAGACTGAAGGCTCTAGCCATGGTGGCACCTGGTGCCCTGGGATGGGAACCAGACTGTGCCTTGGGTGGTGAGTCCCACATAGCCCTGCAGGGGAGGCTGCTGCCTCCACCTCTCTGCAGATTTCCACCTTTTCCATATTTTTTTTTTTTTTTTTTTTTTTTGAGACGGAGTCTCGCTCTGTCACCCAGGCTGGAGTGCTATGGCCGGATCTCAGCTCACTGCAAGCTCCGCCTCCCGGGTTCACGCCATTCTCCTGCCTCAGCCTCCCGGGTAGCTGGGACTACAGGCGCCGCCACGTCGCCCGGCTAGTTTTTTGTATTTTTTAGTAGAGACGGGGTTTCACCGTGTTACCCAGGATGGTCTCGATCTCCTGACCTCGTGATCCGCCCGTCTCGGCCTCCCAAAGTGCTGGGATTACAGGCTTGAGCCACCGCGCCCGGCCTCCATATTTTTATTTTTATTTTTTTGAGATGAAGTTTTGCTCTTGCTGCCCAGGCTGGAGTACAATGGTGCAGTCTCGGCTCACTGCAACCTCTGCCTCCTGGATTCAAGTGATTCTCCTACCTCAGCCTCCTGAGTAGCTGGGATTACAGGAGTCCAGCTGGCTAATTTTTTGTATTTTTAGGCGAGATAGGGTTTTGCCATGTTGGCCAAGCTGGTCTTGAACTCCTGACCTCAGGTGATCCAGCCACCTCGGCCTGCCAAAGTGTTGGGATTACAGGCGTGAGCCACCGCGCCTGGCCCCCTTCTCCTTGAAACTTTGTGACTCAGGTTTGGAGGTGAATTATTCTATTCCTCCATCCCTCCCAGGGGCCCAGGTCTGTGCATGAAGGAAACCAGGCCCTCTGCACATAGTCTAAGACTGGCAGGGGTTTCTCAATAGCTGCTGCAGTTTATTTAAACAACAACAACAACAAAAACCTGTGTTCACAGAGCAACTAATATGTGCTGGTGTCTTGCTGGGTGTTTTCCTCATATTATCTCAGTTGATCCCTGCTGCTCCCAGTAGCTCTCAGTCCTGCAGCTTTCTCTCCTCCACCACCTTCCCCAAACCACCATCATCTCTTCCCTGGAAGGGGACACTGGACTCTGTGCTGGCTATTGCCTCTGGTCTGCATACTGCAGCTCGCAGTTGCTTTTGGGGTGCACATGCCTTCCAAGTCTGTCCATAAGCTTCCAGCTCCCTTAGCCTGACTTACAGGACTTACTGATTCCTGACTGTTGACAGTGATGTCAAAGACGGTGATGATGATGATGAAGACTGTATTAGGGTCTGGATCCAATCTGCATGGCTGCCTATCAGAGAGAGGAGAAGAATCCACCTGTACCTGGAAACTCACAGGAAGCAGACAAGACCCACACTGGTTCCATTCCAGGCACGCATGATTTATGTTTTAACTCTGGACCTCAGAGAGCCAGGGCTTGGGAAAGAAAGAAAGGCATCAGAACCGAGAGGCATAAAGAAAGTGGTAATTTTCCCTGGCTTTCGCTCGTAGTTGGAAACTTGGCCAGTCAATCGCTATGTCTCTGGGGCCTCCTGCGGAGAAGATGCTTAGACCTGGTTTGGGGATGGTGTTCACATTTCTGTTCCATGGAACATTGTGGCCACTCCGCAGCAAATAAAAAGGGGAAAGATCAAACCATTGTTCCTTCCCCTTCAGAGCTGGAAGCTACCAAGTCCAGAGGGAGGCGTGGGCTCCGGCCTGGGGGTCTAGTCAGGAACTCCTTGTATGAGCCTGTGCATGTTGGGTGGGTTGGGCACTTCCTTCATTGGTGAAGCCTTCAGAGAAGGCTGCAATCCAGCGAGGCTCAGGGGCCTGGGCTTCCCAGCTGAGCAAGGTGGTGCCCTTTTCCTCACTGCCCTGCATGAGGTGCGTGTTGCTCTGTCATCCAGCCTGTGTTAGCTTCACCTGCATCTAGAGTTTCTATAGCCCCTGTTGAGTGTGAGCTCTGTGCTCCCTATTCCAGCATCCCTCCTCAGAGAAGCTCTTCCTGACCCTGAAGTCTGTTGGATCCTCTTGTCAAAGATGCTGATGGAACCCAGACCTTGCCCTTCAGAGCACGCATCTCAGGTGGTAATTATAAACTGATAGATTGAAGCCATTAAGTCGTCAATGCCTGTCCCCTTCACTGTTCTTGTTGCTGTTGTGTCACCAGTAACTATTTTAGTTCCCAGCCCATAGTAGGCATTTACATCATAATACATAGTGGTATTTGGGTGAACGAATAAGGAACCAGGTCTGATTCATCTTAGCATCTTCCACCAGCCAAGGCCTTGCCCAGAATCACACATCTAATAGGAACTTCATAAATATTTATGGAAAAATGGCACAAACCCATGTGAGTTCTAGTTCTTTCAGGCCAGGGTCTTCTCTGGCAGCCTCTAGCCAGTCCTCAAGCTTGGAACCTGGGGTAGTCAGTGGCTTTGAGTTACCATATTCAGTTGGGAAAGATAACACAAAACTAAAAGCCAAGTACAATGTGTTAGACACATACCACTGAGTATGATCTGAGAGGCAAGGTCTAATTGGAGAATTTATCATATATTTGGTTTTCCGGGAACAGAATCCTCTTTGTAACTTGCAAAGCTCTTTATAACTTTTTCAGCACTGGCCCTGGCACTCTTAAATGGCGTTTTTTAGGGACACCTGGTGAAGAAATGCTGGGGCTGCCTGTGCCTGAGTTGGAGCTCTGTGGCTAGACAGAAAAACGGTTCATCCATAAGGTTTGGGGCTAAGTTTTATCCATTGGTTCCATAGAGGAAGGGCCAAGGATATAGAGGAAATGGCTGTGGACTTGGGGTGAGAAGGTGTGTGAACCTTGGCCAAGCCATTGGCGGTGGTTTGGCCGTGGATAAGTCACTTAGCCCCTTCAGGTGCTTGGTTAATTCTTGGTCAAAGGGGGATAGTTAAACCGCAGTGTTTTCCCTGCAGGGTTACTGGGAATATCTCATTCAACGTAACTATCGGTAAAGTACTGTGCTGATGGTTAGTGTTCTCATGTGTGGGAGAGATGCAACTCCATTTTCCTTGGTGCTAAGGCCCATGATTTTTGGAATCTTCCTTGACTCTTTCTTTATCTCATACCCCACATCTGATTTACCAGCACCTACCAGTATATTCAGAACTCAACCTTTCCTCACCCTCTTCAGTCCCTGCCACCATCATCTTTTCCATGGACCGCTCCATAGCCCCACCAGCCTCCTGTTTCCCCCCTGGCCTCATGGTCTCCTTTCAACATAGCAGCCAGAGTGATCTTTCTAAAATGGAAGTCAAATTATGTCACTTTGCCAAAAACCTTCTAGTGGCTTTCCAGAGTAGAAGCCAAGGCTCTTCGGTGGCCTGCAAGGCTCTGCATGAGCTGACCTCCATGATCTCTCCTCCTCTCATCCTCATGTATTCTGCCCCAGGTACCCTGGCGTTCTTGCTCTTTGCCAAGCACACCAGGTGTGCTCCTGTCCTGGGGTCATTTGCACTGGCATCCACTTTGCCCCAGACACCACATGGCCAACTCTCTCACCCTCTTACAGTGTTCACCCAATGATGCTAACCTGACCACCCTACTTAAAATTGCAGCCTGTGGCTCCTCCCTTCTTCCCAGCATTCCTGACCACCCTATGCTTCCCTGTTCATGACTCCCCCGCCGCCTCCCCCACACACCATAGAACTGATTACTTTCAAGCCTGCTACATGTTTTACTTATTTATTACACCTTATGTTAGTGTCTCCCCCCACTTGAATGTAATTGCCACGAGGTTATGGATATATCCTAGCTGCCTACAATGATGTCTGGCATGTAGAAGGAGTTTAATAAATGTTTGTTGGATGAATGAGTGAATTCTCCTTGAGTCTTGTGACTCAGTGGGAGAGACAGAAAGTTATACTTTAAGGTTTGGGGATTCACTGGCTTTTGGAAAGGAAAGAGATATATAAATAAGGCTTGAGTTGTTTCAGACCAACTGTCCTTTAAATATTAGGGGACACAGGGTAGAATCATCCTCTGGGCAGGTCCTGGGTTGGTGGATGCTTCTTGCACGTGCAGTGCCCCCTGCAGGCCTCCAGGTTAAATGCATTTGGTTGCACCCACTACTGAGGCCACATCTTCCTGCAGGGTTAATTGTACCAGCTGGTTATTCAAAACAATATTGATATTTGTACTAACATATAAAAATATATTAAATATATATTACGGTGTCATATGTATTTGGTGGTTGTGAATGTAACATTCAAATGAATTCGTAAGCTACAAGACTTCAGAGGGCATTTGAGCATGCAGAGAAACTCCCATTTCTTTCTGGGTTCACGTTCATGCTTCCCTTCCATAAGGGTGCAGAGAAGCCTGAAAAATACCACTGGGCATTCAGAATTGTCCGCTAGTGGATTTGAGGTCATCCACCCAGAGCCCAGCAGAGTACTTGCCACATAGTAGGTTTTCAAGAACTATCTGCTGAGTGAATAAAGGAATGATTAATTATTTGCAGTCAATTGATATATTTCATTCAAGCATGACTGCCAATGCACCATTCATCTAAGCAACCTCATTATCAGTATTTTTTGAGAAACAGTCATAATTAGCAGATTCAACTATATTTGCTGAGTATTTGCCCTGTGCCAGGCCCTGAGCTGGGTACTGCTGACATGGTCATGTGTGGGATGTGGCCGTTGGAGGAGGGACAACACACACCCCGTAGGGGTGACAGACCCTTCAAAAACTGTAGCCCCAGTCCCAGTCCCATAAAGTTGGTTGATGTCTGCGTGTCAGCAGTGTTGGGAAAACAATGAACAGGGACAAATTAAATCTAGCTGGGGGAGGAGGGAGCCATTCAGTTCTCTAGAGACCAAGTAATTTTTGAGTTGTGGTGGGGGAGGAAAAGGCAAAATCCTAATTATAGCACTGTGAAAATGTGCTGCACCAGGTCCATCCTGAGCTTGGCTAGCTGTGGCGCCATCTTGGAAATGCCCCCTCCAAGACGGTGGCCCCCCTCTGCCCTCACAGAGCTAGGGGGACTGTGAGGCCCCCACATTTGTGGCACCTCAGCCTCCCCGAGCCTCAGGCTCGGCTCTCTTATCGAAGAAAGGCATTTCATTCTTCGAGATCAGGCAGCCAGGACCTAAGGAGCTGTTTTTCCTCCATTGTGCAAGCATGACAAATCATTAATTTTTGATTGATTTGCTTAGAATTATGGGCGCCCCAGCATTCTTTCCGCCGCTGAACAGCTGTATAACAAATGAATATATCAGTGTGCACAAAAGATTGGAGATCTAAGAGAAGCAATTACATTGGCCACCCTCCCCCACCCTTACCCCTTCCCAGGCAATGAAGGGAGGAAATTTTTACCAGAAATTCCTCAAGTGGCTTACAAAAAAAAAAAAAAAATGCCATTTTATAATTGAATTAAATCTTTATCTCTTCATCTTTTGCAGCAGGTTTTTCCAAACACACACTGGTTCCCCACATGCTTGGGTTCTATCCATCCAGGAGGAATCTTTAATAATGAAATTTCAACTTGTGTGAATTAAAACCAAAATGAAAAAAAGGAAAAAAAGAAAAGAGCAAATTCTACCCCTCCTTTTTACCTTTTTTTTTTTTTTTTTTTTTTTTTGGTTGCTGCTATTCCTTTAAGATTTTGGAACCGTACCAGTGCACTAAATGTGACCTCCATAACTTTTAAATTAAGAATTTATGCTGGCTTGAAATTTATGAAATATTTCAGCATGAAAGAAAGCCTTTTTCCCTCAGGAAAATTGAGCAATAAATCACAGCACTGTGGATTTACTGCCCTAGAGCCAGCGAGAGATAGGATTTTTTTTTTTTTTTTTGCTTCATTCTGAAAAAAAAAAATGTAATCATATAAGACAGCTTAGCTGCTATCCTCCCACTCTCTAGAATTTTTAATTTCAGCTGTTTCTGCTTGGATTTATTTCCAATATTCCTGCTCGGCTTTTCAATTTCCTCAGTTATTAAATTTTAATTCAGTGCATTAGCATTTAAATTAAAAAAGGGTTTATTTTATCGAAATCGTTGGCCAGCCCCCATCCCGGAGCACACGAATTGCCTGTTTCTGCCATTTGCACAAAATGTGAAATGCAGCTAATGTCTTACAACTTACATTTGCACAAATTTAGAAATAAAATTTCTGGGTTTGGAATAATATTTTCTTTCCAAGAAAACCCTTAATAAGAGAATGGAAAAGAACAACTTCACATTCATTTGGGAGGGAAGAGGAGGGTCGAATGAAACCAAAAATAGCCTTGCCCAGGTCCTGAGGGGAAACTGGTGAATAAGAATGGGTGGGACTGGGAAGCGGGGACAGGCACCCTTATGCGGGGCTGGAGGGCTTGGATACACCTTCACCTCAGCTTCAAGAGAGTGAGAAGGAGGATCTCCCTGGGGTCCTGCTTATTTTATTTGCCAGAGAGTGGTCTGATTAAGGTTGGGTCAGTTCAACATGGAGTAGGGGAGATGATCTGATTTAACCTCCTTTCCTTGCCCCCATTTTTTAACCTATGGAGAATCTGAGGTCCAGACAAAGGAAAGAGCTTGTCTAAGGTTCAAAATGAGACTCAGAGCCAGGGCAACAAGCTACATCCGTAAGAAGCACCCAGTCCAGTGACAGAAGATGGTGAAACAACAGCAGCTGCAGTGGGAGTTTCCATTACCTGAGTAATGACTACATATACCAGGGCTGCACTTAGTACTTTAGTGACATTACTGTCATTCTGACTGCACCATTGGAGAAGGCCTTCGGGCTGTGGTGGTCTGGTGGCCAGTCATGAGATGCTGACTTACAGCTTGGGATTTGGGGAAGACCTTGAGGCAGAAGACCCATGGTCCAGCCCAGTCTGGCTCTGCGACTCGTTCATCTTATACATATCATTCTGTTTTTCTGTGCCTCAGTTTCCTAGACCTAATAAATAGTGGCCTCTATAACTATAGGGTTGTCAGTGATTATTTTCATTATTATACCCAAGCACTCACATGCTATTACATGTTTTACCTTATTTAAGCTATCGTGCATCTCAAGTCAGTCCCGTGAGGTAGGGCCTGTGATTAGCATCTTGCTATTTTGCAGATGAAGAAATCGAGGTCTTGGGAGTACATGTGACTTGCTGAAGATCACAGTGCTGGAAAACGGCAAAACCAGGACTTGAACTCAATCTGACTCTAAACTCTGTTCTCTTAAGCTTCAGTTCAAATTGAGACTCAGGTCAGATTACACAGGGTACAGATGAGTTTATTGTTTAGGTTGAATCATATGAAATTGCTGATGTTAGAACATTTTGGCCTCGGCACATGGAAACGTCAGAAGTTCAGCTTAATCCACTTGGAAGGAATGGCTGTGATGTATTTGTAAGGACAGACCACACCGGCCTGGCGTGTATGGAACTCCACACTGGGAGCTGGTGCTCCCAACACAGTGAGCTTTGGCTCTCTCTTCATGGTGTAGCTGGACTCGGCCAGGCGCACATGCTGTGATTGCCATGTGCTGTGATACTGAGACATGTGTCTTGGACATCTCCCGCTGAATCCATTGTTCATCCATATCCCAATGAAGCAACTCTCATCGGCCACCATCTGAACATCCCACACCCTGACCAGGTAGAACTCTTTCCTCTAGTTGCCCCAGTTTCCCAGCAGTACCACCTGAGTCTCTGCAAAAGTATTCGACAACTCTTTGAATATTTTTAGCACTTTCTCTTTGTTTTATAAAAATGGGTGGAAAACAGAAACGCGTGCAGCTACCAGTAACACAGAAGCCGAAGTATTCACTCAGTAAAAGAGAAACAAAGGTGGAGATTATTAGGCATGCTGAAAACAGAGACTGTTATCCCACCCTCTGTCACATGTTTGCTGCACTTGAGCTGGTCAACTCTGTGTGAAATTGTGAAGGAAAAGGACAAAAATGACAACTTTAAAAGTGTGTGTGACATGCTAAAAATACGTGCACAGAATTAAGTCTGAAAGGCAAGAGATCCATTTGGGAGTTGACCATTTTTTTAAGCTCTCTGGGGCAGAATTTCCACCCATACCACTTCTGCTGCTTATGATGCAAACATTCAAACAACTTCAGCCTGTTCACTTCACATACAAGTTTTGAGGAATGCAAGATGTCGGAAAGAGGCCTAATTGATCTGTTATTTTGCTTCCATTGAAATGATACGCAAACCGTTTTCTGCTTTCTTGTTTCTTCTGTTGAAATAATACATGAGCAGCTCATTAATTTCTTCCTTCCCGACCTCACATTTCTCCCTCCCTATTCATCCTTAACCTTTCGCTTTCCCTTGTGTGGGAAATAGGAGCTGTTTGATGTCACCCCATTTCCCAATTGGCTCTCCTGAATATCGGTGGGAAGTAAAATGCTCCAGAACTGAGGAAGTTGGACTTTGGGGTGACCCAGTCCTGAGCTTATAGCCGTGGGACTTTCAATGAATAAATTATTTGACCTTCTGTGCTCTTGCTGTAAAATGGGGATATTATGGGGTGGAGTGGGGGAGGACCTATGGTGAGGATTAAATGAGAGAAGGCATTAATGTCCATATCCTAGTGCCTAATGGGAAGTTCTCCATGGGGAGCAAGTGTGGATCCCTGCTGGGACCAGACAAGGACTGGGTGATTATAAGGCAGGAGGAGGGGATGGAGACTGTGGAGAACCAAGTATGTCAGCTCTGGCTGCCTGTCACCATGTAGGACTGGATATCACAGGGTTATCCAGTTTAATAAGAGAAGGTGGAGATCTGGCCTTTTTTCAGTGCAATTCTTTTATTTTTATATATTGCCAATTTGTTTGAATTGAAGTCCGCCATCTGATTTTGCCAGTTTGCAACTTCTCGTAAACACTCATCAAAAGGTAGCTGCTGGTGTTTTATTTCAGATCCTCAGTCCATCCTCAGTCCTGAAATTCAAAGAAACTTGAAAAAGTTTTTATAACTGATGAGGCAGCAGAACTTGACCTGAAGGGAGAAAAGGCTAGTTACAGTCCTGATGGTTGTCTCGTTGGCATTTATCCTACGTAGGGTTACCTATGCATATGTTTTACGATAGAAATAACAACGTGCTTGATTAGCAGGGGCTCTGCCAGGGTTGTTTCAAAATATAAGACATAGGGCCATACATTACCTTTCTAAAATTGGAAAGATTCTGAATTTGGAAACAGATATGCACCTGAATTTCAGACCTGTATTATCCTATGATTCGTATTAGAGGTGTTTTGACAAAGCCCGGGAATGCATCTTCAGCTGGCAGTAATGGAGGATCTAGACATTGTTCCCAGGTCTGCAACCTCTGTCAGCCTCTGCGTTGAGGTCCCCCTGAGCACTGGTCCAGGAGTCAGGACCCCTGGAGTTTGTTTTCATGAAACTTCAGGCAGCTCCCTCTGTGCCCAGGGCCCCAGTCTCTGCATCTGAACCAGAATTTTATGATTTCTGAAAATTTCATTTGGTTAGCTTTATCTCCCCCTCCCCCCGACACCCAAATAAAAGAGATTAAGAACTGGCCCTCTCTTGCCTTCTGCTCATAGGGTTGGGGGGAAGAATATTTTAACGTAATAAGATTTTTTCCCTCTGGTTGGTAGGAATAAATCTACAGCTACTGTTTTATTGGAAATCCCAGCTGAAAATAAAAATGGTGCAATTCAATCTCAGATTTAGCTGGTTACTTACTTTTCACTGAGTCCCCAGGGCAGTGCAGTTGCTGAGTTTGTGTTGGCAGTGGGTGCTCAGGGGATTTAAAGGGCCAAGCAAGTGGGGTTGTGGGGAGGTGTCCTGACTCCCTCTTACCACTGGGTGCAAGTTTGTCTAGCCTGTAGGAGCGGGACAGGCGCTTGTGGCCAGCTCACCCCACAGTCTGAAGGCTAATATTCAGTGGGAGCTTGGCGGGGTGGCAGCAGGTCGAGTCTACGTCTTCTGCCTTGGCTGATGTAGGTGTTTTGGGTTTCTTTTGCAGGCTGACGGAGCCAGTGCAGCCGGAAGGAAAAGCACTGCGAGCAGGTACACTCCCTCTCCTGCCCCCAGCTTGTCCACCTGCTGACTCAGGTCTTCATGACTAACAGTTACCACTCTCTGGTCCTCACCTTCCCCCTGAAAGGATGGATGGTCCAGGCCAGCCCTCCTTGGCAAGAAGTATCCAGACTTCCCCAGAGAATGTGAGGTCGTGGAAAGCATTTTCTGTGTGGGTACCTGTGACCAGAATCCAAGGATGGTTCATTCCTGAACCGGCCATTGGCCGCTCAAGTTGAGAACTTAGGAGTGAAGTGTAAGACTAGGCAGAAAGACCTGGGCTGGAATTCCATCTGGCCTGCTGCATGGAGAACTCCTGGGGCAGCCAGTTCCATCCTTGTCCAGAATCCATTGGCCTGTGTGCTAGTGTCATGTGCTCCTCTCTCTGAACCAGTCATGCCAAAGCAGGGGATGGGATACTCTGATTAGCCAGGGTGGAGAGGGGGTGGCCTGTCCTCACCCTCAGTGATGGTAGGAGAAGGGAGAGGGGTGGTCCCCAATGGAGAACTGGACTGTTGTTACCAAAGAAGAGAGAAAGAGATAATCAGACAGGCCCAAGCTATGGACATCATGACAGGTATCACAGGTAGGTACTTGGTAATGTTAGCACCCATGCTGCTGCTGCTGTTGCTGCTGTTCTGTTGGGTAGAGCAAGACTAGAAGGGCCATGTGATCTTTATTTGGGGCTTTGGAGGCAGAAAGAAGGTAAGGGACAGACAAGAGAGACGGTTCCCCAGAACACATACATAAAATCTAGAATCGATCCTAGGGTTACCTGTTAGAGCTGAGGGTCAGATTGTGAATGCCAAGCAGAAGAATTTGCCTGTTAGCCTATGGAACACAGGTTCTTTAAAACGTTAATGGATTTTTTTGTGTGAGGAAAAAAAGGGTTCTTTTTGTGGCCCAATAAGTTCAGAGGACAGTGGGTTAAACAAAATTAAAAAGGTTTATTTGCTGTGGGACTTTCCAGGTCTTTTAATATGCTAATGTGTGTGCTTGAGAAGAGACAGGCAGAGAGAGAGAGAGAGAGAGAATCATGTTTAGAAAGTGAGAGAGAGAATCATATTTCTCAGACTTAACCATGGGACCCCTTTATTGAAGCTCATTGCATTGAGGAAATGTTCTTTGGAATGTACTTTGAGAAACCGTGGAAAGATACTGACATTCTCTGAGCAGGAGAGTAATGTGTTCAGCTTGGTGTTTCAGGAATACCACCCTGGCAGCCATTTGTTGGGTGGATTGGAGGCTAGTAGAATAGAGGCTATGGTACCAGGCTGGAGGTCTCTGCAACCCAGAGACCTGTGTTGCGTGGCAAATATTTTACGCTTTGCAGGCTGTATAATCTTTGTGGCAGTTTCTCAACTCTGCCATTATAATGCTGAAGTAGCCATGGCAATACATAAATATGCCCATAAACGGCCATAGTTTGTCAGTCCCTAGTCTAAACTGACTCCTACCTGAGAGCCTCTGCAACTCCTGTTCCCTGTGCCTGGAATGTTCTTTCTCTGATCTTCCCATGATGAATGCCCTTTCATCTTTCAGATCTGGAATCTCTTCTACCCTCAGGGAAGCTTTCCCTGACCCCCTGTATCAAGGTACCTCCACCCCAGTCTATGGTGTGTGGCCTTCATAGCCTGTTTATGCTGTTTAATTATTTCATTTTCATTATTCGTTATTTCATTCCCTTCCTTGTGTTCCTGTTTTTCTGTCTCTCTGAGAGTGCCAGCTCCATAGGCAGAGAACATGTCTGTCTTGTTCACTGCCGTGGGCCTGGCCCCTAGCAGGTTGTCAGTACGTGTTTACGGGATGGGCACACTAGATGAGATGGAAGAAGATGTGCGAGTGACGTAGAGACAGGGAGTGTGGAGAGGAGCAGGTAGAATTCAGAGATGGTGCACTTGGGCCTGTGGTCACTGGGGGTGACCCATGTAGCCAGCAGCTGCCCAGCATTTTGTGTTTCTCTCCTGAGTCCCTAGGAGTGGAATTTGTGTAAGAACAATGTGTGAGGCTGTGGCCTACGGGGCAGTAGCAGTTGTCAGACCAGTGCCTGTAAGTATTTCTTGGATCAGGAAATCAAGACTGGAAGGGGCGTTGAGTTTGTCTAGACCACCCTGTCATTGTGCAGTGGAGAGATCGAGGCCTTTGGGAGGAAGGGCCCTGCTCACGGGCGTATAATGAGTCAGTGGCTGTGTTGGGCCATGAACCTGCCAAAGCTGGTGCTTTCTCCACTCCTCAGTGCTGTGCCCAAGTGAGGGTCTAGACAGCCTCTCCCACTTTCCTCCCACTTTCACTAAGCACCTGCTCTGGTAGGCCCAGTGCTGTATGCTATGAACTCAGATGGGTTAGATGCTAATTTATTCCCCTAGTCAGACATTGAGTGTCTCCTGCATGACAGGCACTGTTCGAAGTACTGCACTGAGTGAATGAAGAGACAAAGCACCACCCACCCGTCGTCAGTCCTGTGGGAATGTGGTCTGCCCTCACTCTCTGATGCGTGAATCTCTCCTACACGAGCATCTCTGCCTGGTAATTGTAGCCAGAGAAGAACAGGCGGGTTTTCCCACAGTGGCTACCTGAAACTCTGAATTGAGTATTATCCCCCTAAGGCTGTAGTTGGTGGAAGAATGCTGAGATTGATTAGAGATGCCTGCCCAGTCACAGGAGGGGTAAGGTGGCATGTGAGACATTGATTTGTTCTCCCTGCTAGCCTAGCCTCTCCATCACACATACTCAGTGACTGAGCCCCTGTGTTACTACCATGGTGCCAGAATATGCATCAGGAAGGGCCACCCAAACCTGGGGTTGTGTATGGCTTAAGGTGTAAAAACAGACTTTTTAATAGTAATGACCACCATTTGGTCAACATTTCTTTGTTAGGCTCTGAGCTAAGTGATTTATGTGTATTAATTTATTAATTTTTCTTTTCTTGAAGACAGGGTCTCATTCTGTTGCTCAGGCTGGAGTGCAGTGGTGCAGTCTCTGCTCACTGCATCCTCTACCTCTCGGACTCAAGCAATCCTTCCGTCTCAGCCTCCCAAGTAGCTGGGACTACAGGCATGCAGCACTACCCCTGGCTAATTTTTGCATTTTTTTGTAGAGCTGGAGTTTCACTGTGTTGCCCAGGCTGGTCTCAAACTCCTGAGCTCTAGCGATGCACCCATCTTGGCCTCCCAAAGTGCTGGGATTACAGATAAGAGCCACCACGCACAGCCTCATTTTTTAATTTAATGTAATCTTTATAACAACTTCATGAGAGAGATACTCTTATTATTCCCACTTTACGGATGAGGAAGCTGAGGCACAGAGAGGTTTACCGGCCCAAAGCTGCCTAGGTGGAGGTAGGCAGTAGAGCCAGAAAGTCTACCCGAGTCTGACTTCTGTGATGCATACACTTACCCACCACGCCCTCCTGCTTCTTGGTAGGAAAGGATCAGTTAATACATGTTACAGGAGCCTGTTTGGGGCCGGGAACTGTGCTGTAGGCTGGGGGCCTATCAAGAAGGTGGGACTCTGGAGGAGCTCACAGGCAAGTTTATAGATTCTGTGATGAAAACCAATCCTTGGAAAGACTAACACACTATTACTTATATAATGACTAGATGTTCAGTCTGAGAAGTGAATTATATGGTAACCGTCAAGGGAACATTGTCGGGCCTGGTGCGGTGGCTCACCCCTGTAATCCCAGCACTTTGGGAGGCTGAGGCGGGCGGATCACTTGAGGTCAGGAGTTTGAGACCAGCCTGGCCAACATGGCGAAACCCTGTCTCAACTAAAAAAGTACAAAAATTAGCCAGGCATGGTGCACGCACTTGTGATCCCAGTTACTCAGGAAGCTGAGGCAGGAGAATTGCTTGAACCCTGGAGGTGGAGGTTGCAGGGTTGCAGTGAGCCAAGATCATGCCACTGCACTCCAGCCTGGGCAACAGAGTAAGACTCTGTCTTAAAAAAAAAAGAGAGAGAGAGAACATTGTCGGTGTAGTGGCCTTAGCTGACACCACTGGTGATTTGACCATGGCCAGGTGGGATTTCGATGGGTACCCACTTTGTAGAGCATTAGAGCTCATTGAATCCCTGCTTCAGATGGAGAAATGAAGGTCCTAAGATTCCCCAAAGTCAGAATTAGGTTAGACGGCTCTGGGCGGAATGACCTTGAAGGACCCCCAGCCCTCTAACGTGGGCCTCCACCCCCAGCTATGCTATAGCACACTCTGCTACTACGCCAGGGTCTGCTTTCATCCCAGCGCCTTCCTCTTGGCCTGGAACACATGATGTTATTTCTCCAGAGGGCTTCTGGCTAAACCCCAAAATCAACAGCATGGGCTGCTACAGAATTAGTGTTAAATTGAGGGGACAAGGAGAGGTGGTGTTTCTGATCTTAAGAAACAACTGAATGTGGTTTGCTTTACTTCCCTGTAACCCAGACTGGGTCGATTTTACAAGACCAGTGATCCCAGCACTTGAGGTTAATGTTGATCTGGTGTGCAGGTTACACATCATGTAGCACAACTCCAGCCAAACCCTACTTATTCTAAGGGTCGGGGGGGTGTGGGGCCTTAACTTTGGAAAATTCTGAAGGAAATGCAGTTTTTGTAATCAAGTAAATGCAGTTACAGACTTTGTGTAATAAAGAATCATATAGAAATATATATATTTTTCTTTTGTCAGCTGAGGATTTTCAGAGCTGGAAGGACTGTAGAAAATGTAGTCCAGCCCTTTCATTTTAGAGATAAGGAAATCTGGGATAGGAGAGGTTAAAGGGCTCATTATTTTGTTATAGGTTGCCCAACAAGTGCACAGGATCTTGTAGACAAGGAGATTGGGGAGGAGAATAAGAAAAACATCAGATCTCATCCATTCATTCCATAAATATTTACTGAGTGCCTACTAAGTGCTTGGCACTGACCTGGGTGCTGGAGGCACAGCAAGGAATGAAACAGACAGAAATCCCTGCCCTTGTAGAGCTGATGTTGTAGTGGGAGTAGAGCAGCTGTAATGAATACATAAAGTATATGCTTGTTAGATGATAACAAGTGCTGTGGGGGGAAAAGCAGAGGAGATCCGGAGAGCTGGAGACAGTGTTGCCTCTCTAATTTGAGCATTCAGGGAAGGTGAGTCATGAACAAGGATCTGAAAGTTGAGAGGCCAAACCAAGCAGTCGTTTGGGGGAAGTGCATTCCGGGCAGAGAGAACAGCAGGTGCAAAGGCCCTGGAGCTGGAGTAGCAGCAAGGAGGCCGGTGTGGCCACGGAGGCCCCTGGAGACCATTGTCAGGACTTTGGCCATTCCTGTGTGTGAGATCAGGAGCCACTGGGGAGTTTGAACAGAGAAGTGGTATAATATGATTTGGTTTTAAAAGGATCATTCTGGCTGCCAGGAGGAGAATAAGCATCAGGGGATAAGATGTGATGATAGGTGTTGCCAGGGGTTCAGGACAGACAGGACCTTAGACGGTAGGCTTAGAGCTGAGTTTCTGAAGGGCTATTTTTTTTTTTCAGGCCTGAGGACTTTAAGTTCAGCAAAGGATTATGCTAGGAGGCTCCTAGCCTGCATCCAAAAATACACAGCCTCCTGCTTGGTTCTTGGATGGCCCCAGGGTGGAGCAGCTATACTCCTGTGGTCCACATTCTCCGTGCACCCCTGCACCCCCTGCCTGGTCTGTCAAGCGTCTTCCTCACCATCTCTCCAGCCCTGCTAAGGGCCAGGCAGCCTAGTGCAGAATGGAGGAGCCCAGACTGCCTGGATTCAGATTCTGGCACTGTCCATTGCCTGGTTGTGTGACCTTGGGCTCATTACCTAGCCTTCCTGCATTTTGGCTTCCTCATCTGTAACTAGGGATTATACTAGTACCTCCTTCATAGTGTTGTCAATGAAGATTAGGTATAATAATATATATACCCTTAGCACAATGCCTAGTTCAAAGCAGGTGTTCAATAAACATTTATTTTTATTACTACCGTGGTGGATTCTGGTTCCTAGGAGTTGATAACGTGGGGTGACATTGATTCCTTGTAGAGCCTGGACACTGGAGAGAGGGCTGAAGGGAGGGATGACGATGATGGAGCTCTTATTTGTTGAAGGCCTACCATAATCCAAGTATGTGTCTTATTTGATCTTCCCAGCAGCCCTTTCAGATAGTGACTGACATCCCTCTTGTTCAGAGGGAATTGAGGAATAGACTTGTCTGGAGTCACCCAGATGGTAAAATGGCTTTCAATGTAGCTAAGTCTTATTCTTTAATTAAGCCAAGATTTTTCACTGGTGGACCATTTTATCTGATAACCACATGTGTGTGGCTGCATAATTATTTATATCTTCTTCTTGTTTACCATTTTGGTTTTCAGCAGTAAAATAAAAGTAGCCCTAAACAACGCAATTTCATTTGCACAAAATTTCACAGCAGTACAGATTGAGTATTCTTAATCCAGAAATCCAAAATGCCCCCAAATCCGAAACTTTTTGAGCACCAACATGATGCTCAAAGGAAATGCTCATTGGAGCATTTCAGATTTCTGGGATTTGGATTAGGGATGTTGAACTGGCAAATATAATGGAAATATTCCAAAAACTGAAAGAAAAAAAAATCCGGGTACTTCTGTTCCTGAGTGTTTCAGATGAGGAATATTCAACCTGTAGTCAGCCCAGTGCTGGTCAATGAACAGTATGGTATTAGCAGAATGAATTGAGAACTGGGTATGTTTTGGGAGGTGTCTTCATCTTGACTCTAGATTTATGTTCCTATTACTGGAGTTCAGATTTCATTTCTAGAAATGTACTTCCAGAAATATTCTCACCCTACCAAAATTTGGGCAAAGGTTGTCCACAAGAAAATCCTACATTGCAGGTTGAATGGTGGCTCATGTACTTATTCCAAAGAGGCCAGTTGGTTTTTTGGTGGGCAGAGTTCACTCTGCTTAATTAGTCACCATTCAACCTAGGCTCTGTAAATAAGGCAGATTCTTGAAAATTTATATGCAGTGTTAGGTTTGCCCTCTGGAGACAGCCGCAGAAATGCACACCACAATTCACATCCATCAAAATCTGTGAGTTGTTTGTGCCAAAGGGCACTTGAACTTGGGGTGGTCCAGCAAAGGGAATTGGTGGGGGTCTCTGGGAACTCAGTCCTCCCACTCAGCACATGCCCCCCACGTATGCTCCTTGAGCAAAGTAAGAAAGTTCTTCTTGTGAACCTGTGGCTGTTAGTTCAGAGTGTTCAGAATCTTGCTTGTCCTGAAGCACAATATTGAGAATGCTAAGTAGGAGGACCTGACCTAGTTGCTTCTTGAGGCCTTTAATAACAGAGGCCCTTGATCTGAGAAGGCAACCCAGGAAATTTCCACAACCTCACCATCTGTCTGACTCTGCTGACAAAAAAAGAACATGCTCACCCTTGGCTTGGGCACCCTCCAGACTCCATGTGGAGTGTGACAGTTTATAGCATTGGGACACCTCAAACCCACCTTCTTGATCACTCCTGCCTGCCTGTCCTGCAGTGGACTTGGCTGCAGTGTGGGTCTCCCGTCTCTCCTCCTCACTGCTGTGTGGAGGGTGGCCTTGCCCCCACCCCTTTTGTTTTCATAGGGGCTAAAAATTCCTCTTCTGCTTCCATTTAAGAGTACTCCACTGACGGCTTGTGAGCTCATCTTTTTCATAGTTAACCTAACTTTTCACATTTTGTCTGGTTTACTTAGTAGGAGCGGGAGAAAAGAACTAATATGCATTGAGTTCCTATTAGGTATGTGGCACCTTACATCCATCCATCCTTTAATCTTCTAGAGTACCCTTAGTGGTAAGTATAACAACTGTGATTTGCACATGAGGAAGGGAAGGTGTGGACAGGGTAGGGCTCCTAGCAACGATCCCTACATCTGCTTTGTCATCCCCAAGCACCTTGTAAGGATTGGATCATATAGTTAAAAGAGTCCTGTGTGTGTGTCCAAGGGCAGCGTGACTCCAGGCAGTGAGCAAACCAGGGCTGAGTTCTCACCCTGGAGTGTTGGGGCAAGAGCTGGTTGGTTGTCACCCCACTAGTCCTAGAGACTGCAGGGTGGAGGGGAGGAAGGCAGTTGTAATGCCAGAATGGGGACAGCACTGTGGAGGGATAGTAAATCTATGTCAGCAGCTGGGCAGCACTGGGTATCAGCTGGCGACGTGGGCAGGAAGGTGGAGGGGTTGCAGTCCTGCTGGGGCGCTTTCTTATCCATTCATTCCTAGGAGAAGATGGCCGGAGGAGTTGGATCTCAGAGAATGAGAGAAAGGAGTAGTTGCTAAGTCATAGCCTCGGCATGAAGTAATGGTGAACAGGGAGTGTGTTTATCCTTTGTTTAGACGTCCAGTGTGAGGGCTTAGGGATGGCCTTGTTCTTTAGTGGTTGAGCTTCCTGCCTTCTGGGGTCTGCATGGGACCTCATGTGTGCAGGATGGTCTTTGCAGGGTGGTGCATCTCTGCAGGACAGTGAGCATGGGCCCCTCATTGGCCTCCACTACCTACCTGTCTGTCGGGGAGATTCTATCTGGGAGACAGAGAGGTGGCCCCTCAGAAAACAGTGCACATTGCTAATGAATCAGAATTGCACCATTGCCAGACCCACTGGAAAACGAAGGTAGCGTGTCTGTTTAAAATGCCATTAACACTGCTTCTTCTTAACATCCTGGGCAACCTTCCACATGCCCCAGCATCCTCGAAAGAAGTTTCCAGCTATAACTGTTGAACCCCACCCTGCTAAATTTCAGAGTTTATGACTTGACAAGATTGCCCAAGACTCTTGCTTTCCCCCCTAGGTTTAAATTAACCAGGGAATTTACTGTTAATATTTAAATCATATACTGTCTTTGTGAACTCCAATATTACCCAGCGTTGTGGCTGACTGACAGTGTACAATGAAGAAAATTAAGTGTCTAAGAATTATCTCCAACTAATGATATATTTATGCATTGTAGGTTACTTTGAATTTCTAGACTGTTAAGAGTTGTTTAATAGGTTAATAGTTTTAATCTATTAATCTAATCTTTTATACTTGACTATTTATTAAAATATATCAGTGATACATGACAGAAATGGAAGTACAGATCATTTTGAGGGTTACTAAGGAACAGGTGATGGTGTGAGGATGTGAAACTTAGGTGGAATAGTAAGTACCAGGCATGGGCCTCGCTCCTGGCATTTGCTGATACTGTGGTTCTGCTCCATGTTCCCTCTCTCAGCTCTCCCAGGCTAGTGATAAAGCTATGACCTTTTTCCCACGATGGCTTCTCACCTTGTCACTAAAAGCTGGAGACTCTTTATATCTGAAGGACATGTTTGAGCACAGCAGCATTTGAAAACACATCAGGGAGAGAGAGAGGCAGGCAGTGAGCGTAGAGCCCAGGCACTTTTATCTGTGGAAGAGGTGGGGCCCTTCATTCCTGTCCTTTATTTCATGTTGGTGTGACTTTTAGCATCTAACATATGCCCAGTTCTGTCTGGATGCTCAGGAAACAGCAAAAAACAAGGGAATGTATTCCCTGTGTCTTGGGACTTCCGGCGTTTAGTCATGTATGTGTTCATTCATTCAACAGGTGTTTTTATTATTTTCTCTTGAGAAAACAAAAATTATCCAAATGGTTCAAAGCCTAGACTTTGGAGTCAGACAGACCTGGTGGAATTCTAGGAAGCGGGGAGACTGAAAAAGTCACTCGGTTTCTCCAATCCTTGGTTTTCTTATCTAGAAACCAAAAAATGCCCGTATCAGGCATTGCACAGAAGGATGAGATGGTGTAAGTATGGGGCCCGGAGCACTGCCCCCAGCATGTCATGAGCACTCAGTATACCACGGCTGCCCTTGGCATCACTCTCCATGATTTTGTGCCATTTGCATCATGGCTGTCCTCACCAGCATCACCTCCACCCTACATGCTGGTGTGTTTTGTCTGGTCGTTTTCTGTTTGTGTCATTGAGCAGACCTTGGCTGACACCTGCCAGAGGACCAGGCACAAGGATACAAAAAGCAGTGGGTAGAGCCCTGGCCTCTGGAAATCTTCCAGAACCACATGGAATTAATTAGAGGGCAGATTTGGAGTTGGGAGTAGGAGCCTGTTAGAAGCAGAGGGGAGCGTTCCCAGAACTGCTGGTGGGAGAATGAAGGCTCCTGAACCATTAGTGCGGGCATCCACCCTGTCGCCTGAGGGCCTGAATCTATGCTGATTGGTGGTCCCGATGGCGACCCTGCACCCTCAAGAGAGAATGTCAGGGTATTACCAGGCTACTGTATCTTGGCATTTCAGAAAGTGGGAAGAGTGTGTTACATTTTAGAAAATGTTCATCAGTTCATCAGAAAGGATAAAGATACAACTTTGACACTCAAGAAATAAGCTTCACTTATTCAGAAAATTGGCTTCTGTGAAGCAACTGCAACCTATGTTATAATAAAGGCCAGATGAATGAGTCATTCTGCAGTTCTGAATATTCACTGAAGCAGCAAAACCATCGACAATTACAGTGATGTTGACGGATTGATCACAGAAAAGTTTTGCCTGGATCAGAGGCTACAGATGCCTCCAGAGCCATGCTGACATTGACCTTTCCTGGACTTGGTCCTTGGTTCACTTGGTAAACAGCCTCTTGCTGACCATCACCCATGTGCTAGCCACTGTTCTGAGTATCATGAGTCAATGAGACAAAATCTTGTCCTCTAGCTCATGTTCTAGTTGAGGAAACAGACAGTAAAGTGGACAGAAAGGTAACAGAGTACATTGAGTGGGTAAATACTGGGGAACCATAAATGAATTTCAGCCAAGGAGTGACATGACCTTGGCTGCTCTGTCCAATGTGCATTCCAGGGCAGTGTATAGCGGGAAGGGAGATTGGCTATGAGATGTTTACAAGACAGGAGAAAGGGGAAGGTGGCTTGAACTGGAGTGGTGGTTGTGGCATGGTAAGGAATGGTCAGTTTCTGGACATACTTTGAAGGTGGGGTTGGCAGGATTTGCTGGTATATTCATAGTGGGGAGTGACAGAGCAGGAAGAGTCAAGGATGGTTCTAGAGTCTGGGCAGTAGGAGCTGGAAGGATGGAATTACTATTAGCTGAAGTGGAGATGATGGTGGTTATTTGATTGTGTTGTCTTAGATTGCAGGTTTTAGCCGGAAGAGTGCTGGGCTAGGAGGCAGAATTGTTTTCCTGTCTTGGGAGAAGAGATGGAGCAGCAGGGTTTTGGACCTGTTAAATACGAGGTGCCTATTAGGTGTCCCGATGGAGGTGTCAAGCAGCTGGGGATTTATGTAGGTCTGGAGTTCGGTGGGGGGACCAGTCCAAGCTGGAGATACAATTTGGGATTCAACACCATATAGTTAATGTTTAAAACTCAGATTCTAGCTGTGTAGTCCCAGCTACTTGGAGGGCTGAGGTGGGAGGACCGCTTGAGCCCAGGAGTTCAAGACCAGTCTGGGCAACATAGAAAGACTCTGTCTCTCAAAAAAATTAAAATAAAAAAAAGATAAATAAGAAATAAAAGTACAAGTCTCCATGAGATCACTTAGGAAATGAGTGTGGGTAAAAATGCAAGAGGTTCTAGAACTGATCCTTGGGGTATATCAACTTGTAAGAGCTGGAATGATGAAGAGGATTCGGCACAAGAGATAAGAATGTCCAAAAGGCCGGAGGTCCACCAGGGGAGCACAGAGCAAAGTGAGCAACCAGGTAGATGGAGGAGAGGGTGGCTGTGTTAGAGGCTGCTACTAGAGGCAGAGTCCGACGGGGAAGTCCGGTGGGGACTGAGAAGGGACCACTGGATTGAACAGTGTGGCAGCCACTGGAGATCTTGAAAAGAGAACCTCTGGTGGAGTAGTGGAGGCAACAGCCTATTGGACTTAACAGGTATTACCAAGGAGCCAGCCTGCCGATATCGGCAAGTAGATAAGAATCATTTGCACTCATATAGTCAGTGGGTGGGAAGTGGGTAGAGTTGGAGGACTTGGCCAGTGGGCAGAGTCCTGTCTGGATGTGCGTTAATGCATTTAACATCCCATGCATGCGTGCATTCATGGGGAGTGTATTTAAGCTCAGCTAGAGAGCAGTTTACTTTCATTCCCAAGGAGTGAAGTTTTATTCTAGGGGAAGTTAACCAAATCGTTATTTACACACTGTGATTAGAGACTTTTTCCTCCACCCTTAACATTGTTAAAGGTGGGTGAGGTATGAGAGTAAATGGCACACTTTGGAGGAAGAGCAGGGGTCCTCAGGCTGAGCCTTGGGATGTAGATGTACGCCTTGCTCCCCGTCTGTGTAAGGAGACACACACGCCCTGCTGGGTAAAGTTCTGGCCTGTGTAAAGGCCTTAGATGTCTCTGATCCCTGTTCACTCGTGCAGATTGGAAAACTGAGTCTTAAAGTGGGCAGCCAGCCCGGGGAATCAACAGCAGAAATAGGACTAAAGGCCAGGGTGCTGAGCACTGCTCACATCTACTGTGACTTGGTAGAACTTCTAAGCATCAGCATTATTGGCAGAATGATGTGGAAATCATGCCCAGAAACAAAGCCGCCATACTCCCAGGCACCTAGCATCAGCGCGGATTTTCCTCCGACATGCTTGAAATGGCATCTCTTTGGGCCTCAGATCCACTGGCAAGTTACTTGGTTGTGTTGTCTTAGGCTGCAAGCTTTAGTGGCAGCAGTACCAGAACAGGAGCCAAAAAGTTTTCAGACTAAGCTCATCACTAAAAATTGTGTGACCTTGGCCATGCCTTTCCTTCACCTATGTGCACTGAGTTCTTTCTGTGGGCCAGGCATTGTGCTAGGGCCGGGGATACAGACGTGAATAAAACAGACCCAGGCCCTGTTCTGTGCCTCGGTTTTCCCATCTAGCCACAGGACTCTTGTCAATGCCAAGCATGATGAGGTGGGCATGAGTTCCTTGAAGAACTATCAGGTAAGACCCAGACAGAGAGAGACTGGTTTGTTTCTTAAACCTCCCCTGCTGGCAGAGTCTGCAGGCACATTGGCCTGGCCAGACACAGTAGCAGGATCGAGTAGCAACAAAGCAGAAGAAAACCAAGGGTAGTAGAAGATAGTAATTTACAAACTTCACTGCTTTGGAGCTGTTTCTTCAAATTTCATGTTACACCATGTATTGGTTGCCTATGGCTGCTTTCGCTCCTGTTGCTTCACTGCAACAGAAGTGTATACACTCCTTGGGGTTAGAAGTCTGAAATCAAGGTGTTGGAAGAGTCAGATTCCCTCTGAAAGCCCCAGGGGAAAATCTGATCTTTGTCACTGCCTGCTTCTGGTGGCCATCAGCATTCCTTGACTTGTGGCCACATCATTCCAGCTCTACCTCTCCGGGCACATTGTCTTCTCTCCTCTGTAGCTTCTCTTATGTCTGTCTTAAATCTCCCTTTGTCTTATAAGAGCACTTAGTGCATTTAGAGACCACTCAGATAATCCAAGGATGAGCCTAATCTCAAGATCCTTCACTTAATTGCATCTGCAAAGACCCTTTTTTCAAATAAGGTCATATTCACAGATCCAGGAGATTAGGACGTGTACATATCTTTTAGGGAGTTACCGCTAACCCCACCACAGAGAGAAAGAGGCCTCAATCTGTATACATCAGGCAAAAAGCAAAGCTCTATGTATTGAAGATGGGGAGTCAGAGCCTTGCTCAACACTACCCTCCCCATTCCAGCCTCATGGGTACATCTAAGAGCCGTTGCTATGGAACCCCTAGACCTTCAAGGAACATACTTTGAGAATCATTGCCTTAGAGAAAGGCCAGCACTCCTAGGGAACCTCTTGGGCAGAGATCCACTTGGTCTGGCTTCTCTCCTTGTCAGCTTGCACACTTAGTAACCAGTGACCATGGATAGCATGTACTTACTGAAAAATAGCCTTTTAATGCTTGACTTTGGATTTTATGTTGAAGTGTGACTCGGGTTAAATATAAAATTCATAGCATATCTTGAGCAACTATTTTGTAGTTATCTATATATAAATCTATTTTACAGCGACACAAATAGAATAGATTATGGAGTGTCAGCATGTAGATAGATTCCGAGTGCTTTTTCACTAATATACCTAATGATTCGTGCTGAGAATATCCAAGGGCTCCACTGTACATTTAAATGGATATAATTAAAATAATGAGCTCTATTTTAAAAAATGATATATGAAAAAAATTTTTTAAAGAAGTTAGAAGGAGCCGCACCACTAATTCAAAGTGATGTAAGTACTTCTGTGATTCCATTGTTATTAGGACACCTAATTAAATGCAAAGCATTTGAGAAAAGCAACATTTGGGCTTGTAAATCTAAAGCCTAGAAGTCAGGGGGAAGAGAAAGAAGTTGCCCATGCCTTCATCACGGCAAGGACTTGGGGGCGTCACATTTAAGGGAGGGGATAGTTATGTGCTATTGTGCCTGTGGGCGATAGAGGGCGGCTCACTGGTCCCCACCTTCTGTGAACTCAGTCAGGAATCTGACTGCAGCCATATTTGCCAGTGTGACCTCTGATTGTTTGGGGTGGAAGGTATGGGTACAAGAACTACGGAGAGGCTGCCTTTTCATGGGAGAAAGACATTCCCCTGTGCCTGACTCTCAGTTCCAGGTGTTAGGGGCACTCTGGGTGACCTGAGACTCTGGTGGTTCAGTGTAAAGGACAAAGGATGAGGAGTCTGGAGATGCGAGTTCTAGTTTCGACTCTGTTACACGCCCTGTGCCTTTGGAGAGGGCCTTTCCTGTGATGCGTTCATGCCTGGCCCTGTTGCAAATGGGTGACCATCTGTTCTGGAAACCCATCTCAAGGATATACTCTGCTGTTCCAGTGGGCCCCAGGGAGTCTTAGGAGGCATACGTCCCAGTGCCTGCTTACTAGAAGGCAAGTATCCTTTTGGTCATTCAGCAAATATTTTATTTATGGAGCACCTACCATAGGCCTGCTGGATGCTGGGAATAAGAGACACACAACACTCCCGAGGGCCCCACCTACTCTTAGGACAAGTGCGGTTTGGTGAGCCAGTGTACAAAGTATTTTCAGGAAACAGGGCTACAAAGGAAATAAAACGAGGTGATGAACTAAAAGCTAGACTGGAATTTCGAGAAGGGGACGAGCGAGCCAAGATGAGTTCATTAGGACACAATGGGAGGATCGCTGTCAGAGTCACCTGTGCAAGGAAGATGTGGCATTCAGAAAGGGAGTCTGACTGTGCCTCAGGCAAGCCAGGAAGGCTTCCCAGAGGTGAGGATGTCATCAAGAACCAATGTCGTCATCATCATGGCAGCTGCCGTTCATGGAAATCCACTCTTTGCCCACGCCCGCAGCTGGCAAGAGTCATGGTCTTTCTTTAACAGACAAGGAAGCAGAGGCTCAGAGAAGGGAGTCTCTTGCCCAGGGCTACAGGGTGTCGGGGTGGGCAGATGAGAGTTCCACGCAGCCTGCCTGACTCCAACAGCTCCCCCCTTCCCCTACCAGGATACCATGATGGTGGTGAGGACTTGAGAGCAGGAAGGGACACGGAATCTTTTCAGATCGCATGGTCAGGTGCTTTTGAAGCCCCAGGCTGAGCTTCAGAACACTGGCTGTGAAGAAAGCCGGTAAGAGAGTTCTGTGCGGGGGCCCCGTCTGTCTCCTCGCCTCCCATCTCTTTGCCCAGTGAGCCTCAGGGCCGTGACCGTTAGCACCCATGAAGTCTTAGCTAGGAAATGGGAATGTCAGCTGCTTTCTTTACCCCCCAGATTGAATGTGGATACACGTCGTTCACTATCAGCTTCATCAGCCTGACCACCTCTGCAGCACTAGGCAAAGTCCTCACTCTGTCACCGCCAGTATCCCATTACTGAACAGTGGTAGAGCTGGCATTCAAACCCTTGTTGGTCTGACTCCACAGCCCGTGTGCTAAATGCCTACGCCACATAAACTTGCATCCTCTGCACATGCCCCTCCCCTGCCCGCCATAAAAAAGACGGTAGTTAAGAGTAAAACGTCTCCACTGGTAGCTATTGTTCTAGGTCCTATATAGACATTACCTTGTTTTACATCACAGCACTGTGGGGGTAGGTACCGTGTTTGCCCCATTGTATGGATGTGAAGACTGAGGCTTGGAGGAATCAAGTCACTTATATAGGAACCTGCAACTGGCAGTTTTGAGATTTGACCCTAGGATGATCCAACTTCCAAATCTGGTACTTGGCCCATTTCACTCCTGCCAGGCCATCAGCCAGTCTGCTCCAGTGATTCTTGTAACGGGGAGCTCACCACCTCCAGTGGGTCCCCTTTTCTTGCCAACAGCAGGAATCACCTCTCTCTCTAAAGCCACAGCTGTCCCCTTGTGACTTGCTAGACCTGTCAGTTCTAGTTATGTCTTAGGCCTCACAGAACTTGAGACTTCTTTGCCCTGTGGTGTCCTGCAGCTAGGCGGGGCCGTGTGCCCCTCTGAGGGACCAGGGGGACGCTTGCTCATGATATTATCTCCCACAAAGGTGGCAGCAGCCTGGAAAGCCAGGGAACCTCGTGTCCTCCTGCTCACCCACAAGCACCTTGATTTTGGCTCTGTTCTGGATGCTGAAGGTCAAGGGTGGGTGATGTGGGGCAGCCTCGGCTGTGGGTGAGGAGGCTTCCCTCTACGAGTTTCTCTCCCAGTCCGGGCTGCCTGCCTCAGGTCCCCATCCCACCTTGTTCCTCCCACGTGACTTTTGGTACATTATTTTATCTCTCAGTGCCACAGTTCCTAGACTGTAAAGTGGAAATACCAAGATTTCCTTCCCAGAGTCATTTCTAAGGATGGAAGGAATTAGTATGTTAGAACAGTGCTGGGCACATAGGAGGCTCTGTTTAAGTGTTTCTTAAGTAAATTAAGGAAATGAATTCTGAGGCAATTGAATCATGCAGTTTTACACTTTCTTACTGTGGAGAAGGGCAAAAGCTCAGGCGGTGTGTCTGGTGGCCCTGGTGGGACAGACGCATGAGGAGGAGGCACCACTGGATGCCAAAGAAGCTCTAACAGTGTGTCATTATTAACAATAGTCATGGTGACCATGTCTTGAGAGCACTTCCAGGCCGGGCACTGTGCTGAGTACTTACCATGTGTTCGTTGATTAAAATCTGCATGACAACCCCGTTAACTCCATTTTGCAGATGGGGAAACCAAGGCTCAGAGGTTAGGTGGCTGGCTGGAGGCCCACAGCGAGGAAGTGGTTGGCACGATAGCCCGTGCTCCTGACTGGTTTTCCCAGCATGCCTTTGCACTCGTGTTCTGTCCATCTGAGTCCTAGCCTCCCGTATGAGTCATCTTGGGTTGCTGTTAACAGAATGCTGTGGGATGCCATGCCTAATGCCACAGGCTTAATTAAACAACAGAAATGTATTTTCTCACAGTTCTGGAGGCTGCGGGTTGTGATTAGGTTGCCAGCACGGTTGGGTTCTGGTGAGGGCTGCCTCCTGGCTGCAGAGGGTCACCCTCTCACTGTGTCCTCACATGGGGGAGAGAGCAATCTCTTTCTCTTCCTACAAAGCCACCAATCCCCTCATGATGGCTCCTCCCATGTGACCTCATTTAACCACACTTAATCTCCCAAAGACCCTCTCTCCAGATCCAGTCACACTGGGGGTTAGGACTTCACCGTATGAATTGGGGGCACACAATTCAGTCCATAGCAGCTCCCCATGGCTTTCCTCTATCCTTTCCTCATTAGCTGGGGACTTCCCTCTCTATCTTTGCTCAGTTTCCCAACCTTTCTCCACCTTGGATGAAAGCTGAAGCTGGGAAGGACAGCAAATGTGATTAAACCCATGCTCCTGTGATAAACAGGGCTGCTGAAACCCAAAGAAGAGAAAAGTCTTGCCCAAGGCCACACAGCAAGCCCGTCGTAGACCGAGGACTGGAGCCTGGGTCCCTGAGTCCCGGCCCAGTGCTCCTGCTGCGCTGCAGTTGGAATGCTGGCATCCCCTGCCTTGAGTCTGGGCCTTGAAATTCACAGACCACACTCTCCTCTGGTGCAGTGGAGAGGCTGGCATGGCCAGGGCAGTGTCTCTGGGCCTGGAACATGACTCGATTTCCCAGTATGTGCACGCCTCAGCTTCCCCACCTCACAGACAGCAGTCATGAGGATGCTTCCCTTGTCAGAAGGATGTGGGGTCCTTAGGATGATAACATGGACAGCTGTGTTGAAAGGAGGATGCTTCAGGAGTGGATGGCAGGGACCTGGCTTCCTGCCTTGGCCTATCCCCGATTTTATGTCTGGCCTGAGCAAGTCACAGCTCTGCTTTAGTCCTTAGTGTCCCCCTTACAAAGGACGTTCAGTGACCCACGTCCTGCCCTCTTCAGAACTGACATCATTACCTTGAGGATGTTTTCCGATGTTTAAAGAGCCCCCTCCATGCCAGTGTTGGCTCCGTGACATCTCAACCCAGTGAGTCTTTTTGCATTGGCGTTTCCCATTTGTAAAACAGGAGCAGGGAAGAGCCTGGACAAGATCCCGAGCCTTCTTGCCTAGGAACAAACAGAATAGCACTGGATACTGCGTACATCAAAGCACTGAAACCCTTACTGCCCAAAGCATAGTTTGAGGCCCAGCAGCCTCAACTGAGAGCTGTTAGAAATGCAGAATCTCTGAGTGAGGCATGGTGGCATGGTGCCTGAAGTCCCAAACACTCGGGAGGCTGAGGTGGGAGGGTCACTTGAGCCCAGGAGTTTGTTTGTGTTCTGCAACCTAGTGAGACCCATCTCTAAAAAGGAAAAGAAATGCAGAATCTCAGGCCCTACTGCAGAACAGCTGAGCCAGAATCTGCATGTTTTTCAAGATCCCCAGCTAATCTGTATGCACACTGAAGTCTAACAAGAACTGATTTCAGCCAGCTGAAGGTGCCCTTTTAGGTCACTTGTAACTCCAGTCATGATAATTGCAAGCAAATAAGTGGCAAGTGAGGCAACTGGGCACATCTAGACCTCTTGAGACCTCAGCTTCCCCAACTGTAAAATGGGTGGAATTGGAGCCTTTCTTGCTCCATGGTTTTCAAACTGTGTTCCTTGAAGCCTCAGGGTTCCCTGGAGGAGCCTCATGGGTAGCCATGGGGGTTGTGTTGGAGGCTAAGGGGGCTGGGGACCCTAGCATTCACTATGCACACAGCCTGGCATGTTCCTGTGGTGCCATGGACTGGTGGGCTCCTGTGTCAGTCTGGAGGAAGAAGGTATTGAACCGACTTTCTTCTTTTCCAGGGAGCGCTTGAAGCGCAGCCAGAAGAGCACCAAGGTGGAGGGCCCAGAAGCAGTGCCAGCCGAGGCCTCGCTGAGTGCCGAGCAAGGAACGATGACGGAGGTGAAGGTGAAGACAGAGCTGCCCGATGACTACATCCAGGAGGTGATCTGGCAGGGCGAGGCCAAGGAGGAGAAGAAGGCGGTCGGCAAGGATGGGACCAGCGACGTGCCTGCCGAAATCTGCGTGGTGATCGGCGGCGTCCGCAACCAGCAGACCCTTGGTGAGTGTCCAGCCTCTGTGGTCAGGGTGGAGACCAGGATGGGAACGTGGAGTCAGAGTCCGGGGGAGAAGGGACCTGGTGCCTCTGCTCCCTTCCTGACTGAGAGAACCTTTGCTGGCTTCCCTCTGCATTCAGGGAGAGATCTCAGCTTCTTTGACTTGCCTTTGCTTGTGCGGTTTCCTGCTGGAGAGCTTTTCTTTTTCTGCTCGGCAGCAGGACCCTATCCATCCGTCAATACCCTATTTAAGTCAAATGCCTGGAACCTTCTGGGGGCCCAGTGAATCCGTTTGTCTGTCTCTGGGCTCCCATACCCCTCGAGGGTCTCACACAGCCCTTACTGCTCAATGTCCTAAATGCCTCTCTGCTTTTCTCCCTCCTGGAGGGAGGGAGATCCCAGTGCCGGTGCTGCTCAGAGCAGATACCCCATCAGGATTGGATCGGTGACAGATGGCGCTTCCCCTGCCTCTTCTGGCCTGGGCCGGATCCAGAGGAGCTCTGTGGAAATTCACATCTTAGCAACAATTTCTCTCCCTCCAGTCTCTAGCATGCGCCAGGGGATACCCCTCAGGGGCCCCCTGCACTGCTGCCAGGTTCACAGACTCAAATGCCCATGAGGCCCAACAAATATGTTTATTTAGCGTAACTAGAGATGAGCCAGCAGAGCAGGTGGTGAAGACCGTGTCCAGTCAGAGAACGCACGCCGTGTGTGTGGAGGGCGGCGGCCGCTCAGCTGCCGCACTGATGGTTGCTGGGTGGGGATACAGCTCAGCGTTGCCACATCTCTGGACAAATCACACACCAGAAATGAACATTTTGATGGGAATTCTTTTGGCTTTAAATGTTGGCAGCCAACTGACCTTTTGAAATCTGCCAAACAAAACGTGTCTATGGGTCAGAGTCCCTGTGGGCAGAAGTTTGCAACCCCTGGTCTGTGAAATAAAGTCCTCACTCCTGGCGTGGAGGCCTTGCCTGGTCTGGCTCCAGATTTCTGCTTCCCTCCACACCCTCCTCCACATTTCCAAGGCTCATTGTGTTCTTAGAAGTGCTGCTGTTGCCCTGGCCTCTGCTACTTTCCTGGTCCAGCTCTGGCTTACCTCCTACTGACTTCCAAGTACCTCCACCTTCCTGGCGCACATCCTGTATGCGGCACCACGGCCTCATTTCTGCAAGTTTAGACTGAAGTCCTGGTGCCATTTCTTCCCAACTGCTGAGAATCATCCTCAAACTCCCTTTCCCAGCTGTTCCCTGCTGGTTGTGGCCATCTTAGCCCCACCTGGGTCATGGCAGCATCCTGCTAACAGCCATGCTTTTGCAGCTTGCCTGCCCTCTGCCCTGGCTGCCAGGAGGCCTTGGCCAAAACAGAACATCGACCATGTTGCTCCCCTGCTTATAACCCTGGGACTCCTTACTGTCTCTAGAGTTGAGACCAGAGCATTAAGAGCCTCCATAACCTGAACCTTCTAGTCCCATTTCTTGCCTCTGGTCTTCCCAGACCTTTCATTCCAGCGTAGTCTGCTCTTGCTGTACTTTGTGTATGCTGTTGCCTCTCCCAGGAATGCCTTCCCCTATTTCCACTTGCCCAAATCCACCCTGTCCTTTAAGACGAACTCCAGTGCCACCTCCTCCCAGAAGACCTCCTTAATCTCTTCTGGTGAGAGTGGGCTGTTGCTACCCTGCTCCTTAGTTGGTGCACTTTCTACTTTGTTTTTAGATTAGAGGGGCCTGTCTGTGCCTGTCTCTTCCATGAAAGTGGAAACCCCTAGAGATTGGGGCTCCAGGACCTGCCTGATTTATGTCTCCTGTTCCCTGCTTCCACTCCACAATACCGAAGTATTGGTTTCTGGGAGTGGTGACTTTGACACTGGTGCTGCAGCTGTCATGGTGGGGCCAGGTTATGCTGCAGTAACAAAAGATCCTGAAAGGTACAAGATATCTTAGTAGCTCAAAACCACGGCAGTTTATTTCCTGTTCACACGACATGTCCACTGTGGTTCAAGAGGGAGCTCTGCTCCCCTCTGGTCCCAGACAAAAAGCCGTCATGTAGAATGCCGCCAGCCAAGCGACAGAGGGAAAGCACGCTATGGAGGGACTTACGCTGGCAATTACCTACTGCAGCCAGAGAGAGATGTGTTAATTCCATTCACAGTCATTGGCCGGAACTAGTCACACGGCCCCACCCAACCCCAAAGAGGCTGGGAAATGCCGTCCTCCCATGTGATGGAATAGGGGTGAACCAGGAATGTTTGGGGAGGAGCAGGAGTGACTTAGGCCAGTATTGAATGAGAGAGAGTCTTTTCAAGGGCCTGCACTGATGTTCCTCTGTCAGTATTCACTCCCTGAGGCCAGGGACTGTGTTAATCACTGGTGGATTTGTTAGTTAATGAAGAAGACCTGCCCTTGCTCTCTTTGGTGTGTGTGTGTGTTAAGACTCATTAGACCCAGTAGCTGTTCCTGCCCTTCACCAGGAGATGCCCAGTGAAGGGTGGCTAAATCTGAATCCTGGGATAGAGCCAGCATTCTGGATTCAGTGGGGAAAGCCTTGGGCAGCTAGGCCAGGAAAATGCTGGGAATCTTCTTTAGGCCAGCTGCCTGCACAGTGAGAGCCCCAGGGCCCATGAGCCTCATGCCAGCCACCGACGCTGATTTCCAGCTCAGCTGCTGCTCAGCAGCAGGATCCTTGGCCTCACTGTGCCTTAGGGTCCTCCTGTGTTACATGAGGCATGGTCCCTGTCCCAGCCACCTCATGGGAGTTGCCATCCAAGGTAGCGTGGAAGGAAACAGTGTTGCCTGAGGAGAATGAGCTGGGATCCTTGGACTGGGAGTGAATCCAGGCTCCATGACTTAATAGGTGTGCTATCTCGGGCCCTGTCTGTCTCAGTTCTTACAGTTACGAAATCATCAGGCTATCTGAATATTCAATGAGATCATGTATGTGAAGTGCTCAACACTGCTTAGTAAACAATTAGGTAGTATTCTCAGTAGTACTAATATTAATAGTATAAAATGCCTCTTCAAGAGGAAGGAATAGTCATTGTTTCTGCTTTTTCCCATCTAAGTAAGCCAGTGTGATATATTGAAACGATGGGATAGGGAAGAAAGTCGGCACAGGATAAAGTGTTAAAAGACACAGGTTCCAAGTGGGCTTCAGTTTTCTCCCCTGCAGAAACTGGGGAGGACTGGGAAACCTGTCCGGACCTTGGCGTTCCTTCTAGTACTGCTTCCCTCCAATTCAGGGGCTTTGAGGATCTTGTGAACTTTTGAGTAATCTGCTTTGGGCAGACCCTTGTGAACAAGGTTTAGAAGCCCCAGTGACAAGTGACGTGTGGAGCTGCCATGGTCAGCCCTACAGAAGCAGGGCCAGAGTGCTCCCTGCTGTCATGGCAGCTCATCTTGCATGCTGGAAGGCAGGCTCTCCTGCCTAGGGATGGGGGTTTTCTTCCAAGGGTCAGGCTCAGAGGAAGCTGGCTTGGCCTCATCACCAGGAAAGAAAGGCATTTAAAAACAAAATCAGTGTTAGAGTTGAACCTTTTGAACTCTTCTCATCTCAAGATGGCAAGTAGATTTTAACTTGTGGGTTAAGCCCAAGCACTTGCTACTGGCTGTAACGAGTTCTCTGTTGAGGATTCTAAAGGGTGGCTGATTGATTGTTGATGTCTGCCCTGGATGTAGAGGTGGGCAGTGAAGCTATGCATGCTGTCAACTTGGTACCCCTGACCTCCTTATTTTATAGAGGGGCAGACAAGGCCTGAGGAAAGGTTGGGAGTTGCCCAGGGTCACCCAGCAAGTTGGTGACATTTTCTTTCAGGTCATGAAGGGCCCACTCCACCTCACAACACCTGGCTCCCACCTGCTTCTGAAAGTATATCAAGGAGGGAAAGCTCTCCCAGGGACCTGGCTGGGGTGGGATGCTGGTTAGAGCTGTATCTTTAAGTGAGCTCCTGCTGCAGTGTGCATTCGTTGTCCTGGTCGCCGGGCATGGGGGAGTTAATGTGTTCCTGGGGCACTTGGCAGGGGACTGTTGGGTGCTGTGGTGCCGAGGGCCTCCTGCGTACTTCGCTCACCCACCCCGCTCTGGGCTCAGAGACGGGCTCTGTGGCTGAGTAGAATAGTGTTCCTGTTCAATCACCCAGTGCTGCCCCATGAGGGAGCCTCCCCAAGTCCACACTGGCCCTTTAATAGCCATCAGACAAACAATGTTCCCAGTGACACAAACATTATCCAAGGCACTTCCCGTGGAGGAGCCTGGGTCATGGACATGCAGATGGCATTTGGCAGCTTCTCCTGCTGGCGTCAGGAGGGGCATCAGTGCCCAGGAGGATGTCTGCCAAGTTCACAGTGGTTGCTGCTGCTTCCCTGCTGCCCAGAGAATTCCCTGTACTGAGAAGGGCGTCTCTCACTCGGAGAAAGAAAGTCACCGCCGTTGGAGCTGGTGCAGGATTTGGGGGCAAGACCAAGAGCTTCCTTTTATAGCAAGAACAGCAGAGATGATAGATACTAAACTTCATAACTTTGTTGGATAAAAGCAGAAATGAAAGAAAGGAAGTTGACAGACACCTGCACCCACCTGACAGGCTGTATGAACAGCTCTGTATGGCAGCCCTAAGAAGGAAGGGCGGACCACACTTGAGGTTTTAGGGGCTCCTCTAGGAGAAGTAGTAAACACAAGGCACTGCCATTGCTCCTGTGGTGCCAAGGGCCTCCTGATTACTTCACTCACCCAGCCCCACTCCAGGTTCTTGGCAATCCCATGTTCATGGCAAACACTGCAAATTGATTACTGTACATTGTCCAACGATGCACCTCAGAATCCTTCTCAACAGAGTACACCAAAAGGTCTCTGCCAGTCAGCTAGAATTGAAAAATTAGAAGTGGAAACCTACTTGCCATTCTTCTTGATGAATCAGGGCATCCAGCCCGTAGACTGTTTCCTGGCTCTGAGAGAGAAGGGTGCCCGCATCCCATGATGGTGGTCCAGGTGTGCTGTCCAGCTGTGGGTGCTCTTTCCCATGCTGTGAAACTACTGGTCCTTAATCCGGAGGTGGTTACTAACGAGGGAGTCCAGGGAGAGCAGTAGGGGCCCGGAGACCCGAGACTTAATGAGCTTCCTCAGTAGCAGTGCAGGAGACCGTGGAGGGAACGAGTGGCCTGGACTTGACTCCTCTTCAGATGAGGGACAGGGACCAACTGGGTTATTCCCCCAGAGAGTTAGCTCACTGGGGAGAGAAGGCCCATGGAGAAGCTAAGGGCTGTTTGTCCTGGGTTGGGAGGAGACTGGGGATAGTGGAGGCATGAAGCGGGGGGTGATGGAATCTAAATATTCACAACTTACAGCATTTTGCAAGGGGCACATGGAGCAGACACATTCCAGGGTGTCCCAGCCAATACGGAGAAGTCTCCAGGAGGGGATTTCAACTCGGTAAAAGGAAGGACTTCATGTGATCATGGAAACTGTTTGGTAACTGGACATAAGCCTGTGAGGGAGTGAGTTCCCCGTCCTGACATAGGTGATCAGGGAGGGTCACTGGACAGAGTGCAGGATGGGGAGTCAAGGATGAGATAGATGGGAGACTGGAATCTGCAAGGATGTTTCTAGTCAGCACACTTTCAGGACCAAGGTACAGAGGTGTTCTCACACTCATCGGGCAGCCAGGGAGCCAGGGAAAGAGGAGGAAGGAGCTGCAGCCAGGAGGCAGCAGCCAGGCTATGGCGCGGGAAGGAGCAGCAGAAGAGCTTGACAGTCATTCAGACACAGCCACGTGGGTTTCAGCCTGTGACAGACCCAGGCAGCGTAGGTGCCAGGTCTTGCTTCATCGTGCCAGCTGATAGTTAGTTTCCTGTTTCAATAGGTTGTTGGCAGGGCCTTACACAAGAGCCTGCCAGAACCAACACTCAGCTCTTTGCTGCAGCCACTCTGAAAGGAGGAGTTCTGGCCACCCTCCCAGGCGTGTCCTGTCTCTGCTACTGACCCTTCCTCTTGTGGTCTGAAGGGTTGGAGGGTCCCTGTTAGAAAGGCAAGAGCCCAGGTTTTACCCTACTGTGGGGCCCTGGATAAGCTCCTTAACTTCTCTAAGCCACTGTGTCTTGAGTGGTCAGTAGGTAGAATAAAAGTCTGCCCCTCTTTCCAGTAGAATTGTTGAGGGCAGAGTGAAATAATAGGTATGCAAGTGTTTTTAACAGGGGACAAAAAACGTAAAACCAGTACCACTACTATTAGCTGAAACCTCAGGACATTGATACCTCTGGGGTTACCTCTAGAGTGATAAGAACCTAAAAGGCCAAGGTTCTCAAACATTTGTTTTTGCTCAATACCTCCTGAAAGAATTTTGAAAACTATATTCTTTTTCACAAGTTTGAGTTGACAGCTAACATTTTTATTCAAAGTTTAAATCATTGCAAAGGATATAATTTCCAGGATATTGTGTAAAAAAAAAAAAAAAAAAAAAAAAGGTGGCATTTTGGAAACAAAACTGTGAACCAATTTTCAAAATGTATCCAAGGGAATCCAAACACTACTGCTATTTGATATCCGCCATCATCACTTCAAAAACATATGAACAAGCCTATCTTTAAGAGTCAGAAATTTTACATCTTTCCTTTTTCTCCATGAGCTCATATTTCCAGTCCACTGCCCCCACAGGGTTTTATCCTAATGTAAAATATATTTTTTATGCTTGAAAGTCTTTTATTGATCACTGTTTCACACTCATATGCCATAGCAAGATGTACATAAATTGAAATTGAAATTTCTGAAAAAAAAAATTCCTGGGATCATAAAGCTGTACATCCTCCAACTTTTTTTTTCCAGATTGAGTTGTTATTAGCATACAATTCATCAAAAACAAATTTAGGTAAATAGTAAATGTGAAAGTAAAAAATTATTGAAAACGCATCTCTTAATGAAATGGATAGGGCTTCATTTCTTTCTCAATTGGCTCATGTATCTGTGAATTAATATTTCTTATTGCTAAAAGGAGACAAGATTCGGCATTAATTTAATTCCTATCTTTTGGTTTTTGTAGGTCTAAGTGCTTAGAAAGCTCAGTCACATAAATAAGTAGCTGGCAGGGGAGAGAGTTTTGTTTTAGCAATGTCACTCAATTCTTTGAATTCCTTCCAAGTTGTATGCCAGAAATCATACGGGGGTCTATCATCAGACAATATTTTTAATGGTCTCTTCGCTGACAACTCCATTAGATCCTCCTTTAATTTTGTTGAGAGGAGAGAATTGGAAATCACCCGATTTGAAAAAGGAGTTGTTCCTGGTCATTAGATCCACTCACTTTCTGAGCCCAACACCGGTATTGTAGGGTCATCTCTTTGCTTGGAGCCCCAAGGTTCTCATCTCTTAGGGCAACCGCCACGGTAGGATTTGGGGTGGGTGAAAGGATCGTCTTTTGTTTGTAACATGGCACAAGGGTGAAGGTGAGAGTAGGAAGAACTGGCAAGTGGAGCCTCCCACCTGCCAGGTTCTCTGGCACATTGATGTTAGGAAGGAACACATTTAGAAGCTGATGATTCTCTTAAGGCTGCGTGGACCTACTTACTCCTTGGGCAGCCGCCACACACCCCCGGGAGATTTGTGCTTCACTCGGAAGACCCTGCTCCAGAGGACATTTGGTTTGAGGCCAAGCCCCAGATCCTCAGGAAACCCACTTGTCCATGCCTTCCCTGTTCGGATCCCCTGTCCTTCGGCAAGCCCTGGACCCAGCTCCTGTTGCATGTTTGAACAGAGGGCTGCACACACTCCTGAGCATTTGTTCTCTGAATAGCGGCTCCCGAGACGCTCCGAGTTAAATATGGGACTGTCCATTGTAAGGAACCAGCCTTCTGTCCCTACCCTTGTGTTTTTCTTCTCTCATTCACCGGCTTTGGATTTCTGTCTTGTCACATTTTGTGTATCCTGAAAGGTGTCTGAGCTTCTCTAGACCTGGCTGGGTGCAAAGGGTTGCTACCCTACATTCTTTCTCAGAAGCCTGCATCCTCTCTTAGGCATCTTCCCAGAGTCTCCCTCTGTGACCTCAGGAACTAGACCCGCTGGCCTCACCTGATCTGTCTGATGCTCTGGAAGGGAGCTAAGCCAGGTATTTAGGGAAAGTGCTCAATGGGAGCAGTGAACTCGGATTTGTTGGGATGGCAACTGTTGCATCACTTGTGAAAGCAGGAATGGGGAGAGGAAAAGTCCGCTCCTGCCTCCTGTGTGCTGGCAAGCCCTGCCAGCCATCCCTGGCAGCAGTCCCAGGGCTCTCAATAGGGTACTCTTGGGAGTCCTATGGCAGCACTAGACATAGTGGGGGACTCTACTCCCCTGTAGCATTTAAGGAAAGTGCCATGACTGAAAGGAACACACAGCTCGCTTGGCATCCAGCGGGTGACCTGGGGTAGTGGCAGTAGCATGGCTCTGGATCCCCAAGGCCTATTTTGAACTCAGTTCCTTGCCAGCCACTAGCCGAGCTGCTAGAACCTTATGCTCATCTTTGCAATGGATGTTGAATTGCCAGCCTCATGAGAACTTCTGGGAAGATGGTGGATGGAAATGAGACCTAGTAAAGGTTCATTCTCTCTCTCTCTCTCTCTCTCTCTCTCTCTCTCCCCACCCCCCCTTTCTTCCTCCTCCTCCTCCTCTTCTTCTTCTTCTTCTTCTTCCTCTTCTTCTTCTTCTTCTTCTCCTCCTCCTCCTCCTCCTCCTTCCTCCTTCTCCTCCTCCTCCTCCTCCTCCTCCGCCTCCTTATTCTTCTTCTTCTTCTCCTTCTCCTTCTTCTTTCTTCCTCTTCCTCTTCCTTCTTCTTTCTTCTTCTTTTTTCTTCCTTCTTTCTTTTTTTTTGAGATAGGGTCTTACTCTGTTGCCCAGGCTAGAGTGCAGTGGCATGATCGGCATGATCACAGCTCACTGCAGCCTTGACCTCCAGGTCTCAAGTGTTCCTCTCACCTCAGCCTCCCAAGTAGCTGGGACTACAGGTGCGCTCCACCATGCCCAGCTAATTTTTGTATTTTCTGTAGAGATGGGGGTCTTGCCCAGGCTAGTCTTGAACTCATGAACTCAAGTGATCTGCCTGCCTTGGCCTCCCAAAATGCTGAGATGCACCGCGCACAGCCCACAAGCACCATTTCTTCATGGTGCTTTCCAAGAGGCTAGTTTTGTGGCTTGGGAGCAAATCAGATCTGACCGACCTCTGGTGCTATGCGTTGCCCCTCTGGTTCTCACTTTCCTCACCTGAAAAATGGGGATAATAATCACCTTTACCTGCTGTAATTGTGAGGATGAACTTAGCTGGTGTGAGAAGCCCCTGAGCCAGGACCCTGAGCCCACTAGCTGGCTACGTGAATTGGGTGAGATGCTGCACACAGCTGCCCTAGCCTCTGCTTCCTTACCCATGCAGTGGGGCAGAGGTCAGTCTGCATGGAAAGATTGCAGATGAAGTGAACCCAGACAGGCGGTGATGGTGACAGCCATGGTTCATAGAGGAAAAAAGTGGCTGGGATGAACAGAAGAGGGAGCGTGCTGGGCAGGGAGTCAGGCATCGGGGCTGGGGACTGTCTGAGCTGAGTCCCCAAGAAGGCCCTCCTTGCCCCACTACATCAGTTTGGGTCTGTGGTGGCCACAGGCCGGGGGATACATGGGCACTGCACCCGTGGGGCACATCTCCTTGGAGGGTCATTTTGCTGGAGGGTTTTTGGGTAGAAATTGTGTGTTCTAATCATGTGATGAATCAGAATACAGAGAAAATACAAAACTGAATTCAGGGAGCTGTTGGCCCATGGCTGCTATATTCTGCCGTGCCGTGCGCCAGCCTCCCTGGGGAACACGTGGATGCCCCTTGGCCAGCACAGGGTTTTTAATGAAGAGGTAGGCAGTGTGATCTTGTCCACACTTCTCAAAGTGCAGCCAACTTCGCCCCTTCCCTAACCTTCTAGGCATTCTCCAACTTTAAGGGCTCTTTCTGATTTCTTACGTAATTCAGATGGAAAAGCGCCCGAAGGCAGCCCCCACGGTGGATCTGTGCGAAGCCGGTATTCAGGGACCTGGATTTTTGACCAAGCATTGAGATATGCATCTGGTACGTGATGGCCAAGGGGTAGTGCCTGATCCGGGGCCAGTATGGGTGGGGGCACAGCTGGACACAGCCATCAGCTACAGACTGAGTAAGCAGGCCCTGCTAGCATCTCAGGGTCAAGAGGGGCCACCCTCTTCATCCCCTGTCCTGGCTACACATGAGCAAATCTAAGCCTGCCCTGGGACCCTGGACTCCAGTACTGGACTACTGGAGGGATGATAGAGCACGTGGAAATCTGGACGCCTAGAATGTCCAGAGCATTTTGGCAGCACTTCCTATGGGCCACAACTCTGAAACAGGCCTAGGGGACAAAAGGGTTCCAAGCCAAATGTGTTTGGGAGACCCTGGGTTAAACAGTAGTTGACCTCTCTCCCTGCAGGACTTCGCAGGGCCTGCGGCTGCTCCTGTACACTGGCCTCCCCAGGACGGGCCACGCCACGAGGTCTCCCTCATGCGCACTTGGCCATGGTCTTCTTTTTCCTGGGGTGCATTCAGGAAGTTGGGTTCCAAAGAATAAACTTTGGAAAATGCTGCCAGTAATAGCAGCTGACCTGTATCATGTGCCTGCTGTGGACCAGGCCCTGTGCTAAGGAGCCACCATGTTGTCCCTCACAACCCATCCCCGCAAGGGGTGAACAGTGTTACAGAGAGGAAACCTGAGGTGTGGGTCGTTCCATGACTTGTCCAGGGCTCCCTCTGCTGGGATGTGGTGAGCCAGGGTTTGCACCCAGGTTTGCTGGCATCGCTGCACTGAGGGCTGCCACTCTGGTAAACTCTCCCCATGCCCCACCTCTCACCTTTCTGGCCCCATCACATAGGGGAACCTGAAGCCCAGAGTCAGGCTGAGCAAGGCACAGGTGGGGTCCTGGGCTTTAGGCTGAGTGAGAGGCAGGCGGGGCCCTGGGCTTTAGGCTGAGCGAGGAGCAGGCGGGGCCCTGGGTTTTAGGCTGAGCGAGGGGCAGGCGGGGCCGTGGGTTTTATGCTGCATGAGGGGCAGGCTCAGGGTTCCTCCTGCCAGCACACAGTGCTCAGTCCAGAGACTCCGTGTTCCAGACAGGCTGTCTTACTCTGCATTGGGGGTTAGGAGCCAGCTGAGGAGAGGCTGAGGAGCCATCATGCCCCCATTGATTCCGTCTGTGGAGTGATACCTGCAGTCAAGGCTGCATGTGCCCTCAGCTCTCCCACAGCTTGGGGTAAACTCCATACTGCCTGCCAGTCAGGACTTGGCTTGGCTGTAAACAGTATCTACTCCACTGACTTGGGCCCCCCACTGCAGTTAGGCTAGGGTCCTGCCTCTGTGCCCCCAGGCCCTGCACTTGCTGCCCTAACGCCATCATCCTGCATTGTCCCTGTGCCAGCTGGCCTGTCTGCTCCCTATTAGAGAGAGGACAGGGAGCACACCTTGCTCATTGCTGGGGCCTCAGTGCCCGGCACGTTGCAGGCACTCGTAAATTCTTCACTGGTTGAAAGGGAATTGGCAGAAACTGCTAAAGAGTGGGTGGAGGCAGCAGGAAGAGAGTTGGAGGCATTATTACTCAGTGACAGATGAGTACAACAGCAAGACACCATGGATTTATGGAGCCCTCGCTGTGTGCCAATCACAGGGCTAAATACAAAGAAATATGCAATCTGATCTTTGCCCTCCATGTGATTGTATTTTTCCCTGCGTGACAAGGGTAATACACATACAAACCACTAAATAACAGACTACTAAATCCCACGCTGGCGTTGGGATGACAGCGGCCCCTGGAGTGACCCACAGTAGTACCCATGGCACCGGCTCCTGTTCCTCAGTACCTGTGGTGTGCCAGCCGGTTCACACGATGAACCTCGTTGATACGGACCTCAGTCATGAATTGTAGGAATCGGAGTCCGGTGTTGCAGGTGGGGAAACAGAGGCTCAGACAGGTAAAGGGATGTGTCCGAGATCGAACAGAAGGCAAGCTTGTACAACCCACGGCCCGTGACCGCATGTGGCCCAGGATGGCTTTGAATGCGGCCCAACACAGAGTTGTAAATTTTCTTAAAACTTTTATGAGTTTTTTTTGTGATTTGTGATTTGTGTATTTTTTTTTTTTTTTTTTTTTTTTTTTTTTTGCTCATCAGCCATCGTTTGTGTTAATGTATTTTATGTGTGCCCCAAGACAATTCTTCTTCTGGTGTGACCCAGGGAAACCAAAAGGTTGGACCCCCCCTGAGCTAAGGGATAACAGAGCTGAACTAGGCTTCAGACTCCACATCCAGTGCTCTTCTGCCTTCACCTTGTGCCTCGGGTACACACCCAGGAAATGGGCCTCTGCTTCCAGGCAAGACTAAGGGAGTAGGAGTTAATGATCTTCACCTTCATGGGGAGGGTCTGGTCTTGTGCTGGGAACACTGTTCATGCAAACTCAGTCTTCACACCAACACGCTTGAATCATCCACATTTTTCCCAGGAGGAAATTGAGGCCCAGCCAGTAAATGGCAGAGTTAAGACTCTTATCCCAGGTCTGCCTCTCCCATCCCCAGATGCTGGGTACCAGAATTTCCTGGGGACCTTGGAATAGGCAAGTCCCCACCCCAGCCACTCTAGATTGCTAAGCCTGGAGTGGGCCAGGGCCTCTGCATTTGTCCACAATCCCGGCTGTTCTGTTAGGAAGAGCAAGGCCTGGGCCCAGGTGGCATCAGGCCTTCATGAGGGCTGATTTAGGAGGGGGAGCAGGCAGGGTCTCTGCCCCTGGGGTCCCTGCCAGGCTGGATCTGAGGGGCTCTTCTTGGCTTCCTGCCATGGGCCTTTGCTCTGGCCTTTACATGGGCAGGCTCATCTTTTAACCTCTCTGCAGTGCCCACTAGGAGCTCAGCCAGTTCAGCCTCCCTGCTTCTGGGAGAAGGGCCTGGCAAGGGGCTGTGGGGGTTAGAGGCAGGCATTTACACCGTGTTGGTCTCTGTGTGTCTGAGGGAACAAGGCAACCCCTCAGCGGATGTTGGGGGGTCCTCTCCTTGCCGAGCATGTCTATAGCAGGGCTGGGCACTTCCTACAGGGAGTAAAGGGCCACCCTACGAGGTAGGTACATGTGGTCCCATTCTGCAGATCAGCAGACCGAGGCTGCATGCACCTAAGGAAATTACCAAGGTCATGCTGCTGGTAAGTGACAGAACAGGGACAGGGACCCAGGTGTGTCTGATTCAGTCTGTCTTAATCTGTATCCCATTCTGGCAAGGAAAAGGGGTCGCTGGAAATTACAGTAATGCAATGAAGTGATGATTTCCTTGTGTGGATGCAATGTATTCCTTTCAGAGCACTTTTACGTTCATCTCCTTTTTCTCCTCAAGGTGTAGGGCTGAGAATTAGCTGAAGAAGTTACCTTCTCCATCTTACAGATTTGGAAACTGAGGCCCAGAGATGGTGGGGTGCCTTTCCCAAGAGAGTGGGAGGCAAACCTGGATCTAGACCCAGGCCTACTGACTCCTAGCTCGGTGCTGCCTCCTTGCCAGGGACCAACCATCTCTGCCCCTGGGACAGAGAGTTAGCCACACTTGTAGGCATCGCCTGTGGGTCCTGGGACCTTGTGGTCACAGAGGTTGGGTGACCAGTCCTTTCCTCTTCTGTTTTCCAGGGTCTTATGAATGTGGAATCTGTGGCAAGAAGTACAAGTATTACAACTGCTTCCAGACCCACGTGCGGGCACACCGAGGTGAGAGGAGTATCCCTGGGGCAGAGCCCAGGGGCCGCCCCTCCCACTATCTGTCTGTTTCCCACTTGGGCCCCTCGTGGGTGACCCCAGAGGCCCTGACAACTCCAGCCTTTCCCATTCTCCTCCCACTTTCATCAGTAGGACAGGGTGCCAGGCAGAAGAAGGGAGACTCCACAGGACACACTAGGCCTGCACCCCAGGGCTCCCCCTGCTCCCCACGGGCGTCACACCTCCCAGGACATCTCATCACTGCTCGGTGTCAGTGGCTCCCACAGGGCACGTGCTGGGGTCAGTGCATGTGTTCCTCATGACAAGCTTGGGAGTTGGAGACAGGAGGGATGGCATCTGTTTCCCCCAGAGCCTGGCAGACAGGGAGGAGAGGCTGACATCAGGGGCCCGGGGCGGGACTGTGAGCTCGTCCTTGTGGCTTCCATGTTCTCTCTTGTGTTTGGTGCTGGCCCTATCATTGGCCCGGTAGCCTCACCCCCCTCCCCCCCTCTCTCTCTCTCTTTGCAGACACTGAAGCCACCTCAGGGGAGGGAGCCTCCCAAAGCAGTGAGTACTTTTTCCTCCCATGGGCTGCTGAGGGGCGAGGGCTTGGGGTGGGACAAAGAGGAGCTGCTCGTTCCCTCCCCCAGAACTGTTCCAGGTGGCCTCTGAGAGACACAGTGCTGGGGTCCAAGCTTTGGGGCCAGCCCATCCTTACAAAACCACAACACAGTGCCTCAGAGCAGCCCTTCCCAAAGCGTACTCCGTGGCAAGCTCATTCTGGGAAGGTTACTGGTGTTCTGTCCGTGACAATTTCTCCAGCCGAGTAACTTTGGGAGACCTTGAGTTTCACTAAGGTGAGCAGGTTTCTTTCTTGTGGACATTTCCAGCTCTTCATTGACAGACACAGCCGTGCCTCTCCCATGGATGCCCAGGATATGCAGTTTCTTGTGTTCTTTTGACTCTCACCCGTGACTCTGGGGCTTTGTAGCTGACTTTTGGGAAACACTGCTTTGGAAAGTTTTCTCCTGAGCCCCCACAGCCAGGGGCACTAATTGCTTATTGGTGATTTGCCCTGGGGTGCCATATCCCAGCACCTGGGGTGGCACAGGGCTTTGACATCTGCAACAGCACTACTGCTCACAGGCCCTGCTTGCCATTCCTCCAGTTCTAGACCCCAAGCACCTGGTAAGCGAGCAGCCGGGCTGGTGTAGACTAGGATGGAGTCTCCCCACCCAATAATACGAAGCTTCAGAAGTCACAGTTCCACCTGTAGGTATGTTGCCAACAGAAATGTGTGCATATCTGCTGTATGCTAACTAGAATGTTCTTAGCACACTATTCCTAACAAACTAGAAACCCCCAAATGCCCAGTGCTCATTGAATGGATAAGTCTAGTGACACAGAAGACTACTGTACAGTAGTGAGAATGAACAATTTATAGCTATACACAGCAACATGGATGACGCACAAACAATGGTGAGCAAAAGAGGCCAGGCATAAACAGGGTTCATCCTCTAAGATTGTGCGTAGAGAAAGGGCAAAAGCAGCTAAAACTGACTATTGCCGGTAGAAGTCAGAAGAGCGGTTCCCCTGGGGAAGGGGCTTCTGGGTTCTGTTTTTTGAGCTGGGTGTCGGTTACATGGGTGGTTTCGGTTTGTGGAAATTGAACAAGCTGTACACTTAGCGTTTGTACACTTTTCTACACCCGGGGTTAGCAACATTTTTCTGTAGACGACCAGATGGTAAGTATTTTAGACTTCATAGGCCAGACGTCTCCGTCACAAGTGTTCAGCCCTGCCCTTGTAGTGGGAACGTGCCAGGAAAAGAGATAATATGTAAATGAATTCCTTACCAAAACAGATGGTGGGCAGGATTTGGCCCACAGACTGTTGCGTGCCAATCCCCGTTCTATGGATTTGTTACACCACACCATCATAAAAAAAGATTTTTAACATAATAAATAAACATTACCACCCCCTGCCCAACAAACCCCCAAACCAGAGCAGTTTGAAGAGGTGCCGATGGCTGAAAAAGGATTTTAACTGGCCTGGGTCCCAACAGCATTTCTTCTAAGGCACGTTCCCATCCACTCCATTTGGATTCTTGTGCCAAAGGAGAAGCCAGCATGTTCCGGAGAGGAATCTGAGGTCCAGGTTGGCTAGACACCTGCCACAGGACCCCAGCTGGGAGGAGGTGGGAGCTGGGCCCTCCTCCTCCAGCCCCGCCTATCCTGCCCCAGCCCCAGTCCTAGCCCCAGCCCCAGCCTGGCCCTTGGCTCCCGTCTCCCTCAATAGCTCCATTCTTTTCCGGCTCCCATGGACTGACTGCGGTCAGCCACACATTTAAAGAACTTCCCTATTTATCTTTCCTTCCTCAGCTATTCTGGGCCCCTGGCTTCTCCAGCAGCCCCTCAATGATCTGTTGTGTTCCGTCTGGCTTCCGTTGTCCGCAGGCTTGCTGGCTGCTGAGGGTTCTATAGCAGGGGTATTTTTAGTCCCTCCATCACTTTTCCCTTCCTCCCTGTGGAGTTTCCTCCCCGTGGCCATTTCGCACTGTTTTATTCTCAGTCCTGCAGCCCTGCCCTGACCCAGACTGGCAGCTCCTGCTTAGAATGCCTGGCCTCTGCTTTGCAGGAGCCTGGTCGTGGAGTCATGGAGCCAAAAGGGCCCAAATGAGAATATTGAGTCCAGCCCACCCATTCTGCAGATGAGGACACTAAGTCCCAGAGAGGGGGAGCCATACAGCTTGTGAGTAGTGGAGGCAGGCCTAGAAATGAGGTCTCACACGTTCTCTTAACAGTTCTAGGACTTTTCACTTATTTATTAGGAAAATAGTACAGTCATACATAGAAGCATAAAGACATGTTCACTCACCCATCTGTCCACTAAGGAATAAAAGATTAGCCCCTCATGCTACTGTCACATAGGTATTTGTGACAGTATTAGGTCACATTTGGCAAGCATCAGATCCTGTATTTGGGTTCTGGGGGACAGGAGAGGGACCAGGAGAGAGTTCCCCGAGCCCAGTACTGATTTGCGGCTTATTCAGACAGAGAAGGGCCACTTGCCCTGACTCAGCCTTAGCTTGGAGTTAGTGAATGTTTGAAGCCTAGCTCTCCCTCCCCCGTCCACCACCGCCACTGGGCAGCCTTGAGCATACCACCAAGCCTCCCTGTGCCTGGGGAGGTGGGATTGATAGGCCCTCCCTGCATCAGCCCAAGGAACACACACGTGAGGTCTGTGCCAGTGCAAACTTTAGAGTGTGCCGTTGTGGAGGGGGTCATGTCTTGTGTCCAACTTCAGATGTTGGGTAGACCCGGGGGATCATCCAAACTCTGACCCCATGTTAATTATCTATTGCTGTGTAACAGATGTCCTTAAAACTTAATGACTGGAAACAACAAGCTTTGATTATCCCTCAGTTTCTAGGGTCAAGAATTTGGATATGGCTTTGCTGGGTCCTCTGGCTCTGGGTCTTTTCCTGGCTGCAGGCAAGGACTTGGCCAGGGCTGTGGTCTCATCTCAAGGCTTGACTGGAGAAAGAGCTGCTTTTAAACTCACTCGCGTGGTTGTTAGCAGGGTTAACAACCCTGCTAGGGTTCTGTCCTTCCCAGGCCCTTAGACTGAGGGCCTCACTGGCTGTTCACCAGAGGCTGCCCTCAGCTCCTGGTCACCTGGGTCTCTCATGGGATCTCTCTCATGCTGCCCACCATCTGCTGCCACCTGTCCACTTGCTTGTCTCTACCCAGCCTCCCTGACCAGCTGGCCCTCACCCCTCACTTCATCCTCTTATGGCAGCTCACAACCCAGAGGCCAGCAGGTGTGAGCCAGAGAGAGAAGGTATGCTTGAAACAGAAGTCTGTCTTTTGTAAGCTACCCTCAGAAGGGATATGCAGTCAGTTTCACTGCATTCTGTTCATTAGAAGTCAGTTACCAGGTCTAGCCCAGACTCACAGGGAAGGGGTGATGTAGGGCATGAGGATCAAGAGGCAAGGAGCCCTGGGTGCTGTCCCCAAGGCTGCTCATCACAGGCCCTCCCGGCAGTGCCCTTGGGGCATGTCCCTTCTGATCCTCAGTTTCCTCGTGTGTAAAATGAGAGACTGCTTCCTCCCTCTGTGGCAAGAACGGAGGAGATGGAGGGGAAGAGCCTGGCCTGCTGCCCTGGTTGCTGTACCACCTGGGCATGGGCGCTGCAGTGATTGTTATTCTCACAGAGCTTCTGCAAAGAGTGTGCCAGACCATTTAGGAACCAGGCCCCAAGGAACTCAGCTCACCTAGGGCAGGTTTGGGGGTTGGTTTTGGAGTCACTTCTGGGCTCCCAGTCACCTTGTGTGGTCTGGATCTCCACAGAGGACCCCTGACACCCCAGCCTACATCCTGTGGACCCAGGAGGCAATACAGGGCTGGCTTGGGGTGGAGGGTGGGGCCAGCACTGAGGCAGGAGCTTCATCCTCCTGCATATCGGAGAGGAGAAGCTGGGTGTTCCAGAGGGTAGGCGGTGCCATCCCCTTCCGTGGTCCAGAAGATTTGGGCAGTGCCAAGGTGTAGAGACTGGCTCAGGAACTGATTCTCCATGGGGTCATTCAGTTGGGGCCAGACTGGGCTAGTTTCATCTTTGGTTTCTGAGATGATCTGGCCAGAAAAACCCCACCCCACATGACTGAAGCCCTGGTAACCAACCAGGTGTATGTTTTCATCCCATGCAGACAATTTCAGGTACACGTGTGACATCTGCGGGAAGAAGTACAAATACTACAGCTGTTTCCAAGAGCACCGAGACCTGCACGCAGTGGATGGTGAGTCAGGCCCCTCACTCGCTGGGGTCATGCCAAGAAGTGCCCTTCCGCAGAGACACCAGCCTCCAGCCCTCCCCACCTCCCTCCTCCCTCTTACCCAGAAAAAGGCCAGGCAGTACTCAGAACCATGAGGGGGATGACCAGCCCTGGAGGATTCTGGGGGCGGGAACGTCACCATCATATTCCACATGACTTCTATTTAGGTTAACCCAAGTGAAATTGCCATTTTTATAGGTCAAAATTAGTCGAATATTGGAATTTCATATCGAGTCATTTTATAGTTTCATATTGAGCATTTTTATGTTCTGATGAAATTAAACCGGTTTTAAAAAACGAATGATGGCCTTTTAGCATCTTAGATTATACAATTAGAAATTAGAACAATACAGTTAACACATTTTTGAGTCTTAAAAATCCTAGAAAGAGGGCCTTAGACCTTGGAAGGGCCTTGGGGGTTCCCTGTCTAGCCCCACACCCTCAGCCCATCTCAAGCTGTGACAACCAGGCCCACCACCTGTTACTACTGGCCCGTCCCTTTTCTCACCTCCTCTTTCTCTCTCCTCCTGATCTCTTCCTCTTTTCTCCTGCCCTGGCCCCTTGAAGCCATGCTGGCAATCAGAAACAGATCCAGGCAAACTGTCTGCCTGCACCATGGGTGGATGTCCATCCCAGTGAGGACGAGGGATTGAGGCCCAGGCTGTGTCCTGGTTGGGATGTATCCTCGTGTTGTCCTGGTTTTGGGGGGCTTCCACAGTGGCCAGGGCAGCCCTCCTGGGCCCCAAGGCAAACCCATGGGGATAGGGGCTGGGAGCGGCAGCAGAGGCTGCTCTGGGCAGGGACTAACAGGGCTCCTGTTTGCTTCTTTCCTTCTGCGGCTGCTGCCTTCCGCCCGGGCGCAGTATTTAGTGTGGAAGGGGCCCCCGAGAACCGGGCAGGTAAGTCCTTGGGGCTGCTCATCACCTCCTCTGTCCCTGGCTGGGCTCCTGAGACCTGGGGGACCAGGGTGCTGAGAGCCATATGTTCTCCCACAGACCCCTTCGACCAAGGTGTTGTGGCCACTGACGAAGTGAAGGAGGAGCCCCCGGAGCCATTCCAGAAAATCGGGCCAAGTATGCGGGATTCCCTCTGGGCACAAGGGCTGGGTGGGGGCTGGCCAAGGGAAGCAGGGCTCAGTCTCACTGCTAGGGCAGGGGTAGCAGTGCGTGGCATCACTTAACGGCAGCAATGGTGCCCACGTGTCAGTTGGGCCAGTCAGTGTTAGGACTGGAGCTTTCGAGGAGCCGCAGGGCAGCACAGGGTCAAGATCAGAGCAGTGAAGGCAGCCAGGATGGGACGGAGTCCTGGCGCTACTGCTTACAGGCTTGGTGTCCTCACGGTCTGTTAGCCATCCTGAACCTCAGCCTCCCCACGCGTGGAGTGAGGATGACATTTCCCCACAGGTTTGTTGGGGGATTAAATGAGATCCTGGATGTGAACCACTTGTTAGCACAGTGCCTGGTACATAGTAGGTGCTCGGAAAATAACACATCATAGTCACCTGAAGGGGCCTCTCAGTGAATGAGCTGTCCAGGGCAACCACAGGTAGATACTCTGTCTCTGTCCCAGGACACCCCCTGAGGGCAGGAGCCACACACGTCTGGCCTGTTTTCGATAAACTTGTATTGAGTGTTGTGGGCACAGAGCAGGGTGCAGGACATGTGTAGTCCTGCCCTTGGGTAGTTCAGATGGGGCTTTGGGGGTGGGGACAGCAGATCATTGAACAGTTACAACACAGCTTGCAGGGAGTTGTGGGAGACCTGAGGGAATGCTGGAAGCTTTCGGGTGGGGATGAGGGTAGGAGATGAGTCCCGGCATCCCATGTGAAGGCAGGAGAGCCCTGCTGGTCCCAGAAATTGATGATGGCTTCAGGTCTTACAGAGCCTTGAATGCTAGCAGGCAGCATCCCCAGGTGAATGAGCCAGAGAGTTTACTAAGTGGAGAAGGGACTTGATCCGATTTGCATTTTAGGAAGCCTGGTTTTGCTGCTGGGAGGAAGGTGGATTGGGAGGGGCTGGGTGGCCAGCCTAGGGCAGGTGCTGGGGGACCACAAGTGAGTGAAACTTGTCCTTTCCAGCCGTTCAGGAATTGCCATACCTGCTATTTATCTCTTTGTTTTCTGTACCTCACTTACTACCCAGCAAGAAGAGACCTTTATGGTCTCTGCTTCCTTCCTGTAAGGATCTAAGGCAGCTTGTAAAAATATACACAAAATCAGAACGAGCAGATGAGGATATCTGAGTGAAGGAAAATCAGAGGAGCTGAAACACTTAAGTTGGATACGTTCCTCGGGCAGAACTTGATCCCAGCTCTTGGAAGGGGTTGGGTGTGTCCCCTCCCCCTTCCCCCAAATGCTTTTTCTTCCTCATCCCTTGTCCATGTGGTCATGGGATGATTCTTTGCTTTCTTCTTAACTCTTCTGAAAGCGTTCGGGAAACTGAAGATGAGATCATGTCTATAAAGTGGTTAGCACAGTGCTTGTCACATGCATAGTAAACACTCGATAAACAGGAGCATAAAAATCATCTTAAAGATGAAGAATATGGCCGGGCGCGGTGGCTCACACCTGTAGTCCCAGCACTTTGGAAGGCCGAGATGGGCAGATCACCTGAGGTTGGGAGTTCAAGACCAGCCTGGCCAATATGGCAAAACCCCATCACTACTAAAATTAGCCAGGCGTGGTTATGCATGCCTATAGCCCCAGCTACTTGGGATGCTGAGGCAAGAGAATCACGTGAACCCGGAGGCAGAGGTTGCATTGAACCGAGATCACACCACTGCACTCCAGCCTGGGTGACAGAGTGAGACTCCGTCTCAAAAAAAAAAAAAAAAAGCATATGATGAAACCCTTAGCGCTCAAATACAGGAAGTTAGACCCTGCAGGGGAAACACAAAAGTGAATCAGGCATATTTGCAGCATTCAAAGAATTCACGCTGGGCGCGGTGGCTCTCACCTGTAATCCCAGCAATTTGGGAGGCCAAGGCGGGTGAATGACAAGGTCAGGAGATGGAGACCATCCTGGCCAACATGGTGAAACCCCGTCTCTACTAAAATACAAAAAATTAGCCGGCCATGGTGGCGGGCGCCTGTAGTTCCAGCTACTCAGGAGGCTGAGGCAGGAGAATCGCTTGAGCCCAGGAGGTAGAGCTTGCAGTGAGCCAAGATCGCACCACTGTACTCCAGCCTGGTGACAGAGCAAGACTCCCATCTCAAAAAAGAATTCAAAAGAATTCATAGTCTGGTGGGAGAGACATTCATAGACAGATATAGGACAGGAACAGAGGATCTGTGACCTCCCCGTTCAGTATCTATGCAGGATCTGGCAGTGGTCCCAGTGTACTGCTGCTCTTCCAACCGTATCATTATCCTTAGGAAAATGGGCTTTGAAATCAGACAGGCCTGGGTTAGAATGCTGTCGTCACCAGCTTACTAGCTCCTTACCCCTTGTGAGCATCCCATAAGTTGGGAACAAGCACATCTCTGAATTTTTCAGTGCTGTTGGAGCACACACACAGAATGTCTCGCCGAGCACCTGGCTCATATCCAAGGTGTAGTAAGTGAGACATGTTACTAAGAAAGAGTCAAGGGCAAGAGTTTTAGAGCCAACCCAAACAGGACTCCCAGCTCGACCCTTAACAGCTGCATGATGTCCTACCAGTTTTCTAATCTGTCTAATCCATAGTTTCTCTACCTCTAAATGGGCTGATGACAATAAAACTCACCTTTCAGGATTGTCATGGGGCTTAGATGAGATTATATTTGTAAAAGAATTAGCTTAGTCCTTACACATGCGTGCAAAGCATTAAATAAGTGGTACCTGTTAATTACCCAGGAAGATGCAGAACAAGATGAAGCGTGTTCTCTGTATCTGTAACTAAGTCTGACGGACAGCCAATGCAAGGACCTGGGAGGAATTACCACAAATTATTAGGAGTGTAGAACTGCATTGAGAATATCAGACTAGGTCTGGCTGCCAGTGTGCTCCCAGCTGGACTGAATGGAGCTGAGATTGCTGGCGTGGTGTGAGACCATCCCTTGCTGCCACTCAGGAGCTGCCTCGTGAGACAAAAATGTTGCTTCTTCGGCTTCTGCTACGTATAAGCAGGCCAATGCCACAGAACGCTAAAAATGATTAGCCAGTAGAGGCACCACGTATTCTGAAGGGACTGATTGCCTGAGTAAAGCTCTGTAGTCAGAGGAAGAAGAAACACCCCGGCAGGAGTGAGTGCTGGGAAGTACACCTTTCACATCAGCATCAGCTGAGCACATTAGAGAATTAGGTACTTAGGTTGGAAGAAGCCCAGGCAATGACAGAGCAGAGAATCCTGCTAGAAAAGGGAGAGTTGGTCCAAGAAGCCTTGTGGGTTTAACTTGCTCTTCGTCTGCAGATCCAAGAATTACTTCCATGATAATGGACAGAGGGAGAATCAAGGAAAACTCATTTGTGTGGTCTGTTGAAACAGAGTAAGTCTGGAGTCATGTATGGGTTACTTGATTTTTATGCCTGAATAAGGAAGAGTCACTTGAATAGTTAAAATGAGAGAACTATGTAAATTCCATATAACAAGAAAAAGAGAATTTAAGAGACTCAGAGAAGAGCACACCTCTGAAAATGATCTACCACAAAATCTAGAAGACCATTCTGTTTGACAACCTTCATCTCTTATAAGAAAATGTGACCTGTCTTACAAGTCCACTTAGGCTGCCACAACAAAATATTGTGGACTGGGTGGTCTGAACAATTTATCTCTTACAGTTCTGGAAGCTGGAAAGCCTGAGATCAAGGTGCCAGCATGGCAGGCTTCTGTTGAGGGCTCTCCTCCTGGCTTGCAGATGGCCACCATATGTCTGGACATGATGGTGAAAGAGAGAGAGAGCAAGCTTTCTGTCCTGTCTTCTAATAAGGGCACTAATCCCATGGTGAGGACCCTACCCTTATGACCTCATCTAACCCTGCTTACCTCCCAAAGGCCCCATCTCTACATGCTATCATATTAGGAGTTAGAGTTTCCATGTATGAATTTGAGGATGAGGGCACAGTTCGGTCCATAGCATGACCCCTGTGAAAAAGGAGCCGGAGTTGTATGGTGAAAAAGCAACAGAATAAGAAGGCAAAGAGAGAGGAGTAAGACGAGGAAGGATTTCAGGGAAGCAGAAAATGTAATAACAGAATTAAAAACTACATTCTATGAAGTAAAGAGCTGAGTTTATCTGCAAAATTGGAATTAGTGATGTGAAGGATGAACTTGAACAGATGAAGATAATGAGAGGAAAATATGATAAGCAGGGAGAACAGGGAGCCAGTTTCAGATAATTGATGTTATAGTACCAGTGGCCAGAAACAGTGCTCCTAAGATCTAATGGAAGAAAAATTTGCTCAGCTAAAGGAAGACCTGTATATGCAGATTTAATAGGCTCATCATGCATCAGATAGATTCAGTATAAAGAGACCTGTACCTACATAGATCTCAGTGACTTTTTAAAACTATAAAGGGGGAAAAAAAAAAAACCTGTATAAGCTTTCAGGCATAAAAAAGCAAGTTACCTATACATGAATTCAAGGTGGACTTGACTCAGACTTCTCTGCAATACTAAATCTTAGAAGATAATGGATCAGATTTGAAGGGAAAAGGTTGTAATCTAAGAATTTTATATCTAGACAAACTGTGGTTTGTGTGTAAAGAGAAAAGCAAGGGCTTAAAAACATACTTTTTTTTTCTATGTACCCATCTTCACAAAATTATTTGAAGATATACTCTGATGAACTAAGTCATAGAGTACATTTAAAGACTCAATTGTGAGAAATTCATAGTATAAGAGGAACTGTGAGTAGTAAAACAAGATAAACTAGAAATTAGTTTAAAATGTTCCAAATCCGGTTATACAATTGCAGAAGGCAGATTATTCTAAAATATTTAAGATGAGGTTTTTTTTTTTTTTTTTTTTAAAGGAAGAAGGAATTGGTGAGGGCTACAGTAAAGTAGGTTAAGCCTTCCTAGTCATAGTGTGACTCCAGACCAGCAAATCAGCATTCCTGGAAGTTTATTAGAAATGTATATTCTTAGGGCCTACTCCAGACCTACAGGATCAAAATTTCTGGGGTGGAACCCAGCAATCTGTGTTGTAACAGTCTTTCTAGATGATTCTTTGATGTGCGAAAGTTTGAGAAACACTGGGTTAAACTACCTTTCTCAGTGGTGATAGACTGAAAAGTGTCATTTCCCACTTGACTATTAACAATTAGAGAAATATATAATTGTCTAAAACAATAGACAGTCTTGGAAATTAATGGAATATCGGAGAATAATGGAAAAATAAAGAGTTCATATATAAAACAACTGGGAATTAAGGCAGCAATCAGAAAGGGTGGAGCATGATTGTAAAACCAAATCAATTATAGCAATAAAAGCAAATGGCATAATCTCCTTTATTAGAAGGCAAAACTTGTCAGGTTGATTTAAAATAATCCAATTGTTAATGGTTTATTAGAGACATTAGAGACAAGGTTAATTCCTTATCTTTACTCTGCACTTGAGCTTCTCTTTCCTACTTCCAGAACTAGATTAAATTCCCTATCATGGATTTTTATAGCACTGCATATGTCTGCTTGAGAGCACTTACTGTGGATGGAGTTTTAAATTTGAGTGACTCTTTGATTTTTTTTATCTCCTTTTGTTAGACTGCAAACTCCTTGAAGGCAGGAACTTTGCCTGTTTTGCTTAGCATTTTGTGCCAGCACTTAGCACAGTATCTGTTTAATGAATGACAGTACGAGAAAATGTTGGGACATGTCTTTACGTACATGTAAACAAATAGAAATCAGGATCTGACAAATTAATTATCAAATTATGCCACACAAACTAATAAAATGGAATAATTAAATGTTACAGCGTGAGTTCTTAAATTTTCCCATGCATCAGAATTTTCTGGAGGGCTTGTTAAAACACGGATTGCTGGACCCAACACCTATAACTTTTTTTTTTTCAGTAGGTCTTAGGTGATTCCTAAGAATTTGCATTTCTAACGGGTTCCCAGGTGATACTGATGTTGCTGGTCCAGGGACTGCACTTTGAGAAGCACTGTGTTGGAAATAGTTTTATGTTACTAAATACAGTTCACAGTGAAGATTTTGATCCCATGAACCTTTAGGTATCAAACAACATTGTTTCCAAATATACAAAATAAATTTAGAAATACAGTGAAGTGGAAAGATTTATCACAATATTTAGTCCTTGACAGAGCAAGTAGACAAATAAGGTTGTATAGAATTTAAATAATGTGTTTAATACAGTTGATCTAATAACTGTGAATCCTGCAAAGAGCAAATAACTTACTATTTCCAATGTTTATGAATCAGTTACAAAAAGTATTTAACTACTAAAAATTCTATAGCGGGAGAGAAAAACTATAAACAGACTAATAGACCAATTAAGAAAAAATTAATTTTAACATGTATAACAAAATGTTGATATCCTTAATCTACAAAGAGTTTAGTGATTTCATAAATGTCAATATACCTGTAGAAATGCTGGCTGTAAACACAAAAGGAAACTCACAAAAGAAAAACGATAGTTAATTAAACATGAAAAATAAATCAATTTCCTTAGAAATCAAAGAAATGGAAAATAAAATCAGCAGTGTAATATAGTTCTTCTCATCGGATAGGCAGAATTTAAGAAGATGATAATACTTAATGCTGGCTGTAGTGTGCATAAACGGTCATTTTCACACCTTTCTGATTGGGATGATGGTGCTATGGTTATCAAAGGCCTTAAAAATACATACCCTTTCCCTCTCTTGAATTTTTCCCCAGGAAATAATGTGCAAAGATTATATGGAATAGCCTTTATTTTGTGATAATGTGTAAAATTAATGGGTAAATGTGGAAAATTTTCTACAAAAACGTGAGTCACAACATTTTTTTTTTAATAGGGAAAAAATTTTGAAACAATCGCAATGTCCCTTGGTATAGAGGACTGGCTCAGCAAATTCCAAAGTCCAGGGGGAACCATGCAGCCAATAAATGCAGTAGAGATCAATATTTATTGATTCGGCAAGATGTCCACAAAGTAATGTCGATTGAATACACCAGATTACAAAGAGGATATTGATCAGGACTGGCTAATTCAGGGCTCACAGGAGCCAGACAGGTGGTATCAGTGAGAGAAGCACACCCCAGATGAAACAGAATGAAGAGTGGGAACCAGGGCACCCTCCCCCAAGGGAGTAGATGCTGCTCTTTGGGAGTTACAGATGATTGAAATTTCTCTTTAGTTTTTATTTTGTATTTGTATTTATCAGTATTTTATAATTTTCCCCCAGTGAACAATATTACATCAGACATTTTTAAGAAGAAAGAAGTTAGGCAGTGCCAAAAGAGAGGTAAAGATAAAAGTCGGGTGGGACTTGAGAGGAAGAAGTGACCGCTGCTGCCAGTGGGTGGGGGGTGCTTGGGGGGAGGGAAGGTTCTGGAGATGAGGGGGACCCTGGGTGTGGCCACTGCAGAGGGCAGGGCTTGTAGAGGGGCTGATGAAGAGGTTGGTGTTGGAGGTCAGCACATTTCTTGAGCACCGGGGCTGGGGTGGAGCAATGTGCCAGGTACTGTTCTAAGCACTTGCCATCTAAATTTAATCCTCACAGCAATCCTACAAGGTGGTCCTATTATGACCTCCGTTTTATAGATATGAAAACTGAGGCACAGAGAGGTTAAGAGACTTGCCCGAGGTTACCCAGCTCGAAATGTCTGAGCTGGGACTGGAATAGGGGTCTTCTAACTCTAGAGTCAGAATTGATTCCAGTTGATGGTCCCAGAATGGGGAGGAGTTTTTTGGGGGGTGGGAGCACGCTGATGCTTCTTGGTGGGGGCCAGTTGCCCATTCTTACACCTTCGTTTCCTTCCTGGACAGAAACTGGCAATTACACCTGTGAATTCTGCGGGAAACAGTACAAGTACTACACTCCCTACCAGGAGCATGTGGCCTTACACGCCCCCATCAGTGAGTACCTCCTCCCGGTGGGGATGGGGATTGGGGGGCTGGGGACAGGGTGGGCCAACCATTGGCCAGGCCTCTGGAATTTGGCTAGGAAATGGTGAAAGCAAGGTGAGCTCAGTTCTGGGTCAGTCTTTAGGTGTTAAGTCTGACCTAGGGCCACCTGTCTACAGTGGCTGGCATAGCTGAGAAGTCCCCCTCTTAACCCAGAACAGAGTCCGAGCCCTCCCTCAGCAGACTCAGAGTCCTGTGCCCATGTAATTGGGGTAAGGAGGGTGGACATCACTTGTCCAAGTCCTGCTGTGGCCCTCTTCTAGGTGCCCCCACATCATGAGATTTATGAATCTCTACCCCCAAAGCCAGTGCACCGTGATACAGCTTCAGTCTAAACAGATGCAGGAAGGAGCCCAGGCTAGGGGCATGGTTAACTGGACAGGAAAGCTCCCTCTTGGCCTTGATGGTGGGAAGCTGAGGAGGTGGCAGGAACCCTGAGCTAGGAGTCAAGCCCTGGCTGTTAATCCCAGCTGAGTCCCAGGCCTGCTTGTGACACGGGGCAGGCCCCATCCCGACCCTGGACCACCATCTCCCACTCTGACCAGGAAAGGAAAGAGCTCTAAGGGCCCTTCCCACAGGGACATCCTGGCCTTCTATCCTCCTGGTGCCCATGAGCCTACCTTGCTGATTTCCCACCTCCTTTTCTGGATATTAGAGGGGTCACCATCCTTGGATCCCTGAGTGTATGAGCTAGGGGGCCCATCAGCCTCCCTTCCCCTTCATGTACAGGTGCGGAAACCAAAGTCTGATGGGGGCGGGGCTTGTGCAGTCTCAGGGCAGAAGGGCTGGATGTTTAGCAACATTTTGGGGAGTGTTACTGGTTTTGTTTCTCACAGCAGAGCTGTGGGGATACCACTCCCCATTCTGTGGATGGGAAGACTTAAGTCCAAACAGAGAAGGAGGGTTTATAGAAGGTCACTGGGGGCTGAAGCCCCTTATAGTCTGGGAAGGCCCGAGTCCTTCCTGAAGCCCTGCTGTTGGCATACCAAGGGTATTGGATAGGGAGGGAGAAGTATTCAGAGCCTGAAGGGTGGTGCAGGTAGCTTCCCCAGGAATTCCTCCCCTCTGGGCAGAGTGGCAGGGGCTGAGGGGTCTCCCCGTGGGCGAGAACTCCAGTCCCAAAGTCGAGCACTGGGCTGAGATTCTCATCTCTGCTTGCCCCTCACTGCTCTGTGATCTTGTGCCTGTTGCTCTCCTTCTGTGGGCTCCAGTTTCCCATCTGTGAAAGCTCTTTAAGGTCTTTTGAGCCCAGGATCTGGATTATAGACATCTCTGACATGAGGTACCTGCTATGGCCCCACTAGAAGAATTCATTCCACCTCCCAGCGTGGGCCGTATGGGTCTTTCAGTACCCACCGTAGAGCCAGATCTTGTGTGGGGAGAGAGGATGCAGGATTCCACTGGGTAGGCACCGACTGTCCAGTTGACCCACTTGTGGTGCTGATGCCCAGACAGCAGGGCTATGGTCGGGCTTGAACACCATGGCCTGCGCCCCTCTGGGGATCCAGCTTTCCATAAGCAGGTACAGGGCAGCCATGTCTGTGTTCTCCAGTGAAGCAGCAACTGCCCTGCTGCCTGGTGCCCAGACTGGATGCTACCCAGAATGCACTTTCAGTGAGGTGTTAGCTACAAGCGCAGACTATAACCTTGGGTTCAGCCTTTGGAGACTATCTTCAGTGCTTCCTGGGACAAGTTGAGTAAGGCCATGGAGTTAGTAAGATGGGGAACTTGGCTTTGAATTCCAGCAGGCAAGCTCTAAGCCCATACTCAACCATGAAGCTATCCTACATCCCATGTCAGATGGTACAGCAGAAAGGGGTGTGTCTCTTGCCCCCTAAGAGATGTACCACCCTGACAGCCTGGTGCATCTCTCCTGAAGGGCTGTCTACTTTTCTTTCTCTCTTCCTCATTTTCTTTTGCTTTCTGTTATGAACTCTCTTTCTTTCTGTATCTGCTTGTTGAATGAATCTCTCTGTTACCCACTGAAGTCTGGGAACTCAGGGGTCATCTGTGTTTAAAATACAGCATGAGAGGTTTAGCCTGGATTCAACAGAGAATTATTTATCCAAGGCTGACCAAGAGATAGGTCCTGCAGTGGCCTCTGTCTGGTTCTAGAGATTTGTGTGCCAATGGACTCCTTGTGGAGGCAGAGATGGATTTGAGGGCTTCATCAGGTGGTTTCCAGGGCTAGGGCTTGATTCCCTGGGTCTAGTGAGTGTCCCTATAAGGACATAGGCTCACTGTGGAAGAATTTCTTAGAATTAGTGTCATAGAATCTGTGTTCTTTTATGTCTGACTTCTTTCTCAGCAGAATGTTTTTAAGATTCATATTTTAACATATCGTATGTATCAGTTGTTCATGCTTTTTTACTTCTGAGCAATGTTCTATTGTATGAAAATACCATTTGTTAGCCATTTACCTATTAATTTGGGTTGTTTCCAGCTTCAGGCTATTACAAATAAAGCTGCTATGAAAATGCTTATATGAGGATTTTGTGGGCATATGTGTTCATTTCTTTGGATAAATACCAAGGAGTAGAATTACTGGGTCATGGGGAATAGTATGTTTAACTTTTTAATAAGTGACAAACCATTTTCCAAAATGACCATAGCATCTTTCACTCCTACCAGCTGTGCCTGGGAGTTCCACTTGCTCCATGTTCTTGCCAACATTTGATGACATTGGTCTGTTTAATTCCAGCTATTCTAGTGAGGGGATAGTGGAATCTCACTGTGGTGTTAATTTGTATTTTCTTGATGACTAATGATGTTGAACATCTTTATATTTGCTTATTGGCCACTTGCATATTTTACTTTGGAAATTGTCTGTTTAAGTCTTCTGCCCATTTTTTTGGTTGGGCTATTTGTCTTTTTATTATTAAGTTGTAGGAGTTCTTTATATATTCCAGTAGGCCTGGGTTCTTTGTCAGATATATGTATTATGGATTTTTCTCCTAGTCTCTGGCATGCCAGTTGATTTTCATACAGCATCATTTGATGAACAGATGTCTTTCATTTTGATGAAGTCCAGGTTGTCATTTTTTTCTGTAGTTAGTGCTTTCTGGGTTCTACCTCAAGGATATCCTTGCCTACCTCATACTGGTAAAGATATCCTCTTTTATTATCTTTCAGAAGCCTTATAATTTTAGCTTTTTCATTTAAGTCTATGATATATTAAGTTAATTTTTCAAATGATGTGAGGTATGAGTTGAGATTCATTTTATTCCATACAGATACCTGGTTATTGCAACACCGTGTGTTGAATGGATTATCTTTTCATATTCCTTTGCACTGGTACTTTTGTGGAAAGTTATTTGAATGTATAAGTGTAAGTATTTTTCTCTGCTGTTGGTCTGTTTATCTTTATGCCTATTCCACATGATCTTACTTACTGAAAGCTTTCTAGTAAGTCTCAAATCAGCTACTCTTAATTTTTTAATGTTGTTATTTTTCAAGACTATTTGGCTATTCTAAGAACTTTATTCTTCCATATTCATGTTAGAGTCTTCTCTAATTTCTGCCAAAAAAATGCGACTTGGAGTTTGTTTGGGATTATATTGAATCTATAGATCGATTTGGGGAGAATTATCATTACAATAATATTGGGTCTCCCAATCCATGAACATGGTATATTTCCCCACGTATCTAGGGCTTGTTTAGTTTCTCTCAGCAGCAGTTTGTACTTTTCAGAGAAGTCTTGCACATATTTCATTCCGTATCTCCAAGTGTTTCATGGTTTGTGACACTACTGTGACTTTTAAATTTAATTTTCCAATTGTCTATTGCTATTGCATATAAAAAAACTATCTTTGTGTATTGAATTTGTATATTGCAAATTTGCTAAATTTACTTATTAGTTCTAATAGATTTTTTGTAGATTCTCTTAGGATTTTCTTTTACATATTGATGTCATCCACAAATAAAGACAGCTTTATTTCTTTCCTTGCAATCTGTATTCTTTTTATTTTTTTTCTTCCTCACTGTTCTGATTAGGTCTCTCCAGTACAATGTTGAACAGAAGAAATCAGTGAATATTTTTGCCATGTTTCCAATCACAGAGTTCAGTTTTTCATTGTTAAGCACTGTGTTAGCTAAAGTAGTTTTTTATAGATGCCCTTTATCAGTTGATCTAGTTACCACAGGCTTATAGTTTATTAGAAGTTTTTCTTATAAATTGATGTTGCATGTTTTTTTCCTCCATCTTTTGAGGTGATTCTATGGATTCTTATATTCTCTTTTGTTAGTACTGGTGAATTACATAGACTTAAAAAAATTCACCATTCCTATACTTTATTAAAACACATTAAGCATATCAGAAATTCAAACTGTAAAATGAACTGAAGAAAGTTATAACCTGGGGATGATTATTCTTTGCCAGATAAAATGGCTTCCTTCTTTGAAGCTTCTGGTTTTTTTTTTTTTTTTTTTGATAGGATATATTTAAGGTGTATAACTTGATTATTTCATGTGTATACATTGTGGAATAACCCCACAATCAAGTTCTTGCATAGGCATCTAAATTACTTAAAGATCCAAGGTTAGTTTATACAGTAATTTGTTTTTAGGAACATGTTTTCCTCTCACTTCTATCTAAAATTCCTCAGGATTTTACTTGCTTTTGATATCATTCCCAAAACTGTCTCCTCAAGGGCAGGGAACTACAGTCCTAGGATTAGCAGAATGCCCCATATTTAATCAGTGGTGTGTTAACGAAGGTCATAATTAAGAAAATGAATATTTCTGGTAAAGTTTTTAAGAAAATATTGATTGAAGTACATTGTCATACAATAAAGTGCCTGTTATTTAAAGTGTACAGTTTGAGAAGTTTTGACCTATGCATGCACCCATGAAACGGTCACCACAATCTAATTAACATGCCCATCCCCTCCAAACATTTTCTCATGCCCTTTTGTAATTTGCTTACCACTTCCCCATCCCAAGGCAAACACTAATCTGCTTCCTATTACTGTAAATTAGTTTGCATTTCCTAGAATTTTACATATATGGAATCTTGCAGTATCTAAGTATGTATTTTTGAGGGGAGAGGTCTGGCTTCTTTCACTCTGCATAATTATTTTGAGATTCATCTATGCTTACATGTATCAGTAGTTCATTCTCTTTTAATTGATGATGAGTAGTATTCCATTTCCAGATACACATGCTACAATCACTTTGTTCACTTATGGGTGGATATTTGGAGTATTTCTGGTTAGAGTTCTGGAGCTAATATAAATAAGGCAGTTATGAACATTTGCGTACAAGCCTTTGTGAGGACAAATTATTTATTTCTCTTGGGTAAATACGTAAGAATGGAATGGATGGATCATATGATAGATGGTTGTTTAACTTTTAACAACAGCCAAATTGTTTTCCAAAGTAGTTGTGCCGTTTTACTTTCCAACCAGCGGTACAATTTTCTTTTCTTGTAATGTTCTTGTCTCATTGAGTATCAGAGTAATACTGGCCTCATAGAATTGGGAAGAGTACTCCCTCCTCTTCAATTTTCTGAAGAGTTTATATAGAATTGGTATTATTTTACATAAGTATTCTATACAATTCAACAGTTAAGCCATCGAGCCTGAAATTTTCTTTGTAGGAAGGATTATTTAGAAATATATTCCATTTCCAAATATTTGGGAATTATCCAGATTTTTTTGTTGTTATTGACTTCTAACTTAATTCCATTGTGGTCAGAGAACATATTCTGCATTTTCCAATCTTTAAAATTTATTGAGATAAGTTTTATGACCAGCCTATGGTCTCTTCTGCTGTGTGTTTCATGTCCACTTGACAAAAAAAAAAAAAAAAAAGATGTATCTCGTAGTGTCAGTTAGGCTAAGTTGGTTGATAATGTTGTTCACATCTCTATACTCTTTCCTAATTTTTTTTTAAATTAGTTTGTCTTACCAAGTTCTGACAGAGAAGCATCAAAATTCTCAACTCCAATGGTGGATTTGTCTGTTTCCCCTTTTAGGTTTGTCAGTCTTCGATTTATGTAATTTGAACCTTTGTTATTAGGTACACAAAGTTAGCATCATTATACCTTGATGAATTGACCCTTTATAAAGTAGTGCAATGCCATTCCATATCTCTGGTAATGCCTGTTGTCCTGAAATTTCCTTTGTCGGTTGCTGTAAGCCATGACAGCTTTCCTAGGATTAGTATTTGTGTATCTCTAGTATTAGTATATCTCTTTTCATCATTTTCTTTTAATCTACCTTTATCTTTGTATTTGAAGTATGTGTATATAATTGGTTCTTATGCCTTTCTTTATCCAGCCTGGTAATCCCTGCCTTTTAATTGAAATGTTTAATTCATTTACATTTAATATACTATATTAATATGGTTAGATTTAAGTTTACTATCTTGTATTTTTTCTATTTGTCCCATTTGTTCTTGTTCATTTTTTTCTTATTTTCATGCCTTCTTTAGTATTAATCAAGTATTTTTTTAAAAATGCCTCTTAGCTTTCTAGCCATAACTCTTTTTCTTTAGTGGTTTCTCTATGATTTATAATATACATGTTTAATATGTTACAGAGCACCATAAATTTGTATCATAACACATTACATATAATATAAAAGCCTTACAATGGTATACTTCCCATTTACTGCCCTCCTGTTCTTTGTGCTATTTTTATCATACATTTATGCCTACATATATTATAAACCCAACAATTACTCTTTCAGCTTTAATAGTAATTTGTTAAAGTAACAGAGAAATTAGAAAATGCCTTTTATATTTACTTACATATTTTCCATTTTCTTTGCTTTTCTTTCCTTTGTGTACATCTGAATTCCATCTATCATCATTTTCTTTAATTCTTGAAGAACTTCCTTTAATATTTCTTATATTGTAGGTCTATTGGTGAAAGATTCTCTCAACTGAAGATGTTTTTATTTCACATCTTTTTTTGAAGGATTTTTTTTCTGGATATGGAATTCTAGACTGATAATTTTTTTAATGTTTAAAAATATCTTTCCTTTGTCTTCTAGCTTAAGTTGTTTCTGATGAAAAGTCAGAGATCATTCTGATTGTTATTCATCTATATTTAGTGTATCTTTTTTCTCTGGATGCTTTTAAGTATTTCTGGGGTTACTAATTTTTAGCAATTTTATTATTTGTGTTTATCCTGTTTGAGATTCATTGAGCTTCTTGGATCATGAATGTACATTTTTCATCAAATTTGGAACATTCTCAGCCAGTATTTCTTCAAATATTTTTCTTTCCTAATCTCTCTTTTCTCTCTTGTTGAGACTTTAATTACATAGATGTTTGATAATCAATAATGCTTACAGATCAGCTGAAGCTCTGTTCATTTTTTCAGCCTTGTTTTCCCTCTGTGCTTCAGTTTGAATAGATTCTATTGCTCCATCTTCAAGTTCACTGATCTTCTCTTCTGTGGTGTCTAACCTGCTTTATTAGAAAAATCTATTAAGTGAACTTTTATTTCAGCTATCATATTTTTCATCTAAGTTTCATTTGGTTTCTTTTTATAATTTTTATTTCTCTTCATTATTTTTCATCTTCCCTATCATTTCTGTATGTTTCTGTTAACTGGTTTTTCTCTTGATTACTGGTCACATTTTCCTGTGTTGCCTGGAAAATAATTGTTTCTTCCATGCTGCATCCTGAGAATACTGTGTTGTTGATTTGATTTTGTCTTCCTTTGAAAAGAGTTTTGTTGTGGCAGGTAGTTAATTACAAATCAACTCAATACTTCAAAAGCTGGTTTTTAAGCTGTGTTAGGGCAGGTCTAGAATAGTTCTTATTCTGGGGTTAGAGCAGCTCTTCTAAGGCGTGGCCTTTCTGGCCATTTCTTAGCTGAATGCCTGAAGTATTGAGCAAGGTCTCTCCTCTCTGGCAGGGGGAAACTCCAAAATATCTCCTACTCTTGTGTGACTTTTGAATCTTCACTTACTTCACAGCCCCCACCCCCACCCCCCATTAGCTATTTTTTGCTAGGCTTTGCAGAGACTCACTCTGCACAAATACAGTTTGGTACTCAGCCAGATTTCACGGGGGCCCATCTGCACATTTCTGGAGTTCTTTTTTGTTGCACAATTCTCTCTTCTTTGTTAATTTGCCATGCAAATTCTAGCCACCTCAAAAGCCCTGAACTCAGATCACTGTCTCCTTCGTTCACTGAGATGTTTGGGCTCCACCTTTCTCTGCCCTGGTCCAGAGGAGCTCTCCAGGCAGAGAGCTAGAGTGACCATGGGGCTCACATCATGTTTTCTGTCCTGAATCACAGTTCTGCACCACCTTTGTCCAACTTTATAGTTGAATATGGCAGGAGGCTAGTCTTGTACCAGTTACTCCATCATGGCCAGAAGTGTGAGTTCTCCAGTTCTCTTTCTAAGATGAAGATCCACAAGGAGGGGTTCCCTGGTTGACTCCTCTTGAATCTCATCTCCCATTCATCTCCACCTCCAGCCTTTGAGCCCATGATTCCATTTGCCTCCAATGCAGTTTCATCCTCCTGTACCTCGTGGAAGTTTCAGGGAAACCCCCTGGTCTCTCCATCCCTTGATTGTGTGGTTGCTTTTCTTGAATCCTTGCATTCTCTGAATTATTTTGCTCCTTGCATTCTCTAAATTTTTTTGGCCCAGTTAAATTTTCAGCTTTCTGGAAAGGAGACCACAGTGCTGTGTTATTTTTTAGATACCTCCTGTGTGTAGATACCGCATGTGTGTTTCCTCCAGGGGAAATCAGCCAGTCTGTCTGAGACTCTTTCATTCTTTCTCAGGAAGAGCTCAGGTAGGAATTCCAGCATGACAGTGTTCCCTGTGAGGTCAACAGAGGGGCACACTGTTAAGTAGAATGAGTCAGGAGCCTGGGACATTGATCCTGGCCCAGCCCAACCCACCCTGTGACCCAGAATTGATAGCCATACCTCTCTGAGCCTTAGTAGCCCCATCTGCCTCATACCCTTGGGACCACTGGGAGGATAACATGTCAGATAGCTTCATGGAACCATTATGTGCCCTCATTGGGATCCCATCTTCAATGTACTCTTCTTCGGCAGTTCTGACTTTAAATTTTCTGGCCGCTCATGCATTGATACACAGATTCCACAATGTCTCTGGAGCACTGTATATCAGGGAACTGCCAGACACCCTGTGCATGGCGGGCAAGGCTGGCAGATTTCCTACTCTCTTGGAGCATACACGCTAATAGGGAGAGAGCCATGGATCAGAGGTCATCCTGTGTGTCATTATTGATAGTGATCGGTCCTTGGAAGGGAAGACAAGAGGGGACCGACAAATAAATGGTCCCAGGTGGGGAGGTTTCGGGAGGCAGACTCCCTAAGGAAGAGATCTTTAAATATAGTATGTAGGACCATCAGTCAAAAGTTGGAGGGAAGAATGTTCGAGGCAGAGGGAATAGCGTGCACAAAGGCTATGAGCTTGAAAGAGAAAGGATATTGTAGGATATGAGAAGGCAAGGAGCTCAGTGACCTGCGAGGAAGCTGGAGAGGGGAGCGGGTCTCAAGCAGGGTGATCGGAGCACACAGGTGATACCCTCAGGCCTGTGATACTATGTGCTTTATGCATGTTCCTGAGCTCCCTGCCACAGGGAAAAAAGGGGGCTCTCTCCCTCAGAATGCCAGGATCTTTACAGCAGGAATTGTAGACTCTGTAGCAGGCCGATCCAGAGGGGCTCCTAGAGTCATTCTGCAGGGATGGAGCCTGAGGTTTCAAAGGGAAAGCAGCTTGATTAGGCTGTCACTCAGAAACTCTGTTCCTGTGTGGGTCACTGCCATGGAGAGCGGAGGAGTGCATGACCTTGTGCCAAAGACATCCTTGTACAGCCGGCAGACTTGAGCCCTGTCTCATCTCAGCAGTAACTTTGTGTGTTGCCATCAACAAACTTATGATGTCTGTGGCCAGAATAAGCCTTTGGGTCTTGGGTTTTTTTTAATCTCTGAAAAATACCAGTAATAGCTGCTTACATTTGAAGAGCAGTTTATCATTCAGGATGCTTCTGAGACTTTCTTGGATTCCCACAAAGTCCCTGTGAGGCTGGTTATGCAGAGAGGGTCATCCCAGTGTTGGTGGAGTCGAGGGGGGAAAACAAAGGCCGAGATAGGGGAGGTGTCGTCTCCAAGATTGCGGAGGCCGAGGGTTACAGAGCTGGGCTTCAGAGGTGGATTTGCCTCACTCCAGACTCAAGGCTGATTCCATTACAGTGAATCACCAGCTGTGGCCCCCAAACTCCACCTCGCACAGGAAACCAGCAGAGATATTAGAAATGGACTCCGGGTGCCTGTTGCAACATTGAATGTGTCGGTTCATTCTGTGGCAAAAAAAAAAAAAAAAAAAAAAATTGGAAACTATGAGACAAGCAGTCCCCTGGTGGGACTCAGGGGCCTCTGAGGCCCTCAGCTCAGAAAGAGGGATGGAGAGTGGGAGAGAAGGTGTACAAGTGTCCTTTGCCACCCAGACCGACCTGTCAGTTCCTGATTCAGAAAGAGAGTCCTGAGAGTGGCAGCTCAGGTTGCAAGGGACAAAAGTGTTTTCCGCAGACTGAGGCCTTGGGATTTGTTTCTGGGCTGGAGTGGGCAGATGAGGGCTTGTGTAAGTGAGGCATGACTAAAGAGCTCCCCTGCTCCTGGCATCTGGCCACCACTGTAGGCGAGGAGTGGGTGACCCTCCACGGGAGAGAACAGGCAGCCCCAGTCCTCACAGCTCACCCCATGCACCAGCGTGGTAAATGAAGGACCATAGAGTGGCTTTTTCTTTTTGCCACTCAGTTCCTCTGTGACCTTGGACAAGGCCCTGCATCCTGCTTCTTTGGGCCTGAGCTTTGCCATCTGTGCCAGGAATGAGCAGAGGTGGCGGGCCAGGGGGCCCTTTCATTTGAGCTCTGCAAACGGCTCAGGACGGACGCTGTCCTAGGAGCAGGGAGATAATGAGGCCTGCCTCCACCTGCTTGGGCCAGGGGGGCAACAGCCAGGTCCTTCTCTAGGCAGGTCAGGACTGTGGCCAGGCACTGAGTCAAGACAGTACCCTCTGGTGTTACTAATTCCTGGGGGTTTTATGAGCCTCTGGTCAGTACCAAAGGGCCCCCCCTTCCTCTTGCTGCCTAGCCCCCTTCCTACCCCTCAGGGAGAGTTGCGGATTTTGCATGATCTCTGAAGGAGAAGACCACTGCCCCCTCCTCTTTCATTTTTATGGTGGAAGTGTGGCCAGGTTCAGGGGTTGGCCACCACTGCTAAGGGTTCAGGGGAGGGTAAATGAGGCTGACTGATGCTCCCCCAAGACCACCAGAGGTGGAAACTGCTTGAGAGTCAGCCCCTGGTTCTCAGTGACTCCAGCTTCTACAGAATTTTCAGGTGAGGGAGACAGGGGGCCTGGGTCATGGTGATGCAGGGTTCCCCAGATAGCATCCGAGAATTGCTATGCTTATTTCAGTTAAAGCGTCAGGTGTTGGGTCGAGCAGCATCCCCCGAGAGCAACAGTTCCCACTCAGTGCCCACAAGGTGCCACAGAGCCCCTTGCCCTAAAACCTTGGAGGCACCATCAGGCCCCTCTGCCTTGCCCCAGCCCCGGCACATCCCTGCCTGTGTGCTTCCTATTGTAACTTCCAAGCCAGCCTTCCTTTAATGGAAAAGGAGCTTAGAAACCAACATTCCAGAAGATGCACTTGGACCTGGGTTAACCAATTCAGATGCCCTAAGAGTCGGTCAGTCCAGAGACTGGGCTGGTCAAGGGTTATGGGTGACCTACACAGTAGGCAGGTTGGTGGCCACCAGATAACTAAGCATGAGCTAACAAAAGGTTCCAGACTCCTGGACTTTCTCTGGCTCTAAGTTAAGTGAGAATCCTTGTTCTCTGTGGCACAAGAAGAGGTTGGGCAGAGAGAGTCCCAACCCTGGACTGTGGGGCTGGTGGCCTGAGAGGCCACTCACTCTGCCAGCTGGGAGGGCCCTCGGGGACTGAGAGCGTGACCCTCTCAGGTACTGCCCCCGGGTGGGAGCCACCAGATGATCCAGACACGGGCTCTGAGTGTTCACATCCAGAGGTCTCCCCATCTCCACGCTTCGTGGCAGCGAAGACCCAGACGAACCAGTCGGGGAAAAAAGCTCCGGCCTCCGTGGTCCGATGTGCCACCCTCTTACACCGCACCCCTCCAGCCACCCAAACCCAGACGTTTCGCACTCCAAATTCGGGATCTCCGGCAAGCAAGGCAACCGCAGGTACCAATGGCCTATGTGACCCCCACACTTTCTCCACCCCTGCCCTTCTCACCACCTGCCACAGCTGTGCCTGGGGTTGCTGTTCCCTTGCAAGAGTGAGAGTGGCAGTCCCATAGTGATCTGGGACAAATCTGAGTCCCAGCTCTGCCTCTGGCTGGCTCTGTGACCATGGCAAGCCACCTGACATTTCTGAGCCAAGTCTTCTCACCTTAAATCAGAGGGTTGTACAAGGAGGTTTGCAAACTTTTTTTTTTAAGTAGTAGAATTTTTTTTTCCCAAATCATGGCCAAGGGGCCTGTTTTATTTGACATTCTTCACAAGGTTTAAAAATTTTTTGAGTTAGTTGCCAGCTTTTGAGCATCAAATTTTATGTAAAACTTTTGATTTCTACCTGACATTGAAAAGTCAGATCTGGCAGTCCTGGACTCACTTTTCTACAGGGCAACAATTGGCTGCTTCCTTGAATAGAGTGTATGCTCTCCACTTCGCCACATCCCCACCACTCTCTACTGCCTCCCCAACACAATGGCCATGTGGCAGGTGTTATTTCTCATTGTGATCACAGTGTTGTCTGTCTTACATCCAACCCAGTTCATCTGTTTCTGTTGCCTGCCTGGACCCTGTTGGCATGAGTGTGCATTTCCCACCTTTCAGAAAACTTAATTTAAAAAAAAATTGTTTCAACAAGGATCTGCTCTCAACAAAGCAGGATAAGCCGAATGGTCGACCTAGATCTCCGGTCTCTTGCCCTTCCCTTCTGTGGCACTACCCATGAAACTCCTCCATGAGATACAAGCCCAGCAGGAAATGAGTGGATGCCACCATTTCCTCAGTTCACACTGCAAAGGACTCTGGCTCCAGAGGGGTAAACAGACAGTAAAAAGTTCCGAGAAGTTATTTCCTCCAGGAAAACTGGCCAGACACACTGTGTGCTGAGGACCAGCAGTTAGGAATTCTTAGATTCACGCTTGGATGGAACCAGCCCTGGGCCACCTGCTGGGACTTGGGGGTTGTAGGGCAGAGTGATGATGTGGTGCTTCTGGCACTGTGGTCGCTTCAGTTGTCCTCAGGAGATAAAAGTCATTTCTTAAATAAATAGATGATCAAGGTGAGAACTCATGTAAAGGAACCACTTGGTTCATTCGGTGACTGACATCCCAGCGGAGTGATTAAGCCGTGCTTTCCTTAATTCCTTAGTTCAGGAGGCTAATTTTGGGCAAGGGTGTGATTCTTTGAAGATATGTTTATTGTGCTTAGATCTCCCAAAAAGAGAGTAGTCAATCAGCCTTGAAGGTCATGGTTTTTCAGGTACCGTGCTGAGAAAAGCCAGTAGCCATTGTGTTTTTCAACAGTAGCATAAATTAGTTAGAAGCAGATTGGTCATCACAGTCTTATTGGTGATAGATATTGGCTCCACTAAATGATGGAATCATGGCTTTCAAATCTTGCTTTCTCTCTTGCACTTTGTGGCCGGGAGTTTTTGTGCCTGCGGTTTCTGCAGAGGGCGGCCCACAGGGTGTGGTACGTGGTCGGTCTCCAGCTTCAGTGTCTCTGAGTAGGCATTCAGCAAGCTATGGGACAGGCCTCAGGCTGCCTTCATGTGCCTTGGAAGACTTGTGGGTGGGGGTCACCTCTGGATTCACCAGCTGGGCAGGTCCGAGGGCATCCGGTTGGGAGCAGGAGCCTGCATGGGAGGTAAGATAGTGTGTGGTTGAGGAAGAAACTGTCAGTCACCTCCTCGTCCTGGAATAAGTGGCCCTTCGTGTGTGTATGGGCATGTCCCTGTGTGGGATTTCACCTCTGGTACTGCACGTTGATTTTTCAGCCAGAGGTACTTGTGGCAAGGAAAGCTATTCAAAATGTGCATTATCAGCTGAGCAGTGTAAGAGTTTGCAACCTCAATTGTGGTAAGTTCTACCAGCATGCTGGTCAGAAGTCCTCCATAGATGAGTACCAGTCACCCGACGTACACAAGGATGAAGATGGGGTAGGCAGTCACTTCCCTATCCTAGGCCTTTTTCAAAAGGAAGCACCTGCCCCCAAAGTGAAGTCTGATTCTGCCATCTGGGAGGGTTAGGAGCACATCCAACCCCAGGAACTTGACAATCTCACTCTTTCCTCTGTTTTTTTCACCTGTGAAATGGGAAAGACAGTGCAGCCCTCACAAGGCTCTTGGGAGAATTAGAGGGACCGTGGATGTAAAGTATCTGGTCCAGTGCCTGGTACATAGGAGGCACTCAGCGAACAAGAGCCCCCCACCCCACTTTCCCTAGACTGAGAACAGAGGGGCCTTCTGTGCCAATTTGTAGATGCTCCCTGGGATTGTCAGCCCAGGCATTTCACAGACACATTTTGAAGGGAGGGTCGTCCTTGTAATGTGAGCTGCAGCCTCTGCAGGAAGGAGCCTGTGTTGGGAGACATTGTTACAGTGGGATGACAGGGGTCAGGGGGATGTGGGAATTGGGTGGGGCCTGCAGGCGCTGCCTCTGGCTTCCTTTCCCATCATCCCCGTGACCATCGGCAACCCTGGTGCCCACAAACTAAGTACTTGCTCTTCCGGAGCAGGGTGGACCAGGTGAGAGTGGTGTTTCCCAAAGTGCATTCTCAAGATCACCAATTTTGTGAGATATTTCAGAATCTAATGTTTTAAAAATGGGGTTCTGTGGGAACCCCTCTTATGTTTGGGGAAGGCTGGGTTAAGTAAACCTAAACGGGTCTCTTTCCGGGCAGACTTCTAGGAGCCTTTGATATCTTTGGGCAAATTGTTTCTCCTTAAGAAATGGACTGGGTCAGCTGCGCATCCCAAATTGACTTCTTCCCTGAGGTCTTTATCTCTTGGATCATCTGGCATCCCCCTCATGCCAAGAGCACCTTGGAAAAACTGGGCTGTCTTCCAACTCGGATCATCTGTTTCAATACCTTCTGCAGGTGGGGGTGGGGGATAAACTCATGGTTTTCCACCTGCTTGGACCCTATCTCTGCATTGCAGGGTTTCCAGAGAGTGTGCTGGGAGAGGGCAGGCCACTCAGGTAGATGGCAGCCTGTAAGCAGAGACACCCCAGTAGTCACTCAGGGGGAACCCATCCCTTCCGCTGGGTGAACACCAACCAGACTTTGCCTGGGTTTGGCCTCTGGGGGTGTGGGGCTGCCCCGGCTCTCCCTGTCACGCAGTCTGTTCCAGGATCCCCTCCCTGTCACGAGGCACCACCTAGCTGATGGAGCTGGAATCACCAGAAAACATGCTGTCATCATCTCTACCCTTTGGTGGGGCCCGTGGCAGCAGAATCTGACAGGGAGTGGTGGGTGGTAGATCTAATGACTTGGTGTCAGAATTGTGGCTCTCTGGGAGCCAAAGATGGGAGACTCAGGCCCATTTGCCATCTGCTCTCCAGCTGGATTTCATCTGTGTGTTTTGGGGCATGTCACCCCCCCCAACCCTGTGCCTGGGCCTCCTGGGCACTGCCAGGAGGGTCTCTTGCGGCCCTGCCAAGGGACTAGGCCACTCAGAGGAGCCTGGGGAGGTCTGACTTGGGCTCTCGGAGCCCTTTTGAGAGCTGGTTGACCCAGCAGAGTCCTTGGCCTTCACCCACCCTACCCCTCCCTTGAGACCTAGTGCTGACCAATCACCATTGTGTTCTTTCTCTCTCCTGTCCCCCACCCAGCAGAAAGTGCTTTCAGTCGGAGAGTAGAAGGCAAAGCACAAAACCACTTTGAAGAGACGAACAGCAGTTCACAGAACTCCAGCGGTGAGTGTGCCCCTTGACAGCCATCCTGTGCGGCAGCTGCCAGCTTCGCCTGCTCCCCCCTGGCAGCCGCGGCAGCACCCTGTGGGCTGGGGTCTTTGTGGTGCATGATGGATCTTGTTGGGAGGAGGCTGGCAGTAGGGAATTAGAGGGAGACTGCAGAGGCAGGAGGGGCCTTTTCTTCCAGGGACATTCCTCTGAGCCTTGGGCATCAATGGGCAGTGCCTCCTCTCTGTCTCCCCCATGGAGAGAGCAGCACCCCTCCCCATAGCCTGCGGCATCAACTCAGCTGACCCCAGATGGTTGGGCCTGAGAGAGCCACTGCTATATGTTTAGGGTAGACGTCTCAGCCAGTTTGTTTACAGGAGAAGCAAAGAAAGTACAGTAGAGAGAGCTCTAAGAGACTGGGCACCTTGGCTCATGCCTGTAATCCCAGCACTTTGGGAGACCAAGGTGGGTGGGTCACTTGAGGTCAGGAGTTAGAGATCAACCTGGCCAACATGGTGAAACCCCACCTCTACTAAAAATCCTCAGGAGGCTGAGGCAGGAGAATCGCTTGAACCCAGGGGACAGAGGTTAGAGTGAGCCAAGATCGCACCACTGCACTCCAGCCTGGGTGACAGATCAAGACTCTGTCTCAAAATGAGAGAGAGAGAGAGAGAGAGAGAGAGAGAGAGCGCGAGCGAGAGCGAGAGCGAGCGAGCTGTAAGAGCCAGAGGCCCCAAGTTCTGGTCTCATTTTGGCCATGGAGCCATTAGAACGAAGGTTCCCTTCCAGCCCCTGCCTGCTTAAGTGGGTTTAAACTGAGGCTCCCAGTGGTCTCTGGCGCCCCCTGATGGCCTGCCTCATGCAGGACCGCGACAAAGCCCTAGAATGTCCAGAGCAGCAACCAAGGGGCCTCTCCCACCAGACCCAGGGTCAGCCTGTGGGGGCCCTGGCTGGTCACCAGCAGCCTCTGTCCGAGCAGAACACAGCAAGCTAGTCTGTAGCCTGAGAGGTAGGGCAGGAGGGGAGAGGAATTCTCACACTGTGGTTAGATTAGGGGAAGGCACCCACTCACTTTCTTGCATGGTTGAAGTTTAATTCACTACATATTAGGTGTCAGCCTGTACCAGGCACTGGGCTGGGCACTGCCTGGGTGTGGACAGGTGACGAACACATCACAACCGTTAGGGACCCTCTGAGACAGCCAGGAGCCCAGACTTGAGTGTGGAGGCATCTGCCTAGTAACAGGAGCTCCACTTCGGGCTCTTACTCACATGTGAACCCAACTCCACCACTTGCTAACTAGTGACTTAGGCTAGTCTCTGAATCCCTCCTTTGCTGTAAAGTGGCTTGACAAACACACATAGCCCCGTGGTGGTTGTAAACATTCAGTGAGTGCCTGGCACAGATTACATACTCAGGTGTTAGGGTTTTTTGGTGGTGATAGTTGATCATTTTAATTTTTTAAGTAAACCAAGTGATTTGATGACTGCTCTGTGGAAGGAAATGAGGTTTTGAACAAAGTAATCTATACAACCTCTCCAAGAGGTGGGCCTGTAAGGGATGGAGTGACTTGCCCAAGGCCACATAGGAATAAGTAGCAGCGCTGGGCTGGAACCAAGGTCTCCGGGTGTGCCCTGTGCTCCCAGCCAAGCCATGCTGCACCCTCTGTGCATCCCCTGCCCCCAGAACTAATATTCACAATCGGGAGTGATAGTGCAAGCACTGCTGCTGTTGCTGTTGGCAGTCGCCATTTATTGAGCGCTTACTGTGTGCCTGGCATGTGTTCAGAGCTTTATATGTCTTATCTGTCTTCCTCCTTACCACAGCCCTATGCGGGTCAATGTTATTGTTATCCCCACTTTTTGGAGTGGGAAACTGAGGCTCAGGAAAGGTAGATTGCTGCCCCGGGTCCCCCAGATTATAAGTGGTGGAGCCAGGATTCCCCATCTAGTCCATCTGGCCCCACTGTGCTGCCTGCTGCGTTTGAGACTTGCCAACCTCTGGCAGTGCCAAGAAGTGAGGGAGAGATGCCAGCCAGCAGGAGCCCTCCAAAGCACAGCCGCTTTCGGTGGCTGCTCTGGTGTTTGGTACCAAACATCCCCACCCTGGTGCCAGAACCTAGAAGGAGCTGCCAGCTCCCTGTCCCGAAGTGAGCTGCCGTGCAAGGATGTCTTGTCACCGGTACTCATGTGGCCTCACTTTTTCAGAGTGAAGGGTGTCCTGGAGGGATGGCAGTGACTTGTCTTGCCCTGCCTGGTGGCCCCAGCACCCACAGTAAATAAACCTTGATCCTCTGAAAGGCATGGCCTCTGTGTCAAGCCTCCCTGCAACCCCACCCCAGATTGTAAGCCTGCCCCTCAGATGCTCCCTGCTCCTCTGAAAACCCCATCTGGCTCACTGGTTATTAAGAATAAAAATTATGACGATCAGCACAGAACAGCAGAACTAGAAGAGATGGCTAAACTGTTTCTCTTTTGCAGAAACTGCAAGTCCCCTGATTTCCAACCCTTTCCCTCTCCTACAGAGTAAGTGATGGTCCTGTCGGGGGGCTGGAGAGGGCAAGGCAGGGCAGGGCAGGGAAGGAACTCAGCCAGCCACGTGCTCCTGGAACCTCGAGGCTGTGTGAGATGGGCCCTGGGCTGCCCTCCCGGGCAGACCCGGCAGCTGGTGGAGGCAGGCCGAGGTCTAGCCCTGGGCGGGTGGAGCAGTTTGGATGGAGTGAGGCAGAGCCCTAACCAGCAGCAACCTTGGCTCTGCTGCCCCAGCCCTGGCAGGAGCTCAGGCCTTCCCATTCATGGTCATCGGGCAGCCTCAGGACACCTCTTCCGAGCCCCATTGCAGCCCTCGTTTTTCTTCTTTTCCTTGCTCTTCTTCCCACCTGTCTTTCTTTTTCCTCTTCCTTCTCTCCTTCTCCCTCTTCTCTGCCAGGCACTGGCATGAGTGCTGAGAGCAGAGAGCTGAGTGATCCAGGCCCCTGCGCCCCTTGCACCTGTTCCTACGTGTGCCCTCCCTCACTCCTCTCTCCCTCTCCTCCTCCCTTTCCCCATCGGATCCCCACTTCCTCGTGCTACTCTGTGGCTTTTTCCACTTCTTACCCTTTTTCTTCTTGCTTCCCTTATGTCTGTTACCTTGGTTCTTGTTCATTCATACATTCATTCATTTGTTCACTTGGCAAATAGTGACCTCATGTGGTTCCACAGAGAGAGCTGGGGTGTGACACCATGAGACGCGGTCTCTGCCCTGAGAGGGCTGTTGGTCTGTTGATGTTGATGTTGTCCCCCCTACCCCCATCTCAAGTGTGCAGAACAGTGGCTGGCACGCAGTAAGCACTCAATAAATAGCTGCTCAGTTGAGCTAATGGTCTCTCTCTGCATGGCTTTCTCTCTCCATCGTTCCTTCCCCCAGCCTCTCCCTCATGGGTCTAGTGACAGGGGAGGCAGGCAGGCTGGGCCTGGAGCCCTGAGCACAGAGACCCAGTGTATGTTTGGGTTCCAACTTGCAAAGCTGCCTGCAGCCCAGCAGAAGGTGTCTGCGTTGGTTCCACTCCTCACACGGCTGCCTCATTTCTCCCTCCAGAACCCTACACCTGTGGTGCCTGTGGGATCCAGTTCCAGTTCTACAACAACCTGTTGGAGCACATGCAATCCCATGCGGGTAAGGGGCCCAGCTGCCCACCAGGGATACAGCTCCTCTCCCCGTCCCCTTCCTCAGTTCCTGCAAACGGAAGAGATGGTTAGGGGCCTGATCTGAGGCCCCTGGGGAAGACCGCTCTTTCCTGGAAAAAATGGTCATAGGACATGGAATCTGCTTGCAGGGAGCCCCAGTCAGTCAGTTATTAACACAGGCTGGTCTGTGCTCTGCAGGCGGGGGCGGTGGGGAGGCAGCACAGGCTCTGTGGGAACACAGAGAGATGAGACAGAGTTGAAAAGACTTCCTGGAGGTGGTGGCCTCTTGGCTGGGCCTAAAGGCCAAGTAGGAGCTAGCCTGGAAGCAAAATGTGCAGGTGGAAATGGAACATGGTTTGAGATCAAGATGAGCAGAGGCAGAAGGTGGGGATGGAGAGACATGCAGCCCCAAGGCAAACTGGGCTAAGGCCCGCCTCAGAGCAGAGTCTCATTCACTAACACCCTATGTCCCAGAATGCAGTTGCACCCAAACTTGAGGACACGTCAGAATCACCAGGAGGGCTGGCTGGAGCACAGATTTCTAGGCTCCATTGTGAATTTCTGATTCTGTAGGTCTGCAGAGGTGGGGACTAAGATTTTCATTTTTGGTAAGTCTTAAGACAGTGCTGATGCTACTGGTTCAGGGACTAACCCTTTGAGAACCACTGCTCTAGAGCTACAGGTGCAGTCATCTGCTCTCCAGGCAACCTTTTTATTATATTTCACCACAGCATAACACAAGTCTCAGGGAGATACTGTTTGCTGGAGTAAGTCAGTAATTCCACATTCTCAGTGGTTACACATACAGATCATTTACTTCTTACTCACATTATAGCCTAATGCACATGACCTCGTTGGGTGGCTTCCACATGGTGATTCAGGGATCAAGGCTCTTTTTTCTTGTGGCTCCATCCTCTAGATCTTCAGCGTCCTCTCTCTTTGTGGATGGAGAGAGAGGCTATGGAGCAGGCACACTTCTTTACCGTTCAGACCACAAATGACACCTGTAGATGCTCAAATTCCAGTGTGGAGAATTAGTCATATGACCAGCCTGAATCCATGAGTGGAAGCATGTCCAGAGCCACTGTCCCAGCACAGCTGGACACTCTGCAAAGGGAAGCATGAGTCTGGGGAGGCAGCTAGCTGTCCCTCCACCCCTTTCCCCAGAGGAATTCTCTAGAGGCATAAGAAATAATGGGTGAGAAGTACCTGACATATAATGGGTTCAGTAATTGGTAGCTGCTGTTATTTCACCTGTTATTGTTATTGTACAAATCTTTCACATCATCTCCCAGGTCTGGCCTGACTAGCATAGAGTATTACAGTACTAGAATCTCTTTTGGGCTAAGTACTGTTCTGTTAGTCTAGTCTCTGTCATTCACTGATTCATCCAGCATATATTAATTGGGTATCTGCTGTATACTAGGCATAAAATCACATGATCTTTTGGGGGAGCCTATTATTTATTTCTAATGAACTTAAAATCAAGACAGAGCTCTGGAGTTGCAGCCAAGGCACTTGCCTCGGAGACCTGCTCTAACTGGTGTGTCTGGGTGCTGTTTGACCTCCTACAGGAAGCTGTGTCTCCATCTCTAAAGGGCCTGAAAATCCCCTGTCTCCAGCAACCTACCCCACACCACGCTTGCCACCCGCTGCTTTCCTTTGTTGTCAGCCATGCCTCACCAGGGAAGGCCTTGAATGCCAGCTCAAGGTGTTTAGACCCCATGGGGAAGCAGGACCCCTGGGCTAGGGACAGCAGTTGGCAGGCCGCTTGGGAACCGCTGCCTGAACATATCACTTGGTCCTGAGACTCCCACAGCACAGCCTCCTGCACTCTTCCTCTGAAGCCTCGGCACTCTACCCGCGCCCTGCCAGCTTCTGGAAGCTGAGCTGTGATTAGGGAAGAGCCTGGGTGCCAGTGCTTTCCCATCCCTGGAGGCCATTAAAATGCAAATCAGGGCTGAGCCTTGAGGTGGCCCCACCTCTCCCAAGCATCTTGACTTGTTTTCGGAGTGGAGCCCCGGGCTGCTTTGTTCTGGTTCAGCGCAGCCAGAGAATGCCTGGCCGGCAATCAAGCGCAAAGCCAGGCTGAATCCCAGCCACCCTGAATCGGGATTAAAGGCTTGGCTCCATAGAGAGAAATTAAGCATCATGAGCTGCGCAGTTCACAGCGCTGCCGATAAGGAGGATCAGCCTTGAATAACACCAATCTCATTATGGGGCTGCTGAATGGCACAGGGTAATTCCCGCTAATAAACTTCCTTTCTGTGCCATAGGAAAACCTGTCGTGCCTTGGTGACGTTGGAGAAGCGTGCTTTGGCAGTAATAATACCAAAGATAGCTAAAATTTTGCGAGTGCTTTCTATGCGTCACTTATGGTACTGAGAGCTTTACACAGGTTATTTCATCAGATCTTCCTGATTAGGTAGTTGACATTTTCATCCCCATTATGCAGATGATGAAACCGAGGCTCAAAGAACATAATCACTGGTCCAAAGTTGCACAGCTCCTGAAAAAAAGCATCCAATAGCATTTGAGCTTTTACTTGGTGCCAGGCCTTGTTCTAAGACTTTTACTCATTTAATTCTCAGAACAACCCTCAGAGTTAAGTGTCCATAACAGCTCTGCTTCATAGCTGACGAAACGGAGGCACAAATTGGTTAAGTAACTTGTCCAAGGCTATGCAGTCACAGTGGCAGGCTATGGATAGGATTCCAGCTCTCGCAGTGAACTCCAGAGCCCACGCTCTCAACACCCACCCTGTGCAGCCTCAGGTAGACCCTGATGGAAGATTAGTAGAGATGGAAGCCCTCTCAGAGGTCATCTCTTTCAGCCTCCTCATTAAAGTACAGCCAGGAAGACCACAGCTAAGAGGGATTGGGAGACTTGACAGACAGCAAGCAAGCTGGCAGCTCATGAGTTTAGGATTTTGGAGGTGACCACACCTGGTTCCTTCCTTCCTTCCTTCCTTCCTTCCTTCCTTCCTTCCTTCCTTCCTTCCTTCCTTCCTTCCTTTCCTGGTTCCTTCCTTTCTTCCTTTCCTGGTTCCTTCCTTTCTTCCTTTCCTGGTTCCTTCCTTTCTTCGTTTCCTGGTTCTTTCCTTTCTTCGTTTCCTGGTTCCTTCCTTTCTTCCTTTCCTGGTTTCTTCCTTTCCTGGTTTCTTCCTTTCTTCTTTTCCTGGTTCCTTCCTTTCTTCCTTTCCTGGTTTCTTCCTTTCCTGGTTTCTTCCTTTCTTTCTTTCCTGGTTTCTTTCTTTCTTTCTTGGTTTCTTTGTTTCTTTCTTTCTTTCCTGGTTTCTTTCTGTCTTTCCTGGTTTCTTTCTTTCGTTTCTTTGTTTTGTTTTGTTTTTTGTTTTTGTTTTTTTGTTTTTTCTTTGAGACAGAGTCTTGCTCTGTCGCCCAGGCTGGAGCACAGTGGCACAATCTCAGCTGTATACCTGCAACCTCCACCTTCTGGACTCAAGCGATTCTTGTGCCTCAGCCTCCCTAGTAGCTGGGATTACAGGTGTGCACCACCACACCCAGCTAATTTTTGTAGTTTTAGTAGAGACAGGGTTTCACCATGTTGGCCAGGCTGGTCTTGAACTCCTGGCCTCAAGTGATCTGCCCAGCTCAGCCCCACAAAGCACTGGGATTACAGGCGTAGGCCACCGTGCCTAGCACTACACCTAGTTTCTAATCCCTTTGAGCCACTTCACCTCCCTGGACTTCAGTTCTTCTGTCTGTGAAGTGGGTTTACTGGTGTTCTCAGCAGGGCTGGGTTGAGGGTTCCAGAGATGACAGATGTAGAGTATCAAGGGCCGTGGCACATTCTAAGACCCGACAACCGCAGATGCCTCTTTTTCCATCCCTGTCAGAAATACTGGCTTTCTCCTGCCTGCAGTGGTCTCTCTCTGGGAAGCAACCTTTATTCCAGCTTTGCATCCAGCACTTTACAAATGTACATGTGGGGGGAGTGGGAGGACACACAGGATAGCCACACTGAAGAAACCTTATTTTCATCTCAAGCTATAAATCAAGGCTTTCACAGAGCTTTTAACTCATTTGTGTCAGGAGTGCTACCAGTGGCATATGGAGAAGAAAAAGTCTTAAATCAACCAATATTTTACATTGTTATTTAATGCAAGTTGAAGAATCTCAATTCTAAGTCCCACGGAAGGGCAGAGAGTAAGAGTCATTCCTGCAGCTTACCCTGCCTGCCCTGGCAGTTTGGATGGAAGAGAGAAAACTGAGACCCAGAGAGTTGAAGTAGCAAATTCAGTGTCACACCATGGCAGAACTGGGTTCAGATCTAGGGTTTTCACATCCCTGCACTGTAGTGGAGAAAGTAAGAAAGGCTACTTGTTTTCATGGGAAATTGTGTTTCGTCTTTGTGAATGTAAAGTCTGTCTATGAAAAGAAATGCATTCTCTGCATTGGGAAAATGCAGAGAGGTTAGAAAATGAAGAATCAGCCGTAATGTCACTATTCAAAGCTAATCGCTGTTACCAACTTCATAGGTTTCTTTACAGTTTATTTTAAAATCGGATTTACAGAGATATAATTTACTGGACAAATAAAATTTCCCAATTTGAAGAGTACAGTTTGATTGGTTTGGACAAATGTATGCTGTTGTTTAACTACCATCACTATCAAAATATATCACTTTGGCTGGGCATGGTGGCCCACGCCTGTAATCCCAACACTTTGGGAAGCTAAGGAGGGAGGATTGCTTGATGCCAGGAATTTGAGACCAGTCCCTGCACAGGGACAACAAAGCATGACCCTGTCTCTAAAAAAATAAAAAAATTAAAATTAAAAAAATGTGGAGCTGGTACAGTGGTTCACACCTGTCATCCCAACACTTTGGGAAGCTGAGGCAGGAAGATTGCTTGAGGCCAGGAGTTTTGAGACCAGCCCTGGTCACCATAGCAACACTGTCTCTACTGAAGATTTAAAAATTAGCCATGCATGGTAGCATGCCCCTGTAGTCCCAGCTACTTAGGAGGCTCAGGTGGGAGGATCACTTGAGCCTGGAAGATTGAGGCTGCAGTGAGCTATGATGGTGCCACTGCACTCCAGCCTGGGGTGACAGAGCAAGACCCTGTCTCTAAAATATAAAAATAATGTTACCATCAACCCAGAAAGTTTCTTCATGCCTCTTTGCAGTCATTCCCTTTCTCCTACCCTAGCTACTGGCAACTAACACCTGCTTTCTTTCATTGTAGTTTTGCCTTTAGTGGATTTTATTACATATGGAGTTCTACGGTATTTAGCCTCTTGTGTCTAACTTCTTTCACTTAGCATACTTTTGAGGTTTGTCCATGTTCTGTGTTATCAATAATTCCTTTATTTTGCTGAGTTGTATTTCATTGTCTAAATATATCACAATTTGTTTATCCATTCACCAACTGACGGTCATTTGGATCTCCAGTTTGGGGCTACTATGAATCATGCTGCTGTGAACATTCATGTACAAGTCATGCACATGTGTAGACACATGTTTTTAACTCTCTTGGATATATACCTGAAAGTGGAGATACTGAGCTGTAAGGTAATTCTGTTTAATCCTGTGAGGAATTGCCAGATTGTTTCCTAAAGTAGCTGCACCATTTTTACATTTCTACCAGCAGTGTATGAAGATTCTAATTTCTCTATATCCCTGTCTACACCTTTTATCATCTTCCTTCTTGATAATAGCCATCCTAGTGCATGTGAAATGGCATTTCATTGTGGTTTTGATTTACGTTTTTCTGACAGCTAATAATGTTGAGCATCTGTTCCTGTGCTCATTGACCACATTGGCAAAGGATCTGAATAGACATTTCTCCAAAGAAGATATACCCAGTAATGGGATTGCTGGATGAAATGGTAGATCTACTTTTAGGTCTTTAAGGAACCTCCATGCTGTTTTCCATAGTGGTTGTGCAAGTAAAAGTGTTCCCTTTCCACCACATCCCTGCCAACATCTATTATTTTTTGATTTTTAAGTTATGGCCATTCTTGCAGGGGTGAGGTGGTACCGCACTGTGGCTTTGATTTGCGTCTCCCTGATCAGTAGTGATGTTGAGCTTTTTTTCATATGTGTGTTGGTCATTCATTTATCTTCTTTTGAGAATTATTCATATCCTTAGGCCACTTTTTGATGGAATTGTTTCGTTTTTTCTTGCTGATTTGTTTGAATTCCTCATAGATTCTGGATATTAGTCCTTTGTCAGATGCATTTGCAAAGATTTTATCCCAGTCTGTGGGTTATCTGTTTACTCTGCTGATTATTTCTGTTGCTGTGCAGAAGCTTTTGTGTTTAAGTCCCATCTATCTATCTTTGTTTTTTGTGCATTTGCTTTTGTGTTCTTGGTCATGAAGTCTTTGCCTAAGCCAATGTCTAGAAGCGGTTTTCCGATTTTCTAGAATTTTTATGGTTTCGGGCCTTAGATTTAAGTCTTTGATCCATCTCGAGTTGATTTTTTGTGTAAGGTGAGAGATGAGGATCCAGTTTTATTCTTCTGCATGTGGCTAGCCAATTATCCCAGCACCATTGAATAGGGTGTCCTTTCCCCACTTTATGTTTTTGTTTGCTTTGTCGAAGATCAGTTGGCTGTATCTCGCTTTATTTCTGGATTCTCTGTTCTGTTCTACTGGTCTATGTGCCTATTTTTATGCCAGTACTATGCTGTTTTGGTGACTATAGCCTTGTAGTTTAGTTTGAAGTCCGGTAATGTGTTGTCCCCAGATTCGTTCTTTTTTCTTACCTTTGCTTTGTCTGTGCGAGCTCTTTTTTGGTTCCATATAAATTTTAGGATTGTTTTTTCTAGTTCTGTGAAGAATAATGATGTTGTTTTGATGGGAATCACATTGAATTTGTAGATGCTTTTGGCAGTATGGTCATTTTCACGATACTGATTCTACCCATCCATGAGCACGGGATGTGTTTCTATTTGTCTGTGTCATCTGTGATTTCTTTCCGCAGTGTTTAGTAGTTTTCCCTGTAGAGGTCTTTCACCTCCTTGGTTAAGTGTATTCCTAAATTGTTTTTTTGTTGTTTTTTTTGTTTTGTTTTGTTTTGTTTGGCAGCTTTTGTAAAAGGGGTTGCATTCTTGATTTAGTTCTCAACTTGGTCACTGCTGGTGTATAGCAGTGCTACTGATTTGTGTACATTGATTTTGTATCCTGAAACTTTAATGAATTCATTTATCAGTTCTAGGAGCTTTTTAGATGAGTCTTGAGGGTTTTCTAGGTATATGATATCAGTGAACAGCCTTTGCCCATTTTTAATTGTTTTTTTGTATCCTTTTATTATTGAGTTGTGAGAGTTCTTTATATATTCTAGATACAAGATCCCTATGGATAATTTGCAAATATCTTTCCCATTCTGTGTCTTGTCTTTTTACTTTCTTGATGTCCTTCAAAGTATAAAAGTTTTTAATTTTGAAGTCCTTCCATCTATTTTTCTCTGTGCTTTTGGTGCCATATCCAGGCAGTGGTGTCAAGAAACCACTGCCTGACCTAAGATCACAAAGACTTAATCAGTTCATATGTTTCCTTATAAACCTCTAAGAATTTTATAGTTTTAGCTCTTACATTTAGGTCTGTATTCCATTTTGAGTTTATTTTTATATGTGTGTGAGGCGGGAGTCCAATTTCATTCTTTTACATGTGGGTATCTAGTTGTCCCAGTGCCCTTTGTTGAAAAGACCATTATTTTCCCCCATTGAATTGTCCTGATAACCTTGTGAAAACTCAGTTGACCATAGATGTGGGTGTTTATTTCTGTATTTCCAGTTGTATTCCATTGATCTGTGTGTCTATCCTGTGCCAGTATTATACTGTCTTAATTACTATAGCATTGTAGTAGTTTGGAAATCAGGAAGTATATTCCTCCAGTATACTTTGTCCTTTTTCTAAATTGTTTTGGCTATTCTGTATCTCTTACATTTCCGTATGAATTTCAGGATCAGCTTCTCAGTTTTTGCAGAAAAACAACAATATGGATTTTGATAAGGATTGTGTTTAATCTAGATGAGTTGGGACATTCCATGTTCATGGACTGAAAGAGTTAATATTTTAACAGTAAGTCTTCCAGTCCGTGAACATGGAATATCTTTTCATTTACTTAGGTCTTACTTGAGTTATTTCAACAGTGTTTTAGTTTTCAGTGTTCAATTCTTATACTTTTTAAAATTTAATCTTAAGTAATTATTTTCAAAGCTATTATAAATGGAATTGTTTTCTTAACTCAGCTTTTGGATGTTTATCACTAGTACAGAAAACTGTCGTTTTGTTTTATATATTGATCTTGTATCCTGCACCCTTGCTGACATCGTTTATTAGTTCTAATTGTTTTGTATGTATGTGGATTCCATAAGATTTTCTATATATACAATCATGTCATCTGCAGTTAGAGATCATTTTACTTCTTCCATTCCAATCTGGATGTTTTGTTTTTTTTTACCTAATTGTTCTAGCTAGAACTTCTAATACAGTCATGTACCACATGATGTACATAATAGATTGCATATGTGACAGTGGTCCCATATAACTATAATATCCTAACTTTACTATACCTTTTTTATGTTCAGATACACAAATATTTACCGTTGTGGTACAGTTGCCTGAAGTATTCAGTACAGTAACACACTGTACAGGTTCGTAGCCTAGAAGCAGTAGGCTATACCATATAACCTAGGTGTATAATAGGATATACCATCTAGGTTTGTGTAAGTACACTTTATGATGTTTGCACAATGACAAAATCTCCTAACAACACATTTCTCAGAATATATGTCCAACATGACTCTACATGTTGAATAGAAAAAATGAGAGTGAAAGTGAATGTTCTTACCTTGTTCCTGATCTTACGGAAAAAACTTTCAGTGTTTCCTCAGTAAGCATGATGTCAGCTGTGGGGTTTTGGTAGATGCTCTTTATTAGGTTGGAAAACTTCGCTTCGATTCCTAGTTCATTGAGTGTTTTTATTATGAAAAGGGTGTTAGATTTTGTCAAATGCTTTTTCTGCATCTATTAAGATGACCATGTGATTTTTGTCCTTTACTCCATTAGCATGGTGTATTACATTTATTTTTGTGTGTTTAATCAACTATATTCCTGGAGTAAATCCCACTTGGTCATGGTATGGAATCCTTTATGTTGCTGGATTATTACATCACAGGATCACAATTAGGCAGCCAGGCTCATAGCAGAACAGTAATACTGAAAACAGCAGAGCCAGAAACCTAGGACTTGGGAGTGTGGTTAAGCAAGCTGTGGTATATCGTATATGATAGAAGTACATATGGCCATGTGTAGTGACAAGAATGTGACTCAGACCATGTCGTATTCAGAAATGATCCCATAAACATGTCAAGGAGTAACCATGCATCCAGGAGAATAGACACATACCAATTACTTTTAACTGGATACAACTGCATATGTGCAATTAACAAAAACTGGAGAAGTATGTGGAGGACACATCCAGGAACTGGGAACCTGGGATTTTGTCCCAGCCCTGCTACTGTTTTCTCTGTGATCTTTTCTTATATCCGAGCTTCAGTTTCTATGTCTCACAGTAAGGGGTGATAATTTGGTACTTTGTGTCACACATGGCTTTGGTTTTGTTTTGTTCATTTAATAAAATTTCTAGTAAATATACTTTAAAAATGCAAACTTTGAGGAAGTGAGAGAGCGTGAGGAGTTTTTGGCCACTTAGGGGGTGTGACCGATACTCCCTTCCCTCCATATCAGCTAGAACTCTGAGGTTGTGTGCAGGGAGTAGGTGTAGGGTTCCCAGCCAGGCTTGGGATCCAGTGCTTCCCATTTCCAGAGAGTTTGCTCCATACCACATGCTGTGCTCAGCTCTTCCTGGATTCGCTCTTGTTAGTCCTATCAGCAGTAGTGTAATGTCCATATGATTACCTTAGTTTTTCCAAATGATGAAAATGAGGCTTTGCAAGCATAGATAGTTGTCTAAGGAGGAGCCATGATTTTAAACCAAACCTGAGTCCCAGTGGCCACATTCTGCTGTTACCCACCACACTCTAGTTCTCATCTTGTTCATCAACAGGCCTCTTACCCTTCCAGGTTACACACTGTCCCCTTTGTGCCCACAGCTGACAATGAAAACAACATCGCCTCCAACCAGTCCCGATCGCCACCTGCTGTTGTAGAAGAGAAGTGGAAACCTCAGGTCCAGAGGAACAGCGCCAATAACAGTAGGTCTCCCCAAGCAGGGCTGGACCTGAGGGTCCCCTTTTGCTCCCATTGTTCCTCTCTGCCCCCCATTCCCACCATTTGTGCTTCCTGTGATGTTGTAAGATGGTGCATGATAGTTTCCAAAGCACTTTTACACCTAAGACCTTGTTTGCAGGAGTTCTTAACTCAGGGGATGGGCAGAAGGAGGCCCAGGGAGAGGAGGTGACTTTTGTGTGTGATCAGAAAGCACCAGTTTGTGCCAGAATCAGAACTAGAACCCACCTCTCCACAATTTCTGCTGGTTGCTTTTTCCTGACATGATGATCTCATGTATTTTATTTCCTAAAGATTCCACATATTAGAGGAGATTCCTATATTGAGGAAGAAATTAGACTAGTTGGCTTCAAAGGTCTAGATGAGGGACATAGACCACAATTATGTTATATACATACCACTATATTCTATTCCCATGCCCATGGCAGGCCTTACTAATCAATCACATAACTTTATCCCTGTGAGACCGTCACATATTAAAGGCAGCCAGCACCACCAATGTGTGTGCAAAAGGAAATCTATTTGCCATTCCCAATACTAGATGTTTAGAGTATTAGGCTACTGCCACTCCAAGCAGCCTTGAATGCCAGAATTAATCCCATCTCTCTTTGTGTCCTCTGCCAGCCACTACCAGTGGTTTAACACCCAACAGCATGATCCCCGAAAAGGAGCGGCAGAACATTGCAGAGCGGCTGTTGAGGGTCATGTGTGCCGACCTGGGTGCACTGAGCGTGGTCAGCGGGAAGGAGTTCCTGAAGTTGGCCCAGACCTTAGTAGACAGTGGTGCCCGCTATGGGGCCTTCTCAGTCACTGAAATCCTGGGCAACTTCAACACGCTGGCGCTGAAGCACCTGCCACGCATGTACAACCAGGTGAAGGTGAAAGTGACCTGTGCCTTGGGCAGCAATGCCTGCCTAGGCATCGGTGTCACCTGCCACTCCCAGAGTGTCGGCCCTGACTCCTGCTACATCCTCACGGCCTACCAGGCCGAGGGCAACCACATCAAGAGCTATGTGCTGGGTGTGAAGGGTGCGGACATTCGTGACAGCGGCGACCTTGTGCACCACTGGGTGCAGAACGTGCTGTCGGAGTTTGTGATGTCGGAGATCAGGACAGTGTATGTGACGGATTGCCGGGTGAGCACGTCCGCCTTCTCCAAGGCCGGTATGTGCCTTCGCTGCTCAGCCTGTGCCTTGAACTCGGTGGTGCAGAGCGTGCTGAGCAAGCGGACGCTGCAGGCCCGCAGCATGCACGAGGTCATCGAGCTGCTCAACGTGTGTGAGGACCTGGCGGGCTCCACGGGCCTGGCCAAGGAGACCTTCGGGTCGCTGGAGGAGACGTCGCCACCGCCCTGCTGGAACTCGGTGACGGACTCACTGTTGCTGGTGCACGAGCGCTACGAGCAGATCTGCGAGTTCTACAGCCGGGCCAAGAAGATGAACCTCATCCAGAGCCTCAACAAGCACCTGCTCAGCAACCTGGCAGCCATCCTGACGCCGGTGAAGCAGGCAGTCATCGAGCTGAGCAATGAGAGCCAGCCCACCCTGCAGCTCGTGCTGCCCACCTACGTCAGGCTGGAGAAGCTGTTCACGGCCAAGGCCAACGACGCAGGCACTGTCAGCAAGCTCTGCCACCTCTTCCTGGAGGCGCTCAAAGAGAACTTCAAGGTGCACTCGGCCCACAAGGTGGCCATGATCCTGGACCCGCAGCAGAAGCTGCGGCCTGTGCCGCCCTACCAGCACGAGGAGATCATAGGCAAGGTCTGTGAGCTCATCAACGAGGTGAAGGAGTCCTGGGCCGAGGAGGCTGACTTCGAGCCCGCTGCCAAGAAACCCCGCTCTGCCGCCGGCGAGAACCCGGCAGCTCAGGAAGATGATCGGCTGGGCAAAAATGAAGTGTACGATTACCTGCAGGAGCCCCTGTTCCAGGCTACCCCTGATCTCTTCCAGTACTGGTCGTGCGTTACCCAAAAGCACACAAAACTCGCCAAGCTCGCCTTCTGGCTCCTGGCGGTTCCGGCCGTGGGCGCCAGAAGCGGGTGTGTAAATATGTGTGAACAAGCGCTTCTAATCAAACGGAGGCGGCTGCTCAGTCCAGAAGATATGAATAAACTCATGTTTCTGAAATCCAACATGCTTTAAGACTTGACTTCGGGGAAAAAAAAAGAAAAAGAGAAGATAACATTAGAAAAAAAACACACAACACTGTCACAAACAAAGAAAAGGAATTTAAGTTCTAAACACTGTGGACCTCATTATAAATGCCCCCTGGAAACTTAAGTGCTTTTTTTTATATGTGTGTGTGTGCGTGTGTGTGCACAGCCACACGTGTGTGCACGTGTCTGAACACATGTGCTGTGGTTGTGGGGGTGTGGGAGTGTCTCTGCTCATCTGCATGGCCAGAGAAACTTCAGACACACACACGCACACACACACACACACGACCCTGGTGCGTGTACACATGCCTGTTCTCGGACGTGTGTGCGTTGAACTGGGCGTGTCAGGAAAGCTGAGCGATTGGGAAAGAGGGAGATGTTTCACAAACTCCTTTTCTCAGTAAGGGGGCTTTAGAAGACTCCGCTTTCAGGTGTGCAGATTGGCAGAAAGCTGATGTTGTGAAATGTTCAGGCAGCTGAGATCTGAAGTGACTTGACGCTCTCTGTCCTTCACCCCGGTCCCCCTTTTCCCTCGACCCTCTCCCAGCCCTCCCACCCTCCTGATCCCATTGTGCACCCCTCACACACCCTCAGCTGCTCTGCTGTGGACTCTCCACACTGCATCAGATGGACGGTTTCTGCACTGGACTTTGTTTCTCATTCACCTTCAGGGCATTGAGCTGCTGCCTTTGAGATACCCCTTGGGTGTCCCGGGGCAGCCGCCTTAGAAACACACCTATCTATCTCCCCAAATCAGGAAAGGAGACTTAAAGAGTATAAAGCTGACATTTTGCTTTTTAATATAAGAGAGGAGAAAAAGACATTTTTCAGAGAAGTATAGATACAGTCTCCACTCCCTAATAATTTCTCTCCCTAACATTTTAGCAATTTTTACCTTGTTTGGGGGTTCATTTTGTTTCTTCAGATTTGATTTAGACTCTGCTAGGAGGCACTGAATGTCTATAACTTATGTTTTGGAGTTTTGTTTTTTTATTTGCCCCTTTTATTCCTCAAGTCACACTGTAAACTAGCTCATCTCAGTGGTATACTCAGTATCCTACGGTCTTTCTTGGCCTTCCCTGTACAGTTCAGTTTTCACATATTCGAACGGCCAAGACTGGGTTCTTGGCTGTGCTATTTGGAGACCAGGGGTTGGGGAGGAGTCACGGGTTCCACAGCTGTGGGGTTTGGTGGCCGTAGGGGAAGCAGTGGTTTGGGAGTTCTGAATGTAAGCGCCAGAGCTGCCCTCCTGGTCCGCTTTGCGTGGTACTGAGTGTCAGTGTGCGTGGTACCCAGTGTGCATCACACTACTCACCCCCTCCCCAACCCTGGCAGTCCACAGGGACTCCAAAGTCAACCCATAGTCACATCTACCACACCTCAGACCTGCCACAGCCTCTCCTCACTTCCCAGGACCCTGAGGCTCCCGGAAGCCGGGGTCCCCACTCACACCTCCGACTTCCTTCCCGGACGGCGGTGAGCATGGTGCCTTGTGGCCCCAACAGTTGATGTTCCGAGGGTGGATGGCGTTCGGCCATGTTCGACTCGATGCTGTGAAAGATGTCTTCAGGCTTTTCTCTCCTGTTCCCCCAGCCGTGAGCAAATTAGGTTCTACACACACAGTTCAGATGCCAAGGGTGACACCCCATTCCCTTCACAAGAGGTGGTTCTGTCACAAATCAGTGCTGCACCCCCACCACACCTTTCAGTGAATAACGTGCTGGTGGTCTCACTCCCCTGGTGACTCTTAGCCATGGGATGGGGTGGTTACACTAAGGCTTCAGGCTGAGAATGACCATCATGGCAGGAGGCTGTTTGCAGAGGCATCTTCTATCATCTTGGGGTTGGCCAAGTCAACTCCACCCCTTCCCGATAATAAAGCATTACTCAACTGTGAGATACCTCGACTACAAAAAGCACTGTACCACAGCCCTCTCCCCTGGGTCCATGACGGGAGCAGGGAGTAAAGTTGATTGCAAACCTCATGAAGGCTTAGGATCGTGGACCTGGAGCGTAGTGTTTGGGAGCCAAGCCTGCACACTTCGCCTCATGAGAACTCACCCAGCTCTCCCCTCGAGTCTTGGACACACTGAAATGGATCAAAGTGGGCCATTTCCACGTTTGCTCCAGCAAGCTGTGGTCTCAGGAACTACTGTGCCATTTCCTCTCCTGGAGAATTTCTAGGTATTCCCTCCACAACATTTCCAACTGGGGGGCTGAACCCACTATCAGAGAAGAGCTGCCATCCACACTGGAGCAAGAACGGAGAGAAATCCAGACAGGAACTTCATGTCACTTCCTAGGGAATATGGAAAGAAACATAGCAGACTTCTCAGTTGGGCCTTTGGAGGTGTTCTGGAAGGTGGCTCAGCATCGCTGATGATCGACAGATGCCTACAGCAAAAGGTCCCCCTAGCCTTGTGCTTGACTGCTGGGGAAGGGACCGTGACCGGCACTTTGACCCGCACAAGGATAGGAGCTGCCCAGTTTGTGTGGTAGGTGAGAGCAGAGCCTGGGAGCCCATCCTCCCTCTACTTGGAGCAAAGATGTGCTGGTGGTGCCCCATTATTGGGCCAGTTGATTATAAAATAGGCATTTCACTTTCTGGGAAAGCCATCGGACTAAGCCCAGATGTGCATTTAGAGGACTCAGCATTCTCCTCTTTGAAGCATGGGATGTCTGTCCTCCAGGAAGAGATTTGATCATAGGTTTTTACCTCCCTTTCCCTTCTTTTCCACCTCAGTTCAGTACTTGGGGGCTGGCTTACCTCTGCAGGTTTGATGTGAATGCCACTAGTTACTCAGAAAGCTGTCCGCTGGGCTGCCTTGTCCAGTTAGATAACAAGATAGCGGATGATCGTTTATCTCTTGCAACCTCTGGTTCCCTCCGGAAACTGGTGTCACCAACAGGAAAGGCTGTACCAAGGTGCCCTCTTCTCAGACAGGCTGTTCTCAGAGTGCACATCCTGCTGCAACTAACAGCTTAATAAAACCCAAAGATCTCACTGATCCAGCCACTGGCCCCTTTATCTCCAGCAATATCCACCTCACCAAATTCTAGTTCAGCCAAAGGATTGGGACAGGCTCTTCCAGTTCATCTCCCAGTGTCCAGCCTGACCTTCACTTTGGGAAGGATTTTGTCATCTGCCTCCCAGTTCTGGTGCCACTGTAGATTTTCCATCACAGGCCTTTGGGGGATCTGGGACCAGGAAGTTGGGCCCTTTCTACCATATTCTTAGCAGCCTAAGGTGGCGGCCTGCTGATGTGGAGACAACTCGCCTCGAGCCATGTGGTCCCCAGGACAGAAATGGCCTTTGTTTTGACATACATGGACCCAAGGGGGGAGGTAGAGAAAACACACCTCCACCTGGCAAGTTTTTCCCCCTCATCTGAGGTCAGTTTGCTTCACCAACAAAGCCCAAGCCAAGAAACGCAGCGTTGTGGGTGGTGCCGAGGAGTAACCCGAGGAATCTCGGGTCCATCAAGAGCAGTGGTACCATCCAGGCCATGGGTGGATGCCCTTGTTCTGGCACAGTTCTCCACTTCCCGATGCCTGGCTCAGCCAGCCAGGCCTCCCTCTAATGGCATTTAGTAACCCGGAAACAAAACGCATGCCACCTGAGCAGAACTGCCCGCACTTCATCTCTGGGGGTTCTCCGCACAGAGGCCACCTGCCGAATCACCAGTGAGGAAGCTTCGCCACCATCGTGCTTGGCAGCTTCACACTTGATGCCTGGGGATTGGTTTTTGGCTGGGGAAAGGGTACCAGGGTTCCTGGCAAGGACAGGAGGGCAGTGCAGTGACACAGATGAGAAGCCGTGAGTCTCCAGGATTCGAGGAAGCCACCAGGTGTGTAGGCTGGTAAGAGTCCTCTCTTTCAGTTTGACCCTTTGTCTCCTGCACTTTCAAAGAAACACCAGAGGAAAAGTCTACAAGGCGTGTTTCCACCGTGAAGCTGAACCTCTGCCTTTAGGAGTCCCCTATTTTTGAGCAAGGCCACCTGCTTCGCCTGAACTTGAGCTGGACTCCTTGAAGAGTGGGCTCCTGGAGAGACATTAGGGATATAGCACATGCTCTCTGGGGACCACAGGGTCATCGGGAAGGTTTGAAATGAAGATGGGATGTGGCTGGAGCAGGCTGAGATGGCTGCACTGGGGACACTCCCCTCGTCTTGTCATCGTGATGGATATGCTGGAAGAGGAGGTGTCCCAGTGAGCTACCCCAAGTTCATAGCTTTGCTCTCGCCTTGGGAACAGTGGCAATGCCTCTATCTCTGGGATGCATCTTAAGGAGGGCTCCTAACAAGGCCGATGATTTAGATAGAACAAGAGACTAAGTAAGGTCCAGCCATCCCCTGGAGCCAGTAGGTGGGAGCTCCTATCCCCGCCAGCCCTGCTCCAGCCCCTGTGTCCAGCTGGGCCGGTGGAAGAACTGGGAAGGAGTCGGCCCCTCCCTTTCACTGTGGCTAATGTTTGCTAGGCCAGTTATGGTGAACCAATGATACAGTGTTTTCCCTCTTAACGTTCCCCTCCTAGTTTGGCCTTTTCAGGGTTTTCTGGGGGATTTTGTTGTACTAGTTGTTTTTCTTCCTCTCTCATTTGGGTTTGAGGGTTGTGGTCGGGGGAGCCCTGGCTTTCACCAAAGGAGCCCAGTGGTTTCTGTGGAAGAGGCGCCCACTCCCACTTTAATGAGGGTGAAGATTGTCAGGTCACTGTTTGACATATTCATTCCCCCGCCCCCGACGGGTGTGGCTTTAAAGAGTCAACTCTTGTACAGAGAAGGATTTGCTAGGTTTGCATTTGGGCGTTAGCATCACGACCCACAAGGGCCCTGCCCAACCGTGCGTCCCATGGGGGCACCTTGACTCTTCTAACCAAAATTCCTTAAAGGGGCACAGCCCAGCCTTGTCCGCAACCTCAGGGGCCTGGGATTCCTGTGGCGCTTCCTGAATTCCAGGTTGGCACAGATGATGAAGTCTGAGACCAGCCGGAAGGAGGGGCTCCTCCCACAACCCAGGTGCCAGCCGGTCTCCGCCTAGGACCTTCCCTCCCGCCCAGCCAGGGTGGGCGGCATCCCACGCGGTGAAACGAGCTCGTGGACTGACCCGAGGCTGGGCCTCGCCAGCCAGGAGAGAGCGAGGGCCGCACGGCGGGGCTGGCCCAGGCAGCTTGTCCAGGGCCATTCAGATCCCAAGCATCAGGAAATCATTTTGTACAACCACCCGAAGCAGAGATATTTTTTAAGAAGCGTAAATTATTTTCAGTTGTTTTCTGATCCAGCCTTTTTCTTTTCCCCACAACTTCACGCCAGTGATTCGTTCACATCAGGTAAATCTTGAGAAAGCCTTGGTGCCCTCCTCCCCACCCCCGACTCAGTAACCATGTGCGTGTACCCCCGCATCCTTTCTCAGTAGTTAAGACGTTCTAGGCAATACCACAGACACATCTGACTGTGTCTCTCTCTTCGAGTGCAAGAAACTTAAGTCATCTTAAAAAAAAAAAATACAAAAAAAAATTTACAAAAAAACAAACACAAAAAAAAATATCTTTTTTAGGCCAGAGTTTTCTACAGGTATTAATGAATATTTTTCTTAATCCTTATAAGTTTTATGTGTTTAATATTTCTTAATACCGGTAGCATTAATTTATACTTTTGTAGCAACACAATATTTTTATAAACAGCCGGTGCTTGGCTCAAGTCTTCACGAGGGGTTTATGCAGGGCCATCTTGGGGACCCTGTGTACCATGTACTGTATTTAAAAAAAAAAAAAAAAAGTTACCTAGTGTCACACTTGCTGTGTTAATTAACAAAAGACGTTGTGTGCGGTCTCCTGTATCGGTGTGGATCCAACAGCTCTCCAGGGAGTCACATTGCATGGGGGTTGAGTTGACGGTTCTTGTTGTGATATGTAAACCCCCGAGACCAAACTTGAGGGTTTATTTAGGGTTTTCTGTTTGTCCTTTTGGGTTTTTGTTTCACTTCACTTTGGTACCGTTTCTCCATTTACAGCCAAATCAGTTTCATGATGTTCAAAACTTTTACTGATGTCAAATGGAGGAAAGGAACAGAAAAAAAGATTTTTACAAAGTAATAAAATTTAAAACTGAGCTGTTTAATGTTGCTGTTTTTACCTGTCTGTTCTTGTCCAAAAGTGGAACATTCCCAGGGAGAAGAGGAAGGTTCCACTCGGTTCCTTAAGTCGCCAAAAGCCCCAGCCCAGGATTCAGTACCTCCCCTGCCCCCCCGAATTCTTGCAGCACTATTTCCTAGTTGGTTGATGCCAAGGCAAAAAGATACCTTTTAACGGTGAGAGAGGATCAGTTGCTTAAATGATTTCATGTCAGTGTTGTATTTATGGTTTTACAATAAAACAACCTTTAGGAAGATGCAGCGTGTGGTGTTTTTTTCTTGGGTTCGAGGTTGGGCCATACTGTTCAGTTAGGAGCAGAGCACCTGAGTGGAGATGGGCCAGAGACCTGGGGTGACAGCACACATCCGTCCCAGCAGGACACTTGACTTACCTGTGGTGATGCTGGTATCAGTGACTTACCTGTGAACTCACAGCTTATCTCTTGCACCAGACCTGGCCCAGCCAGTGTTTGATAAATGAGGGAGGGACATGGTCGAGGAAGATGAGACCCTCCTGGGCTTGTGGAGCATTGTCCCGTGGAAGAAGGGATGGATTTAGTCTCCATCCTCCAGGTCTAGTGCCTCAGGCATATGTGCAGGTTGGCCCTGCCCTGCAGTCATCTGCGAGGCTCCTGTGCCCCTTTACCTAGTGGCTTTGGCCCCCTAAACGGTGCGTGTGATGTTATAACTGTTGTGTGTATCGTCCATATGCTGGGGAAGAGTGTCTGTGGGTTTTGCCAAATTTCTGGTGGCGTGAGGGACTCTGAACAAATTAGGAATCGGTGCCCTCCACCATGAGCTGCTAGAGACCAGCCTTGGTGGGCTCACCAAGTCTGATGCCATTCAGATGTGCGAACACCAATGCTCTTCTGGAATAGAAGCAAACCAAAGGCAAGTCAAGGGAGAAGAGAGACCAGCAGGCAAACTGGGGCCTGAGCAGGAGGGGGTGACACTCCTCCTAGTGGGCCCACCGCTAGAACAACCCTTTAAGAGGTGAAACTGCCATCCTGCCATCCAGGTGAGTGAGTGACAGACACCCCAGGCTTGACACCATCTTTACCAGGTGTGGGCAACTCTGCTTCTAAGTAGAGGATGTGTTGCTTGATCACCTGAAAAACTTTCATCAAACCACACGTGTAACAGCATGAAGAGGCTATTGGAGCACCAGCCCTACCCTCAAAACCATCCTGCCTTAGGAGTTTCATGCTGATGTGGACATTCTGAGCTGACGATTGAAGTTTAATAGAGGAGTTTCTATGTAGCCTACAATGAAAAGTCAGGAGTCCTGCTGTGGCCGAAGAAATCCTCCTCCATGCTCTTGAACATCGCAGTCAAATAAGGCCAGAGCATGGCCCGGGAGCCCTCACAGCTGAAGGAGCAGCCTCAATTGAAAAAAAAAAAAAAAATGCTTTAAAAAGGAGGGGAAAAAAAGACGTTTCTTTATTAAGCAGCTGCAGCTACATTTATTTTGTAATGGAAATAAATGAGTGTGCCCAGCACCTTTGAAAGAGAAATTTGAGGTGAGACTATTTAAGAATGGAGTGAATCTTCAAGGTAGGGGTGTCCACTGTGCTGAGAAAGATTTCCTGGAGCCTTCTGAGATGAGCATTGTGAATTCCTCAGACTCAGGGTCACAAGGTGCTGCTCCCCCATCCCACCCCTGAGGGTTAAAAGCTAGGGGACATTGATTTTTTCATTTATTTTTAGTGAAAAGTTGTATTAAGTGTCACAGAGTCAGATGCCCCTGAGCCAGGCAGGTCGGCGAGCAGAGCTAGTTACACGAGGTGAGGCCCTTCCGGGGGACATCTCTGCTAAGCCCCAGCTCATGGTTGGCATCAGGATGCCAATTATTTTTAAGAGAACTGAGAAACCCAGATTTTTATGTGGCAACTCAGTTTTCAAGTGACGAATTCAGAGCTATGAAAAAATACCTCGGCCAGGCGTGGTGGCTCATGTCTGTAATCCCGAGACTTTTGAAGCCAAGATGGGAGGATCGCTTAAGCTCAGGAGTTCAAGACTAGCCCGGGCAACATGGTGAAACCGTGTCTCAAAAACAAAAATACAAAAATTAGCCAGGCATGGTGGCACGTGCCTGTAGTCCCCAGCTCCTCAGGAGGCTGAGGTGGGAGGATCACCTCAGCCCAGGAAGTCAAGGATTCAGTGAGCCAAGATCATGGCACTGAACTCCAGTCTAGGTGACAGAGCGAGACCCTGTCTCAAAAAGATAAAATTAAAAAAAAATCTCGTGAGCAACGTGTCCATCCACCAGCTGACGCTGGCCTGTGCACCTGCAGCTCACACCCTGCAATTTAAACATTTTTGTCTTTCAGTTCAAGTCTCTTCAAAACATCACTCTTCAACATGGCCCCTTCAAACTGCTGTGGCTGGTGGGCCCTGGCATGGGAGGCACGTGTGAAAGGAACAGGATGTGGACACAGGATGGGAGGACCTCTGTTAGTCCCAGGCCGGAGGGCCTCTCACTTCTCCTGGACAGTTGCCTGTCTCCCTGCACCTGACCTGACCTGCTTCTGCCCAGAAAGTCCAGGCCGTGACCACAGATACTGTCCCTCAAGGCAGTCTTCTCTGTTGGAACCTGTAAGCCCCACACTGTGGATGTTGGGGGAGACAAAGGGAGGGTCTTGATGTGTCTGACCCAGGGGACTGCAAAGCTTTCATCCCCAAATCCTTGTCTCCAGGTTCCTCCCCTCAGCCAGAACTATGGAATCCCTCCTTCCTTCCTTCCTTCCTGGTCCCTTAAGCCAACGGGCTAAGGGCACAAGGGGCGAACCCAGGACTGAACTAGCCACTGGCCCTTAGGATGCTGGTCACCCACAGAGAGGAGGAGGTAGGGCCCTGCCTGGGTTTATTCTGCCAGGGTCAGCTCTCCACTTCAGAACACACAAAGCTGGGGCCTCCAACCCCTCTACAGCCACAGCAGCCATCGGGGCTCTGGGCGGATGCAGTTAGCAAGAGAGATTTATAAATCAGATGTTTGTAAAGCCCATGTATCTACACTGGAGTCTCCTGGAGTCGTGTTCTTGGGCCAAGTTTGACCTGGGCTGCTCTAGACAGCCCACCTACTCCCTTTCCCAAGGGTGAGGAGAAGCCAGCCCAGACCGAGGGCTTCTGGCCCTGGGCAGGGGCCCAGCAGTTGCACTGGACACAAGGTGAAGGCCAGTGAGCACTTTCCTTCCAGGGAAAGGTCCCAGGGGATGGGCTGTCCAGGGCCATGCAGAGAAACCGCTGAGGCTTTCCAGCTCCAGGCAGCTGGTTCTGGGGATGTGGCTGCAGCCGAAGTGAAACCTTGGGGAAGTGTTTGGTGCAACAAAGGACAGGGGAATTATTTCAGGCATTTGTGGGCTGTCTGCCCTGACCTCCCTGGGCACAGCAGGGCACAATTATTTCTTCTGAGCCTGGGTCACTGATTACCCATCAAACCTCTCCCAGAAACAAGTCCCCAGAGCTTCTTCCTCCTTTCTTTCCTAGCCTTATTAAAACAAAACAAAATAATCCCATTTTACACTATTGTAAATAGAACTGTGATTTGTTTCATAATTTGCATAGCCAATGTCATGTACTGAAGATAGTTCTATTATGTTTCCAACGCAGTTTTCACTTCTGGGGAAAGCTGGGGTTGCATGTGGCCCCACCCTGGCTTTTTCTCCCCTCCGCCACCCTGTTACGTTTGTGATGACAATGAACAATGAGGACACAGAATTTCAGGAGTTCACAAATTAGTTTTTATTTGGACCCAGGTTGCTTGGTGCTGCCTGCTACAGGACCCCTGGACAGACACTGGCCATCCTCTGACTTGCAGACCGGCCAGTTGTCAGTTGGAGAAGCGCAGCAGCTCCTCATCCCCTGTGGACACAGAGAGACTCAGGGAGGGGTCTGTGGGCAGGGACACTCAGGGGAGGGAAGGCAGCTGTTTCCTGGGGCCAGTAACCTCTGCTTGCTGAATGATTTATCTCCAAAGGGCATTCCACGAAATGATCAGATTTTTTTTTCCTCTTCTGGTTTACCGCAGGTGCCATTTTCCAGTGGGAAAATCAAGGCACCAGCATCTTGAATGGTTGCTATTCCCTGGAATGCTATTACTGTCATCATTGTATCGTCGTTATTAGTAGTAGCAGTTGCTGTTAGCTGAGTACTAACTCCGCGTCAGGTACTGGGAAGGCTGGGAGGCAGGTGCTGTGTCCCATTTTACAAGAGAATACTGACACTCAGATTGGCACTTGCTCAACGTTGCAGGCGCGGAATTAGAACCCAGCTCTGCACCACTCCTCAGTCAGCCCTGCATACCCTCTGCCAGTGCCTAGCTAGTACCTCCCCAAGGCCCAAATCCAGCTGGGGTAAGGCCCCAGGCTCGGCCCCATTTCAGAGAGTAGATGGGCTGCAGAACAGAGTCCAGAACTCAGCTCTCCAGACCCCTACTCCTCCCAGGGCTCTCCCACCTCGACTCCAACAGCCCCTCAGCCCAGCCTGGCACCCTGCAGGGCTGCCTACCATCACCAGGGACACCGCAGTACTCTCTGCACTCCTTCTCAGAGTAGAACTTGTTCCCGTTGCCCTGGCAGCCCCCGTAGGTGAAGAGGACGCACTTCCCCTTGACAGCATCAAATGCCCAGAGCTGGATGAAGGCTCGGCAGGGGCCCCGGACTATGGGGAGATTGCAGGCCGCTGTGGAGTGGAGAGAGGCATGGAACATGAGAAACCCTTGTGACTGCTGATCAGACATACATGACACTGCTGAGCCAGAGGGCCCTGCTCATCTAGAACACCTCATCCCTCTTTGACAGATGGGGAAACTGAGGCCCACAGAAAGAAAATGATTTGCCTGAGGTCCTCCACATCCAAAGGTGGAATTCCTATGATTTCAGGAAACTGCCTGGAGTTCTGCCACTGGAATGCCCTGTCTTAGCTACCTTTCCAATTCACAGGTGGTTTACTGGAGGGACAGGATCTTGAGGGTGTGGAGTGCACAGGGGTGGGGGCCCGCACTCACCCACAGTTCGGCAGGTCTGCAGACACTCCTTCTCTGTCATGAAATTGTTACCGTTGCCCATGCAGCCGCCATACTGGAAAGTCTCACAGGCCATGGATGTGCCATTATAGAAATACCTGGTGGTCATTCCCATGCAGGGACCGGCCGAGTGACCCAGCTGGCAGGAATCTAGGGAGGGACAGACCAGCAGCACTGACCAAGTGTTGACTGTGTACCCATTATCAGGCTGGGCACTTGATGTGTGCCATCTTATTTAATTTTCACTAAAAGGATTATCAACTCTTTTTAGATAAGCAAACTGACTCTCAGAGAGGTGAAGTAACTTGCCCAGGGTCACAAAGAGCTAAGATTCAAAACCCTGTCTCCAAAACCAATGCCCGTTCCACTCCATGTCATGGGGAGTTACCAGTGAACCACAGGCCCACTGTCCCCCTGTATTGGTCTTGTCTGCCCCCAAACTCTGTAATAGTAGTTGATAACATATTCACCAGCACCCACACTGGCCAGCCTGACCTTTTCACCAAGTCCCACCCACCCTGCCTTTGCTCCCATTGTTCCTTGCCCCCTGGAATGCCACCCTCCATAAAACTTTACCTGGATGCCTGGACACCGCGTGACTTCCCCTTTATCCATGAAATCCTCCTGATCCCTTCACCCCACCAACCTCTCAGCTCCCCCAGTCCTTTAGCTGACCCTTCCTTTTGGGTCCATCACCTTCTCCCTTGGATGCCTCCCCCACTAGACCAGAAGTTCCAAAATGACACAAGTGGTCTATATGATCCCAGTGCCCAGCACAGGGGCTAGGGCAGAGCAGGGTTCAGTGTTTGCTGATCGAGTTGGAGAGGAAGTTGTTCATGAACACTGTCAACTACACAAAGCATTCCCATGTCCCTCCCCAACTTGCTTCTACAAAAGCCCTGATGTTCAGCCCCACAGGCTATTATCCCATAATATGGATGAGGAAACCAAGGCTAGGAGGCCACACAGTCATACAGACAGGACAAGAACCAGCTTCTCATCATGGAGCTGACAGATCTCAAGCTCAGGACCATGCTTCTTGCTCCTCTCTCTGCCCCCACAACCCCTGGCAGAGTGCAGAGTACTTGATTTGCCTTTTCTCAGTCCAGCCCTTGAGTCTCTAACAGATAAAGAGACTGCAGTGATAAGAGCAGCCAGCGTGAGTCAACTGTCGGCCCTTCCTTTCTGGAGTATGGCAGGGAGGGTGAAAAGGCAGGTGCTCATTACCTTCTTTCTTGGTGACATCAGTTACCAGTTGCGCACCCCCTGATCCTTCCTCTTCTTGGGGTAGCACAGCCCTCCGGGCTCTCTGTGGGGGAGAGAAAGAGAAGAAGCAGTTGCAGACCCTTTGCCATTATTGCTCTCCTGTAACCCTGGAATATATGGATGAACAACTTGCTTTGGGAATCAGGGTGTAGGTAGGAACACAGCTCCTAGACTGGTTAAAGGACTGCTTTCCCAAAAGTATCAACCTGAATTCCTGAATGGGCATGAGAGGACAGATTTCTGGTCTGAAGTGAAATTCAAAACCATGAGGTATGACAACAGCCCCATATCCAACTTCCAGTTGAAATGCCTAAAGGAACATAGTAATGAAGAAAGGGTATCTCCCAGAGTTGGAAACCAGGGGAGAGCAGCACCCTCACACTAAAGATGTGAAGGCATTGGTGCACAGCAGAGCACAGGTGCAACTGGTTTACAGGAAGTGCTGACCAGATCATCATTAGCTGCTTGCAGGAAAAAAAAAAAAAAAAAAAAAAAAAATCCAGAGAAAGAAGGGCCCCTGGAATGGATCCTAACTCCTTGTTCTGGTGGTGGGGACTGCAGAGCAGGGCAGGTTGCCAAAGCTGTCAAGAGGGCCTCTGGGTGTAGAATCGCTGAGGCAGGATCCCAAGGCAATTATAGAAGAGATGAGCAGGAAACTGCTGGCCAGTAGGCAGCAGCCCTGCCCACAGGTGAGACCTGGAACTTGAGAAGGTAGCTGTAGTAATCTCAAAATTTCTCATCTCCTTTTCAGGGGCAACAGAACACTGTGAAAACTGTCAGGGACTTTCTCTGTCTTCTAGACCAGTCTTAAGCTGGTGGCATATAGACTTTCCTTGATGAGGATAGAGAAATGGAGAAAAGTCGTGGGACAAGTTAAATACTGCAGCTGCCAGAATTGGGTTGGGCTGAAGAAATACCCTCACTAAATGGGAGATATTCTGGATCTTCTGGAATTCAGGTTGATGGCAGTAAGAAACAGAAGAACACTTAAACCTTCCCTGAAATTCAAGATGACATGCATCCAAAAAACAAAAACAAACAAACACAAAAAGATGGCATACATTCATATAACAGGAGCCAACAGTGATGGAAATGAGTATGTGAAAGTAGAAAATTGTTGAACGTTAAAATGATGTTGAATTTAACCACACCATAGAGATGATGAAGTGCAGTTTCTATGCTATGGGAAATAAACCCACATAATAGGATTTCCAGGAGAGAAAATCAATACAGAAATAATAAAAGAAAACTTTTTGAGTTGAAGAAAGATTCGAGTTGCCCAATTATAGGGAAAATGGGAGTCCGGCAAAATTAGTGAAGAGCTCCTTCTTGGACATTCCTAGGGACAAAGAATAAAGAGCCTGGTGGCCTTCAGAGTAAATGACAGCATTTAATGACAGAAGCCCCAGAGCAATATCTGAGGGTTTTAAGAGGGAAAAGGTTGTAACCCTGGGATCCTGCACTCATCCAAACCACTGGCCGTATGATATAACCACAGAAAGACATTCTCAGCCTTGCAAGGATTTAGACATTTGTCACCCATGTATCTTTCCTGAAAAAATTACTTGTAGACATAGTCCCACCAATTGAGAAGGGAATCTAAATGCCAAAAATTAAAGATGTAATGGCAAAGAAATAATGATAAGGTACAAAGCCAATAAAATATAGAGTTAAAAAATAATTGCTAACATGGTTACGTGATTTACTGGAAATATTTAGAAACAATTATTTAAAAAAAAAAAAAGGTAGAAAATGTAAACAATTTCAGATCATATCCACAAAAACAGGTATGGGGAAAAATCTGAAAGGATAATCATGGTGAGAAACAGGGGAAATAGAAGTGTGCCGTATTTCACTCTTTTGCAAGGGGAGTCATTAGCTGTGGTTTCATTCTTGACATTGATAAAGAAATACAGATTTAGTTGACATCTGGATTAAAACAGCAGATTGAAACTCTCCTCTAGAGTTCTCCCCCCAAAACCTAATATTTAGCCAAAAAAATGAGTTTGAAAGCATAACCCCAGCCCCCAAATTATCATCAGTATCACTCAAACAAAGAAAGGAGTCCAACTTAAAGCCAAAAACAACTGGCAACCAAGGAGAAAAACACAAGACATTTTGGAACTGAATAGAATGGCTCAGCTGTGCCCTCCAACCGCCAGGCCTGGTATGTCATCAGATTTATGATTTTTCCTAATACTTCTAAATCCAGAAGGAGAAAACTGAGGGGCACTCCATCCCTTTCCTGACAGAGGAGTAGTGAAAATACCTTTTGGAGAGAAAGGAGTAAAAAGCAAAAATGAAGTTCATGGAATGGGAGGAACAGTAGTAAAAGTTCCAGGGCTATGCAATTGAGTGCTCCAGGACACGTTGCTGTGGGATGGATTATATCACACCAGCCCCCCGCCTCCAGGGATAATGGGCCCCATCCAGAACATTCAGCAGTCCTTCCAAACAGAAGCAGAGGAAGGATGTTATGGATTGAACTGTGTCCCCCAAAATTGATATACTGGGGTCCTAACCCCCCCAGAACCTCAGAATGAAACCTTATTTGGAAATCGGATTGTTCGGATGCAGCAAATTAAGATGAGATTATTAGGGTGGACCCTAATCCGATATGAGTGGTGTCCTTATAAATAGGGGCGATTCGCACACATAGAGAACTCCCTGTGAAGATAAACGCAGGAATGGGGATGATGCTTTTAACAAGCCAAGGAACACCAAAGACTGCCAGCAAACCACCAGAGGCCATGGGAGAGGCACGGCACAGAGTCTTTCTCGAAGCCCGCAGAAGGAACCAACCCTACCAGCAACTTGATCTTGGATTTCTGGCCTCCAGAACTGTGAGACAGCGCATCTGTGTTGTTTAACTCCCCGTTTGTGGTTCTCTGTTATGGCAGCCCCAGGAAACACACAGGTGGTATTCAGACGTGCACGTGCACCTCGGGGCAGCTCCTCACCCCACCGCCACCGCCACCGTTTCCTTGGACTTTACAAAAGTTGATGAAACATAAAATACCCAGATCTTGCACTAAAGTAGAATGGGGCTGGGGGGAGGTGGGATTGGGCTCAAATTTATTGGGAAGAGGGCCAAGGAGTAAATGGCACTTCCCACTGTACCAGAACAAACAGAAAATCTGTATGAAGCTGACTAAGAAGGAGCAAGATGAAGAGAAATGGTACAGAAACTACCCAAACCCACTTCAGAAGTGAATAAAAAAATAAATAACCTGAATAAGAGAAAGAGCCCAGCTGTGGTGGACGCCTTCATAAACTGCTTGGATTCCCCTCAGCAATGGATGTACTTCCTCAGTCGCGGACAGTGCTGCTGTCAGACAGCTCCCGGGGTCAGCCTGGGGACTGTGGCAGCTAAAGGAGTCATCTCACCCAAGGTCATGCCCACCTCCCAGACTGATCAACACAGGGGTATTAGGACTCAGCCCCTTTGCAGCATCTTGGGACATCTCTGAAGTGTCAGAGGTCCCTGTGGTGTTGGCTGAGGCATTGTAACTGCATCGCAGCTGGACTGCTTCCTCTGCCCAATCCTGCCTTCATGCCTTCTCCCCTACAGGTGTTGGTCCTGGGGAACCCAACCTGTGACACCAGAGGAAAACAGAACTCAAGAAACAGAAGGAAATTCCTCAATGTCTTCAAGCTATAGAATTACTTAATTAGAACATGCATTTATGCGCACATGTTTGTGTGTGTGTGTGTGTGTGTGTGTAGAGATGGGGTCTTGCTATGTTTCCCAGGCTGGTCTTGAACTCCTGGCCTCAAGCAATCCTCCTGTCTCAGCCTCCCAGAGTGCTAGGATTACAGGCATGAGCAAAAACAACAGAAAAAGATGAAAAGAAGAAATCCGAGCCTATGGAAACAAATTGAGAACCAAAACAACATAAATTCAGAGCCAGTGAATAAATTAGAAATAGAAATAGCAAGGAACAGAATGAAATGACTGTCTGCAGAAGGAAATGGCTGCTAAAAATGCAATGAATGTCATAGAAGAGAGACTGGTGATAATCCCAGTGAATGCAGATGGAAACGACAAAGACATGAAAGCAACTGGGGAGAAACTAGTAGATGTGGAAGGCAAAGATGCTCCCAGATGCTAGAACAAGCGTTCCTGAGGTAGCAAAACCCAACAAAGGGAATGGAAGATAAACTCAATGATATCAAGAGAGATATCCCTCAAACACAGAAGAAATATAATCTGTACATGAAAAGACAACATTGAATTCCAGGATGCATTATTATTATTATTATTATTATTATTATTATTATTATTATTATTTTGAGACGGAGTTTTGCTCTGTCACCCAGGCTGGAGTGCAGTGGTGCGATGTCGGCTCACTGCAACCTCTGCCTCCCCAGTTCAAGCGATTCTCCTGCCTCAGCGTTCTGAGTAGCTGGGACTACAGGCATGCGCCACCACACCTGGCTAATTTTTATATTTTTATACAGGCGTGACCCACCACACCTGGCCCAGGATGTATTTTTTTAAATAGAGACAAGATCTCACTGTTGCCCAGGCTAGAGTGCAGTGGCACAATCATAGCTCATTGTAACCTCGAACTCCTGCTGGGCTCAAGTAATACTCCCTCCTTAGCCTCCCGAGTTGCTGGGACTACAAGTGCCACCCACCGAGCTGGCTAATTTAAAAAACAAATAAAAAAACAAACACTTTTTGTAGAGATGGAATCTCACTATGTTGCTCGGGCTGGTCTCAAACTTCTGACCTCAAGTGATCCTCCTGCCTCAGCTTCCCAAAGAGATGAGATTACAGGAATGAGCCACTGCGCCCAACCCCCAATAAATTTTTATACCGAATTTTCAACATCAAGACAAGTTTTGTTAAGATGTTGATTTTAATGATAAAGTTTTCCCAGGCATCTGAACAGAAGGAACAAATTGCCTACAAAGAGAAGAAATATCACACGGGTCTCGGACTTTTTCATAGCAATAATCAGCGCTTGAGAACAATGGAGTAACATATGCAAAGTTCTAAGAGAAGAAACACACGACCCGAGATTGTTGCAAACAAGCAAAATGGCATCAAATACGGAGGAAACTGACAGACCTTCTCAAACATGGGAGAATTCATGGACTGAAACACTCATGAACCCTCCTCAAAAACACCACCTGGCAAAGAAATGGCACTAATTAAGAGAATAATAGGAATAAATAACTCAGGAACAGAGAAGCTGTGGTTATATTCACTAAAGGTAAGAACAGAATCCACTAAAATAGAGAACTACTCCTAAAAGATGGGATTATGGAGACAGAGAAGACGGGAATGGTATCGATCTAGACAATGAAAAAGGCAGAAGAAAGAAGAGTTGCCGCAGAGTTTCACTCTCAAAGAGAGTGCTCCTGTCTGTCTTTCAAATCACGGAGACAATAAATATACTCTTTTTTTTTTTTTTTTTTTTTTTGAGACGAGTCTCGCTCTGTCGCCCAGGCTGGAGTGCAGTGGCCGGATCTCAGCTCACTGCAAGCTCCGCCTTCCGGGTTTACGCCATTCTCCTGCCTCAGCCTCCCGAGTAGCTGGGACTACAGGCGCCCGCCACCTCGCCCGGCTAATTTTTTGTATTTTTTAGTAGAGACGGGGTTTCACCGTGTTAGCCAGGATAGTCTCGATCTCCTGACCTCGTGATTCGCCCGTCTCGGCCTCCCAAAGTGCTGGGATTACAGGCTTGAGCCACCGCGCCCGGCCAATAAATATACTCTTTAAAAATATACAGTGACGGCAGCCTCTTAAATGTCTTTTCACCACCTTGACTTTAGAAGAAACTTTAGGACATAAATCCTCTTGCGAATAAATATTTATTTGAAGTTCAAGAACTCCACTTCAGTTTCCTTAAGAAAAAATTCAAAAGGCCAGGCACAGTGGCTCACGCCTATAATCCCAGCACTTCAGGAGACGAAAGTGGGTGGATTTCCTGAGGTCAGGAGTTCGAGACCAGTCTGGCCAACATGGCAAAACCCTGTCTCTACTAAAAATAAAATAAAATAAAATAAAAATTAGCCGGGCATGGTGGTGGGCACCTGTAATCCCAGCTACTCAGGAGGCTGAGGCAAGAGAATCACTTGAACCCAGGAGGCAGAGGTTGCAGTGAGCCAAGATCATGCCACTGCACTCCAGCCTGGGTGACAGAGTGGGACTCCATCTCAATTAAAAAAAAAAAAAATCAAGTAAAACCACAATTAATGCTTTTAAAAATTAGAAATAGCACTTGTAACATAATCCCACTTAATAACAGTATATCTAAATTTGATCATCCATTTGTCTTTTTTTCTATAAGTCCTTTTATCCATATGTGTGGCAAGATTCCAGAAACTGTGTGACTGCTGATAGTTTTGAGGTGGTGAGATTTAAAAAAAAAAAAACCTTTTACTTATCTTTATACTTTTCTACATTCCTTTAATTCTTCATAATGACCATTTATTAGTTTTGTAAGATCAACGGTCATTTTCGTTTAAAATATAGGAACAAATACCTAATGTGTTAACTGTTAATTCCACATAGGAACAAGGACATTTGATCTTTTTGTGGGGGGTTTATAGTTTTGCAATTTTCAAGAATATTTTTCTAAATAAATTTCATATATATACACACATAGATATACACACATAGATATATACCCATGTACATACATACATCGGTAGAATAGGATATATAATTTTCCAAATAATCAGAGAAAAGAGAATGAAGAAAGCGTAATCAATATGACAAAATGCAGGAAAATAAAAGGGAAGCATAAGAAAGCCCCCAAAATCAGAAGGCAACATAGGAAAAGAGATGATTTGAGAAGCTGCTTATTCTCAGGTTTGCTGATTTTTAGGGACATCAGTTGATTTATTTTCATGGACTGAATATCATTATTTCATTATTGAGTATTACTATTTCTTTATTGAGTGTTTTACTTCTTTTAGACAGTTTTAGGCACTGTGCTAAGGACTTTTCTATATGTCATTAAATTCTACCACAAGCCTGGAAGGTAAGTGTAATTATCCCGTTTCGAAGATGAGAAAAGTGAGGTCCAGATGGATTGGCAACTAGCCCAGGTGGCAGAATCAAGATGGAGCCCCAGTGAGTCTGACTTCAACACTCATGCCCATCACTGCCTTCTCTCAACCCCTCCCCATGACTCTGCCTCCCTCCGCAGCAGGATCAAGTGTGCAGCATGCCTGGGGCAGAGTGGGGTGGGAAGGGGTGGGATGGGGTCGGGGGATCAGGCACTCACCTGGATTAAGATTGGCTCTGGTTCCTGCTCCCCAGGGACACATTCACCTAGGCCACAGAGCAGAAGAGAGGAGTGAATAAGAGGACCAGGCTCAGGGGCCATCCTAGACCCAGATTTGTTTCTTTGGTGAGTATCGTGCTGGGAATTTGTCATGCCTTAGTCCACTTCATGAATGGTCCTGCCTGCGTGGCTTGCTCAAGGCCATTCACTGGAAAAGCAACGGACTGGTGACTGAACCATCATTACCATCTGTCCACCCCACCCCACCCCACTAGCATCATTTTATCGGCATCATGGCAAGAATAGCAAGAGCTAACACTGAGCATTTATGAGCACAGTGCTATTGTGCTTATATTGCATTGCCTTTTACAGCAACTTCTAAGGAAGGTGTTATTATGCCCAATATGCAGATGAGGGAAATGAGGCCCTGAGAGGTTGACTAGCCAGAGGCCACACAGTTAAGTTTGAATCCAGGTGCTCTTGATGGCAGCAGTGGGCCATCCGGAGTGTCCGCTGCCATCACACCGGCTGCGGCAGAGAGGCACGAGGGTCTGTGCTCCAGACCCTGGCCCCATGTTGCCATTCTTGCCCATCATCATTGCAGAGAGGTCGTGGGGAGGAGGCTGACAGTTCCCGGATCCCACCTCTGGGAGCCCCTGGAGCCTGCCACCCTGGGGGCCGTCACAGTGGGGCTGGGCTGAGTCACCTGCCAGCAGGGGAGCAATACAATTGGGCAGACAGGGCCCCTGGGGCAGAGCTGGGCCCAGGGCATTGCTGCACTTGCACACAGAGCACAGGGCTGGGCCTGGGGTGTGGAGCTGGGGCTACGCTTCAGGGGCCTGGGGCAGGAAATGGGAGTGGCGCCCACTTCAGGGACCCAGCCAGTGGTGCGGCCACCAGGCCCACCCCACTGAGGGCACGGGGTTCCTGTGCCTCGGGAGGAGGTTCTGTGTGAAGCCACCGGGGGCCATGTCCCCAGGGTCCACCCCACATTGGGGTGACCGCCAAGCCTGACACTCTGGATGGCTGGGCCTGGGGCCTACAATCCACTCCTGGAGGCACCCTTTGGGCAGGGCTGAGAGCCAGGCAAGGGGAGCCTCAGGCCACCCCTGAGTGCTGGGGCCATGGAGGGAGCTTGCCACAATGTCACCCCAGCCCTAGACACCAGTCTGGGCCCACCAACAGCCCCTGCCCCAGGCTGCAAGGGGGTGCAGCTGGGGCTGCACACCCCATTGAGCTGGTGGGAGCTGGGCACAAGTGGGAGCCCTGCCCCTTCTGAGTTGGTGGGGCAGGAGCTGCCCGGGTGCGGCAGCAGCTGCGCTCCTATGGCTGTGGACCCAGGCATTTCTGCACTCTCAGAGGCCCAGGAAGGTCCCCTGCCCACCACAGACTCTAGGATGACTGCTCCCACTGCCTGGCTTCTCCCTGCTGTTGGTGCCTGCTTTATCTTGGAGGAAGATCAGGTCTGAGCCAGGGTGCTGCTGAAGCCTGGACAGGTGTGCTCAGGGCAGTGCTGACATGCCAGCTCCCGGTCGCCTCAGCCCCCTCCAGACTTTGGGTGCCAACAAGCATGAGAGGAAGGCCAAGTGGGGGCTGATGGCAGCTGGCACTGGCCTGGAGGCACCCCTTGGTATGAATAGCCTGGGTGCCATGAATAGCAGCAGGAGGCAGACAGGCTCCTGAGTGGAAGGAGGCTGGTCCCCGGTGAAGCCCCACTTCAAGCCGGGAAGGACCTGAAGCCTGGGGGCTGGGCCACCAGTCCCGTGAACCAGATGAGGAACTTGTGGTGCTTTTCCCTGGGCCTACCCATGGCTGCCCATGGGCCAGTCAGTACAAACTTGCACACAGAGCACCCATAGAAATCCCAGACTCAGCCAGACTAGAGGAAAGGACAGAGATGAAAACCCCAGGCTCAGCCAGATTCAAAGAGAGGACAGAGAGACAAGGGGAGACAATGGGATGACCTGCCTACAGAGAGGAGACACCCACTCTAGGGCCTCCTCTCTGCTGAGAGCTGCAGCCTCAGCAGATGACCTGCCTGCAGAGAGGAGCTTCCCATTCCAGGGTCTCCCCTCTGCTAGGAGCTGAACACTCATCAGAACACCCTGGCTGCAGAAAGGAGCTGCCCACTGCAGGCAGCTGTCCCCTCCAAGCTGTTCTATTGCTCAGTAAAGCTCCCCTTCATCTCGCTCGCCCTGCGTTTGTCTGCATACCTCATTCTTTCTGGTCACAGGACAAGAACTTAGGACCCATCAAATGGCAAGGCAAACTGTAACACAAACAGGGCTGAAACATGCCCCTTGCTCACCACATTGCAGGTGAAGAGAAGGAGAGAAAAGCTGTAGTCCTTTGGGGAGCCCAGACCTGGGAGCTCCCCGAGCCAGGACTGTGACTCCCTCTTTGGGGCCCTGCAGTTCCTGGCATCTCCAAGCTTCCAGGCACCACTCCATTCCCTGGTGCCAGCTGAGAAATCTGCTTGTGGTGCACCTGGTCCAGCCACACCCTTACAGAATGCTGGCACCCATGCCAGCACCTGGAGCTGCCCACCCCATGGCAGCAGCCAGCATGTCTGACTACAGTGGCTGGACCCCATGCTCACTCATACACCCCTTGCTGCTTCATGCCTGAGTTGCAGTCTCCCTTGGAGGTGTGGGATCCAGGCCAGTAGCATGAGCCAAGCATAGCATAATCTACCAGGCCAAGTGGGTGGAACAAGCCCAGCAGACCCAAGCAAAACTTAGGCAAACGCACCACGGACCACAGAGGTTTACAGCCAGAAAAGCAATGCCCCAAAGATCCCGTAACACTCTGATTCCTGAGCCCATCCTCTTAGTCCCAAAACTGTTTGCCTCCGAAGAGGTATCTACGGATTCTGGCTACAACCTCCCTGAGACACATGGCAGTAGAATGAACACTGAATGGGTTCTAGTCTAAGCTCTGCTGGGAATAAGCTGTGAGACTTGGAGCAAATCCATTGGCTTCCCGATTCACTAAGAGGGGAGGCTGTGGCCCCTCTTTATCTCAGAGGATTATAGTAAGGACCCAGGGGCTGGGATGGTCTCTGGGGCCCACAAGGGATGAAGAGGGGACAGGATATTGAGGTGGGGGGTTGCTATGTACCTCGGTTAGCCATGGTGAAGATGGAATCCTCAGGGATGCCCACACCCTGGGCAACCACTCTGAAGTCCTGCAGGAGGGTTTCCCTCAGCTGCGGCGCTCGCCCTGCAAGAAGGAAGCAGAGGAGACACCTAGAACCACCAGGTGCCTGGAGTGGAAGGGCCTGAAATGATTTTGCCCAGTGATTTTCCCTTATGGAAAATTTGAAAACTATTGATGCAATTGAATCTATTCGATACACTTAGGGAAAGACAGGCTCCCAAGAGGAAGAAGGGCCCGCCCAGGTTCCCACCCAGGTCTCCTGAGTCCGCACGGAGGACTCTTCCCCCCCTTTTTTTTTTTGAGACGGCGTCTCCCTCTGTCGCCCAGGCTGGAGTGCAGTGGCAGGATCTCGGCTCACTGTAAGCTCCGCCTCCCGTGTTGACGCCATTCTCCTGCCTCAGCTTCCCGAGTAGCTGGGACCACAGGCGCCTGCCACCACGCCCGGCTAGTTTTTTTGTATTTTTAGTAGAGACGGGGTTTTACCGTGTTAGCCAGGATGGTCTCGATCTCGATCCACCCCCCCCCCTTTTTTTTTTTTTGAGGCGGAGTCTCGCTCTGTCGCCCGGACTGGAGCGCAGTGGCCGGATCTCAGCTCACTGCAAGCTCCGCCTCCCGGGTTTACGCCATTCTCCTGCCTCAGCCTCCCGAGTAGCTGGGACTACAGGCGGCCGCCACCTCGCCCGGCCAGTTTTTGTATTTTTAGTAGAGACGGGGTTTCACCGTGTTAGCCAGGATGGTCTCCATCTCCTGACCTCGTGATCCGCCCGTCTCGGCCTCCCAAAGTGCTGGGATTACAGGCTTGAGCCACCGCGCCCGGCCCCCCCTTTTTTTTTTTTTTTTTTTTTTTGTTGAGACAAGAGTCTTGCTCTGTTGCCCAGGCTGAAATGCAGTGGCCCAATCATGGCTCATTGCAGCCTCAAATTCCTGGGCTCAAGTGACCTTCCTGCCTAAGCCTCCTGAGTAGCTGGAACTGCAGGCACATGCACTATGCCCAGCTAATTCTTTAATTTTTCATAGAGATGCAGTCTCAGTATATTGCCCAAGGTGGTCTCAAACTCCTGGCCTCAAGCAATCCTCTTGCCTTGGCCTCTCAAAATGTTGGGATTACAGGTGTGAGCCACAGCACCTAGCCCCCACTGGTTCTTTTAAGGGCCTGGAGGCTCTGTAATTCTCTAGGCCTGGAATTTTAGAGATCAAAAAAAGGGAATTTCACCTCCTCCAGGGAGACTTAATGATTGTACCTTTCTCCAAACTAGAGTTTTGTCAGAAAAAAAAAGCAAAACTCCCTGCCCTTACCCACTCCACTGTCCATAAATCAATGTCCTCCCACCCTTAACTCCAATGGGCACATCTAGTAATAAGCCATTACCGTAGAGCTTGGCAGTAATGGTGGGTCCATGACGGCGGCTGAATTTCTTGGTCAGGAAAATGGCATACTCATCATAGTTGGTATGGACCACATAGGACTCCATGGTTATGTTCCATTCTGCATGGGAGGTGCAGGCAGACCAAAGGGATCAGTAGTCAGAAGACTATTCTAGCTGGAGGTCTGTCACCTGTTTACTCACACATCATCTCCTCATCCATCCATCTATCCACCCGTGCCTTCCATATCTCCATTTATCAATTCATCCATATTCAGTCTCTCCCTATTCACCCATCTATATCCTCCATGTACCCATATTAATTCATCCACCATCACTCAATCCATCTATCCTCTCCATACATCAATCCATCTCCCTTCCTTCCTTCTTTCCTTCCTTCCTTCTTTCCCTTATCACTCCATCAATTTACCTATTAGGCAACTGACTGATTGACTTATTTATCTTTTACATATATTCAGTTACCAATCATTTCTTCTTTCATCCATCTATCCAGCCCTAACACAATTGTTTGGCACATAGAACATATTCATAAGTTCAGCCCTAACACAATTGTTTGGCACATAGAGCATATTCAATAAACATTGTCTGAACTAACAAATAAATTCATGTCCAAATCCCTCTCTCACTTAGCATCATGCCCACTGTACATGGTAGATGCTTAGTAAATTTTTATCAACTGATAGGAGGTGCCTAAGAAAACATGAAGGCTGGTGAAATCAGCACCATCACCCTACTCTGGGCATGGGCACCAGGGGGGCAGGGAAGGAGAGAGGGAAGGGGAGGACGAGAGGAGAAGGAGGAGGAAGAGGAGGAGTTGTTTGGGGGAAGGCTAGATGACATCTCAGCTAAATGGGAGGAAAGGTTACAGAGGCAGGGGGAGCTGAAGACATCAAGGTATTTTCAAGCAAAGGAGAGAGTGTGCATGTCTTCCACTCCACTTACTGGATTTGTGATAGAGAAACTTCCCATCAGTATCTGTTTTCTCATAAGCTCCAGACATCTCCTCACAAACACCTTTCCTAGAAATGAACAAATCAAAAGGAAGGTCACTCCTGGTAGAGATCATTGTCCTGACACTCAACCCTCCTGCAGGGCTCTTTCCAAATGCCTTGGTTTTGGGGAGTCTTTTTGTTTGTGTGGTTTTGTTTGCTTTCTAATTTGGAAATGAACATTTCCAAATGTCTTATTTAATCCTCACACTAGCCCTGAGAGACTCCCATTTTCCATATGATGGAGGGACAGAGAAGAAGAAACCAATCCGTGCCATCCTCCTGGCAAAGCCAGCACTGAAACCGCCTTCCTTAATCAAATCTACACATTATACTGACGCAGGAGGAGCTGGAGTGATGAATTCCTGCACTCATCCATGTATTGTTCTGTGTCTCTCTTGCCCCAGTTTTCTCATTTATAAAATGGGGATCATGATAGTTTCTACCTCACATGGTTAGTGTGAGGATCAACTGACACATATGTAAAGAATTTGGAGGAAGCACTATATATGTATTAGCTATTATTGTTACAATGAGCACTATTTATCCAATGGACACTTATTGGGCAGCACCTATGTGGCAAGCCCTGTGCTACATGCCAGGGATACATAAGAGAGCAAAACAGACCCCATCCCCTGGGGTTCCTGGAGCTTGCAATTGAGTGGGTCAGGCAGGCAGGCGAGAGGCAGATGCAGTCAGTGTGAGAAGTACCACATGGGGGGAAGTGTGAGGTGCTCTTCGGGCACAAAGAAGGGCAGGTAACCTGAACCTGGGTGTCTGGGACGGTTTCCTGGAGGAGGTGACATGAAACCTGAGTTCTGAAGAATCCACAGGAATTAATTAGCCCAGGGAAGGGAGGAGAAGTGCTCCCAGTAAAAGGAACATCAGGTGCAAGGACCTGGAGGCGTGAGAGTTCCGGAACCGAAAGAAGGTCCACATGGGTAGACTCAGACTACATGGCAGAGTATGTGGCAGGGAGTTCGGGGTTCTGGGTGGGCCCTGGAAAGCCACATCAAGGGTTTGAATCTTACTCCCAGGGCAGTGGGGAGTCATGGAAGGGTCTCGAGCAGATTTGAGTTTTCAAAAGGTCTTTCTGGCTACTGGGTGAAGAGTGGATGGGGTGGAAGGGTGGAGATCAGAGGTGGGGAAGGAGTAGAGAGGTTGTGGCAGACAACCAGGAAAGAAAGAGAGGTGGCTTGGACCAGGGTGGTGGCAGTGGAGAGGGGAGAGGTGAGCAGGTTGGGGGGATTTAGGAGGACAATGGGCAGGACTTGACGATGGGTGACAGGGGAGAGAGGAGCCCAGTTCCCAGGCTGGGTCCCTGTGGGGTTGAAGTGCCCACACTGGGCTAAGGAATGCCCAAGGGGGAGGAGCAGTTTGCAGAACAGGCACAGTGCTGGGACACTGCTCTCGAGGAATAGATAGGACACCTGGAAAGGGTGGTCCTGGTGGAGGAGAGTAGAGGGATCTAGGGTTCAGCGGGAAGGTCCTGGCTGGAAGCAGACATCTGCAACTTCCCAGGATGGACGGGGCTGGAAAGGTTGTGGGTCTCTTGGTCTCTCTCAGCTTTCTGGCCCCACCCCAGTGCTCACCGCCAACGAGTGCTGGTCATGCTGATCTCCGCCTCTGTAGCGCCTTCTCCCAGCACCAGCGTGCTCACTGTCAACCTGTCCATGATCTTCTTCAGCCAGGGGCAGGTGGAACCGATGGCCAGGTTGTACCACTTCCCATAGATCTAGGAGGCAGGCGAGCTCTGGGGGTCTGCATCAGTCTCAGCCCTCAAAGCCGACCTGGCTGACATCTGCTCCCTGCCCTCCACCACCTCCTCCTCTTCCCCTCCTCCTCCTCCTCCTCCTTCTCCTCGAGATGACTTATCCTTTTAAGGGATAATGTCTTACGACTAATCAGAGGCCACACACCTTCAAGGGAGGACAGATCCCTAAGAGTGGAGTTCCAGGCATCACAGCGAGCCCAGAGAAGCAGGTGTGCCACCGGGGTCCCAACCTGCCCTGCAGAAGGGCTTACTTTATCGAGATGTGGGATCTGTCCATAGCTTCATCAACCACTGCTCCCCAAGAGCTGGAGTCCTGTCTTTTACTCCTCCAGTGATGGGGTAGCCCCACCTCGCAAGGCAGCCCACAACCCCGTGTAAGGAAGTATTTCAGAAGTGTAATGAACATGATGGGGTCATTCAGGACAGGCCTGCTGCCTCTTCCTCCTGAAAGTGCACAGGACAGCTGAAGGAGCCCTCAGGCTCCTGCAGAACAGGTCAATGTGCCCCACACCCTTTGTGTCCCAGACTGCCACAGGGACCTGCTTCTCATTGCCCCTCTGCCACGACCTTTCCTTATCCCTAAAAGTAAACAAAACCCACACGACACCACAGCTAGAAGGTTCTGACACCCTTTATACAGACATGGAGACTGAACCCCAGGTGGGCAAGGGTCTGCTCAAAGCCACCCCAGGATTTAGGGTAGAGTGGGGGTTGGAAGGCAGCTCTGGCACTCCACACTCGCAGGAGAGTGTCCTGCCCCAGTCCAGGTCTCTCTGTGTGCCCAAGCCTCTGAATGTCCCCCAACCCCATTCCCTGTCCTGCTCCATCTCTTCCCATAAGCCCCACATGCCCAACCCGAAAGCTGCTGGCCACATGTCCACCCTGTGCCACCCCAGGTGTCTGTCCGCAGTCAGGCCGGATGTGGCATGGGATGCAGGAAGAGCTAAGGGAAAGATGCCACAGGGAGAGGGGAGTCATTAGAGAAGGAAGGGCTGGGAGTGGGGTGGGCAGAGAGGTCTGGGCAAAGCTAGGTGCCTGTACGGGGGCTGCAGGGTAGCGGCAGGCAGGACAAAGCCTTCTCTGGAGTGGGTTCCCATTAACACAAGGATTCCCCTTGGAGCCCAGGAGGACAGTGCAGAAGGTAAGGATGTTTGACTCATAGAATGTCAGCCAAGAGGCCCACAGAATGGCAGGGGATAGAGTTGTACCTTCAAAGGATCCCATAATCCCAGATGATCTGAGTAGAAGCCTGAGACCCCGAGACAGGCAGCACTTGCTCAGCAGGGCCCATCTGCCTGAAGTCCCCATCACCACATCCACCCCACCACAGACAGCGGCAGCCTCACCCGAGAGACATTGAAGTTTTCCTGCACTTGGATGTTGTCGGGTGGCGTCGGCACAGGGCCGGCGCTCACTGCCAGGCAGGCACTCAGCAGCAAGAGCAGGGCCCCGAGGCTCCTCATGGCTCTAGGCTCCTCTGCCTTGGTGTATCCCACAGGCTCGCTCTAGCAACAGAAGGGCCACTGCCTCCCTGCCCAGGGTAGCTGTGAACTGAGGCTGGGGAAGGGGCCTGTGGCTTGTCGGTGACCTCAGTGTTTGCCCTGCTCGGCTGGGGCCAATTACAGCCCCAAGGCCAGCTCCAATCGATCCCTGTAGCCTGGCTGGGGTCAACAGTACCAAGAGGCCGGGATGGCTGCTTCAGAAGAGGCATTGGCCAAGCACAATAGGGCCCTGGGGCACCAGGGTTGGGCTCCGCCCCCCCAAAAGTCCGGCTCAGATTCCCTACCTGTCACTGGGGTCATGCGAGGATGGGGAGCGACCTGGCCTTTCTGCTGAGTCATACCATCTGGACTTCACAGCCCTGTGAGCCAGCAGGTCAAGGCTGACTGGGCCTATTTCTCACAGGAAAAAACTGAGGCCCAAGGAGAGGAAGTGGCTTGCTAGAGACCTCAGGGAAGTCTACGGGCAGAGCCAAGCCCAGAATCCAGGTATCCTGTCCCCAGATTTCCTTCTCCAGCCCCCAGGCTTGCCCTAGCCTTTGCAAATAATAGAGACATTAAGAATGATGACTGTTATGAGCTTCCATTCACTAAGCACCTGCTCTGTGCTGGCTGTATACCGGGCACTTTACATGTGCCACGGGCTTCCAGTGAATCCCCACAACAAGCTTATGAAGTAGGCGCTATTTGTCCCCTTTACAGACAGAGGAGTTGAGTCTCCAAGAGTGAAGCAACTTGCCCAGAATCCCTCAGCCGGGAGTGGAGTAGCTGGGAAAGGCGCGGTTGACACCATGAACGTGGGAGCCAAGCAGCCTACAGTGGCACTCACTGCTGTGTGACCTTGGGCAAGTCACTTTGCCTCTCAATGCCTCGGTTTCCTCATCTGTAAATGGGGATAATAATAGCTCCTAGCTCCTAGCATTGTTGAGTGGGCACCTGCAATGCACTAGGACAGAACACAGCATAGAATAAGAGCTGAGTGTTTGTGGCAGGTTGAACGGTACCCCCTTCAAAATCCATGTGCATCCCGAACCGTAGAAGGAACCTGATTCGCAGATGTGATTAGTTAGATGAGATTGAACTGGATGACAGGGGTTCTAAATCCAATGACCGGTATCTTTATAAAAGAATGGCAAGGGAGACTCAGACACAGGGACACAGAGAGAAGCATGAGGAAGATGTGGCATGAAGCCGGAGGCAGAGATGGGAGGGATGCAGCTACAAGTCAAAGATCACCACGGATTGATGGCAGTCACCAAAAGCTAGCAAAAGGCAAGGAAGAACTTTTCCCCAGAGCCTTCAAAGGGAACTTCAAAGGGAGCTGCTGAAAACTTGGACTCAGGTGTCTGACCTCCAGTGCTGGGAGAAGACATATTTCGCAGCAGCCCTAGGAAACTAATATGGTAGTTATTAAACTCAAGGCTTTATTTATTTATTTATTTATTTATTTATTTATTTATTTATTTATTTTTATTATTATTTTTTTGAGATGGAGTTTCGTCTTGTCGTCCAGGCTGGAGTGCAGTGGTTCAATCTCAGCTTAATGCAACCTTCGCCTTCTGGACTCAAGCTATTCTTGTGCCTCAGCCTCCCAAGTAGCTGAGATTACAGGTGGTCACCACCACACCCGGCTAATTTTTGTATTTTTAGTAGAGACAGGGTTTCATCATGTTGGCCAGGATGGTCTCTAACTCCTGACGTTGGGTAATCCGCTCTCCTCAGCCTCCCAAAGTGCTGGGATTACAGGTGTGAGCCACTGTGCCCAGCCTAAATTTAAGATTTTAAATGAGAACTTTTTAAAACCCAGGTCAGTTGTCTGTGTGCTCACACTCTTGCCAGCAATACCACAGGCCTCTCTATTAATTTCCCTTCTCCAGTGGTCAAAGCTACTGTCTTTACTTCCTCCCTGCTCTTGGCCTGGAACATTCCATACTCTCAGCCACCTCTCTGCTAGATCTGGGAATGACCCCTTCAGGCAGGCAGTCCCAAGAATAAGACCCGTGCTTATGTGAGAATTGAAGGATTCCCCCATGTAGTCAGTGCAGAAACAAATGGTGCATCATGTCTCTTCTGTAACGTTCAGTCAGTACGTCCCTCTTTCACTGGTATCCAGAACAAGCGTGCTTCTCTTCATAAATGTGTCTCCTTTGCTCTGTCACCCTAACCTTGGCCGGTGATTGCATTCCATTCCTGCTTTGGCTGCTAGGAAGCTCAAAGCCATGATGTAAGTTTAAGCACACTTACTGTCTTGGTTTAGCTTTCTGGGACAGTTATCTTCCTGTTCCTTCTGTTCACAAAATTTCTCAGTCTTTGAGGTTTTGGTTAATGATGGTAGCAAGGAGGTGGTAACCCCCCACTTCTCCTCGTTCTGCATGACATTGGGGGTGGCGTTCCCTTGCTAATGACCACTTTCCTAATCTGTGAACTGAAGAAAACAGTTCTTGTTCTGTCAAGAAGCCAAGAGAGATAATGTGTGAGGAAGTGTTCTATAAACTGTCCACTGCCTTACCTGTGTGGTGGCTCAGGGTGTCTGTCTTTGGAGGAGGCAGGCCTGGTATAAGAATAAATAACAATGAACCACTAATAGGAATAAAGTCATCCTACTAAGCCTGCTTACAGTGCATGAAAATGGCTCGCTGACCTTCATGTTGGGACTGCATGACTAGGGTTATCAGCCCCATCGTTCAGATGGGAAGCCTGAGATGCACAGGGGTGTTCAGAGCCCCAGTCCTAGCCTCTCTTGGACAGGGCCGTTCATTCAGTTGCACAGCCTCTCCTGGGGGTGGGGAGAGGCCCAGAGGATAAGTCCAGGACGTTGATCTCTTCTCCTGCCTCCAGGAATGTTTGTGCTCCTGAGATTATTAACCAGAGCAAACTCAGAGAGTAAATGCTGCCAAGGGCCACTTGGACTTTTGACTGCTTTTTAAAAATTAACCTTGGGACATGAGGTTGTGGCCAACAGTGGTCAGAGAGCTTCTGTCCCCTCTTCCCCTTTTGGCTGCTGGGGTGGGAGGATGGAGCCTTTGGGGTCCCTGCCCTCCTAGGGGGCCCAGGGGTCTAAGAGTCCATGGGAATTGCTAGGTTCTGAAACCATTTGGTTGTGGGGGAGGGTCTCGCCCCTCACAGGAGACCTCAGAGCCTCAGGGGTGCCCAGTGCAATACGGAATAGAGACCTCAATTGTCAGATGCACATACTGGGATTCAGGGAGGGGATGGGACTTTGTCAAAGTCACCCAGTGTGTGTCTGAGTTGGGGCCAGACAGGCCTGACTGTAGCACCCAGGCTCTCCCCTCATCATTTATTCTTGTGTCTACTTATTCTTTTGCCAAATACGCACTCCTTGTTTGGTGCTAGGGAAAGGATGGACATATGACAGGCCTCCCAGAGCTTCCTCAAGGCCTGGGATTGGGAAACAGACAAGGTGAGAAGATGATGAGACAGGATGTTTGCTTCAGTGATCAGGGAAGCAGAGGCCAGGACAAGGGAGTCAGAACCCAAGAGTAGGAGTGAGCCAGACAACAGTGCAGGGGGGGTGGGTGCAGGGGGAGGGGAGTGGGTTTCAGGCACAGGGAACAGCAATTGCAAAGGCTTAGAGGAAGAAAACAGAGAGAGAGAGAGAAATGCATTTGGAATCCAGAAAATAAAAATAAATCCACAGGTCTGGAGCTTGGGGACAGAAGGGAGTGGTGAGAGTGAGGCTGGGGAGGTGGCTGAGGTCCAGTAGGTGGGACCTTGTTGCCGGGCCAAGGGGTGTTGTTTGGGAGTACACAGGGGGCGCTGCGAGTTTTCAGAAGTCAAGGCCAACCACATAAGCAATCGGGAGAGATCCATCAGGAGGTAGCATAAGCTGGAGACCCAGGAAAGTAACTCCTCAGGAGGTTTTCCAGGAAGAAGGAAGGGGCCAGGCCAGGGCACTAGGACCAGGTGACTGGACCCGCAGGGACATCGGGGACATTGACTGGGACTCAGACCAGAGGGTGTGGTCAAGGTTTGAGTCCTCCTCTGCCAATGGTGGAATGATAAGGTGACTTTCTCCGTGACAAGAGGCCTTGCCTCCAATGTCTGACCTTATTCAGTTTCCACGGCCTTGTGTCACAGCCTGTCCACTCAGGGTCCCCATGGCATGGCAGGAGGTGCACACCACCCATAACTCCATGACCAGTGGCGTGGAGGGGTGTTCTCACTGCCCTGTGATTTCTAGGCATCGCTACTCATCCCTACACCTCCGTCCCAAAGAGCAAGTCCACCCAGAGACTTGAGTCCTAGTCCTTGTGGCTTGCTGGGGGACAATAGGGCAGTCCTTTCCCTTCATGGCTTCAGAGTTGAAACAATAACTGAATGAGGGTCACTTGTGAAAATGCACCCCAAGTGTGTAGATTTGTAGGACCCCTGTCATCATAGGCACTTGGTACTGCGTGCGCTCCAGCTAAGGACTCCACACACAGCTGGAACTGCACTAAGGTGTGAACTTCCCTTGTCCACCAGGGGGCAGCAGAGAACTTCCAGAAAGACCTACCAGGGTTTGCTCACAGATTATTCTGTACAGATGGAGACAGACCAGGCGCAAAGGCTCAAAGAGGTACAACGCCCTGCCCCAAGCCTACTTAAAATCCCCTGGTGAGTATAAAACATTTAGCCTCTACCTTGCCCATCCCTACCCTGCTAGAGAGCTTGATGCTTGGTTGGGGCCCTTCAAAAAAAAATAGTTTTGCTGGGGAACTAGAATTGGGTGCAGTTGCTGCAGACCACGAAGGCTACTATAATTTTACTAAGTTCTTACTGCCTGCCAAGTCCATGCAGAGCACTGCAAGAGCATGTCATTCTAAATCCTCTATTAAGAATCTTTTTGGAGGCCGGGTGGAGTGGCTCAGGCCTGTAATCCCAACATTTTGGGAGGCCAAGGCGGGCGGATCACCTGAGGTCAGGAGTTGGAAACCAGCCTGGCCAATAGGGTGAAACTCCTACCTCTACTAAAAATACAAAATTAGCTGGGCGTGGTGGTACACGCCTGTAATCCCAGCTCCTTGGGAGCCTGAGGCAGAAGAATCATTTGAACCCAGGAGGCAGAGGTTGCAGTGAGCTGAGATCACTCCATTGCACTCCAGCCTGGACAACAAGAGTGAAACTCCATCTCAAAAAAAAAAAAGAAAAAGAAAAAAAAAAAAGAATCTTTTTGTGGGGTGGTGGGGAGGGAGAGCATCAGGAAGAATAGCTAATGGATGCTGGGCTTAATACCTAGGTGATGGGTATATCTGTGCAGCAAACAACCATGGTACCTGTTTACCTATGGGGCAAACCTGCAGATCTGCACATATACCTCAGAACTTCAAATAAAAGTTGAAGAAAAAAAAAAGAATCTTATTTTGCTGGTGGCCCTATTTTGTAGGTAGGGAAACTGAAGCTAAGAGATCAGGTGATCATGTGTTGAAGGTCACCCAGACATTAAACTCAAACCAAGATCTGTCTCTGTTACACTTAAGGCACTCTGCTGACCCTATCTCTTGTCTCTTGGCTAGAACTTAGGCCCTGTTCTTTAGACACTTGGAATTGATGAGTCTCCCTTCATTGGACTCTTCATAGCCAAAGTCAGGCCTATTTCTCCCTTCCCCAGCCAAGGGTCATCTCAGTGTCTGCTATCCCAAGTCCAGATTCTCTCTCCCTCCTTGGGGCCCAGCACTGTGCTGGGTGCATAATGGGTGCTCAGCCAACCATGCTAATTGACTTACTCAGAACCATAGGGGAGATTTAGGTCAGGTCCCAAGAAGGACCACCCAAGCAGACAGCTGAGGGATACTGGGAAATTGGACTCACCACATCCAAAATCCCTTAACCTTATGTTCAGTGAATGAGCAAAGGAAGGAATGACTGGGCTACTCAATGGCAAAATGTATAAAGCAAAGACCCCTTGCTCTGTGGTGGCTTGTCCTGGAGTCATCAAATTTGAGTTTGTCTGTGTGTTATGGCCTGGAATACTTCCAAGGCGTTGTCCAGCATGCTGTGGTGATTAAGCAGCTGAACTTTATATCCAGACAGACCTGAGTTCCAGTCATGACTGTGATCCTTTCCTGCCTGTTTGATCTTAGCTAAGTGACTCCACTTTTCTTTCTCTTCTGTTAAATGGGGTTAATAAGAGCTTATAGGGGTGTATGAGAATTAAATGATTAGAAGCATGTCATGTCCTTGCTCCTTGGAGAGAACTTAGTCAATAATAAACATTGGCCCTGGGTCAGGGGTGTCCTTAGATGTTGTCAGTCCAGGTTCCTGATTGCAGGAGTGGGTGGCTTAGCCTGGAGAAGCACTCCTGCCCTTATAATATGTGGAGCTCAGAGTGTCTTTGAGATCAGAGCGCCCTGGGGACAGAGCTTGTGGCCCAGGATCTAGCTCCTTTTGCACCCCTGAGGAAATGGTTACTAAAGAATAAACTTCCAAAAGCCTTGTCTGTGTCCAGGAAGGGGACACAGGCATATTCCTGCTTGTTGCAGGCCAATCTTATTGTCCATTGAAGCAGGACCTCCAGGGACCTGCCCCAACTCCTGGCTGACCGAGTTGATGCAACCAAGCATCTCTGAAAGGACTAAAATTGTTCTTTCCTGAAACCACAAGGCAAGCCGAGCTCTCTGGAAATTCCCACCGGCCTTTCTTCAGAGAAGACAAATGGATTTCTCTGAATCCGTTGCCTTGGAAGGGCAGTGGGAACTCTTCCCTGGCTCTTGCCTTTGGGCAACAAAGTCCTTCTTTCCACTTCTTTCTCTGGAAGAATCTGTGTTAGGAGGGTTTCCCTGGAGGAAGGAGCCAGCCCAGCTGGATGTCAACAAGTTCATGAGTCTGTAATAATGAGAGTCCAGAAATTGACACAATTCCTCCCCCGCAAGTACAGAAATGATAGAATGCTTGCGCTGAAAGCATCCATTGGTAATAATGACAGCAATAACAACTAGCATTTATTTAGCACTAACCATGTGCCAGGCTCTGTTCTAAACAGTTTATACGAATTCACTTCTAGTTCTCAGATCATCCGCTGTGAGCATATATTAGCTCCTCATAGGGTAAACCAATTTTATCCCCACTTTACAGAGGAGGAAACTGGGGTTCAAAGAGATTCACTCTTTGGCCCAGCCTCCCACAGCTGGTATGTTGGGCAGATAGAGGGTGAGAAAGGGAGAGGGTTTGCCCAAAGTTCTGTAGCCTGGAGACCATGGAGATGTCCTGCCTCCACCCAGGGCCCTGTCCCGTGGACAAAGGCTGGGCTGCAGGGCTGCACTTCTAATTGTCTAGATTCCAGCTCAGGCATTGGGTGGTTTTTAAAGATTCCCTTTGGTGTTGGGGTGATGAAGGATCCACCACCAGCGAGGAGATTTGGAAAGTCCCTTCCTCTGCTTCATCAAAGTGCCTCTGCGTGGTCTGGCCTTGCTGGATTGTGCCGGGCTTTGGTGGAGAACAATGTCTCCAGGAAGGCACCCCAACTATCCTCAGGGGTTCCTAAGTTGGATAGAAGCTGATCCTCTACCTGTACTTCCTCTGTGGTCCCACTGGGTGGCACCTGGCTTGGTGGTTAAGGCCAGCCAGGTTCAAATCCTGCTTCTGCCACCTACTGGCTGCGTGACCTTGGGCAAGTTCTGAGCCCCTTCCTGCCTTGGTTTCCTCACTGCAACATGAGAATACTGACAGTACCTACTTCTCAGAGTTGTGAGAAATGAGCGAGTTAACACACAGCAAGCGCTGGGAGCAGTGCCTGGCATCAGATAAATTTGCTAATTGCTATTATTTATCCCTTTGCCTCCTGATTGTCGCTTTGCTTGTCCTTTCCCCCACTTGGTTGGAAGCTCAAGAGAGAAGAGGTCGCTGGCGCAGGGTCAGGTTGGTGTCACTTGTATCCAGCAGAGGCGGCCTGGCCTTCAAATGGGGGCTTAGTAAACATGTGATAAGCAGGGGAACCACACACTGGATGAAGTTCCTTGAGAAAGACACGTCTGCCCAACTTTCAAAAAAGTCCTCTCAAAGGTCTTCTTTGCCAGCCTGTGCAGATGCCAGTGATAGCCAGGGACTTGTCTGACATACACAGGAGGTCTGTGCCAAGGCAGGCTTTGAACCCAGGTCTCCAGATTCCAGTCCTGGTCTCCAACCCCAGCACTAACCCATATACGAGTTCCAGTAGCTTCCAGTCTGTGGTTCAAAACAAGACCGCCCCTACTTGCCCAACCTACACTGCCATGCTTGTTTGCCTAAAATAAAGGAAGATGAGCCGCTGGAAGCTAAACAAGAAGATAGAAATGGAAAAAGGACATTGAAGAGGACAAGAATATGCCATGAAGAGGCTGAATCCTATCATGAAGGGGCTGGAAATGAATATGAATTTGGAGCAAATGTGTCATTGGCAAAGAGAAGAAAGACCTTGAGGGAGGGAAGGCAGGCCCATTTGGGATGCTGAGAGAAAGCTGGTGTGGCTGAAGCAGCAAGATGTTCTTGGCAAGAGGGTCTTCACAAACTCTCAAAATGACTCCAAGTTTTGGGGTCTATCTGGGAGCTGGCCCCCCAGACAAGACCTCATAGCCTTTTAAGTACAAGTGTCCACAGGAGTGCTCTTCCAGAAGCTTGTGCCATCCAACTGCAACGCTTTCTGCCATGCTCCTCATTGTGCAATGAAAAGGGGCTAAGAGTTGGGATCCCCAAGGATCTGGAAAATTCAACCAAGGATCTGGGCTGCCAGCATTCTAGAAACCCATGGATGGCCTTCAGAACTCTGGTGAATGTTCCTTCCCCACTACATCCCTGCCCAGCCAAAGACTCCAGAGAATCCCTCCCAACTTGTCTACAGTGTTTTAAAATTTCAGAAAGATCTTCTAGGGGTTTGGAATCCTGGAAAATTCCTGTAGTGTCTCAGGATTTCCAAGAGCTTCCCCCAATTCTAATGTTCCGAAGTAGCGGAGACCTTCTTTTGACAGTTCTTGAGAACTACTACCATGTTTCGGGGTCCAGAGAACTGCCCCCTACTTCTCGCAATCTGCAGAAGGCCTGTAGCTTGCAGGGCTCAAGAAGTGTCCTTCTGAGTCCACAAGTTCTCGATAAGCACCAAATGAATTGGAAGGGTCTTGATACATTACTGGGATCCTGTGGAATTCCCCCAGGGTTTAGGGATCCTAGAAGTATGGCAGTTCTAGAGGGAGGATGCTGACTGTATTCGTCTGTTCTCATGCTGCTAATAAAGACATACCCAAGACTGAGTGATTTATAAAGAAAAAGAGGTTTAATGGACTCATAGTTCCACATGACTGGGGAGGTCTCACAGTCATGGCAGAAGGTGAATGAGGAGCAAAGTCCCGTCTTATGTGGTGACAGGCAAGAGAGCATGTGCAGGGAACCTGCCCTTTATAAAACCATCAGAGCTTGTGAGACTTGTTCACTATCACAAGAACAACACAGAAAAACCTAGCCCCATGATTCAATTTCCTCCCACCGGGTTCCTCCCACAATACATAGGAATTATGGGAGCTACAATTCAAGATGAGATTTGGGTGGGGACACAGCCAAACTATGTCACTGACTGAGAGATGGATATATGACTTATGAGACAAGGGTAGTAAAGGCCAGTCTCCTTGAGTCCTATGTCTCTTTCTGGAAAAGGATGTGGGTTTTGCTGAGCTAGAGTGTGAACTGGAACCAGGAAACTGGAAAATCGTGGCTGGCTCCAGCAGGAATCGTCCAAACATGAATGAACCAGTAAGGCCAGGGTCCCCCTGGGTGGTCCCCCTCCATCCTCCCAAGGCTATTAAGGAAAGCTCTCACACTCTCACGCTTGGTGCCAGGTCCTCCCCTGCCTGGGGCTGAGGACCTCCCAGCAAGCAGGCCCACAATGCAGTGAGATAAGGGTTCTGGGGAGTGGGGAGGAGCCCAGGCACAAACCTGCAGAGCCACCCAAGCTAACGTGGCATTGAAATTACCAATATTAGAAAATAAAGGCTTTAGGGCACTCATCAGGCTCAACCTCCCTGTTCAGGTCTCTGTACAAATATCACCTCCAACGGAACTCCCTGCTTAGGACTGCACCCCTGCCCTGACAGAGCTCCACTCTCCTGCTCTATTTTACTCCATAGCATTTATCACCATCTGACATGCCACGTATTTTGCTCTCTTTCTTGTTTGTTGTCTACATTCCATGAGGGTAAAAGTCCTACGCTTTATTCAGTGCTAGCCCACAGAAAGCAGGTTCTTATAGAATGTTTGCACTGAAAGCATCCATGAGTAATAATGACAGCAAAGACAACTAGCATGTATTTAGCACTAACCACATGCCAAGCTCTGTTCTAAACAGTTCTGTCAATATATATTGAATGAATTTTTTAAACCTGATCATCAATTCCATCAAATTGCCATGTTGACTAAAGGTTGCTTTTGGCAAAACTGTCTGCAACTGGCAAAGCTACATGCTCCACTCTTTCCACATGTCAGGGAATTTCATTCGCAAGACAGTTTTGTAAAGAAGTACTGTTATTGTGTTCCTTCTGGGGATAAGTGACTTGGGCTCAGAGCAGTTGAGTCACTAGCCCAGGATCACTCATGGGTTTGAGCTTGGGTGGTTCCATCTGTGAGCTTAACCACAGCCTGCTCTGCCTGGTCCGGCTGCCTGTGGTATCTGGCTGTCACCTTCTGTCCCTGGGCTCTGCCTCCACAGATTCTGGCCTTCCAGGAAGCCACCACTGTGGAAAACCTCTAATGCCCAGTCACAAGTGTTGTCTACCAATTCCTGGCCACGGAGGCTCCAACCAAATGGACCCCACCAGTCCCAGCTTCAGGGACCAGCCCTGCATAGACTCAGGAGCCAAGGGCCTGCAGTGGGGGAGACCCAAAGAGGCCCAGCAGCCTGCCCCAAGTCACACAGCACACTCAAGTATCCTTGAAACACCTTGCTCTTATCTCTGGGTCCCCACTCTGCTGGGAAAAAGGGCGGTACATTCCCAAAGCTAGTTTCCAGAATGACAGGTGGGAGAGCACTGAGTCTTTCTTTGCTTGGTCCTGCACTGGGGAGTGTGGTGGGGTAAAGCGATCCTGATTTCCTCAGGCCAGGTCTGAGGAGCACAGTGGCCAGTCTGAGGAGCACAGTGGCCAGTCTGAGTTCTGTTCCAGGTGGTGGCTGTGACCTCCCTCCAGCAACCCCAGCTGCTCCCTGGCTGGCCCTCTGGTCTCAGCCTGCTGCCTCCCAAGGGCTCCCCAAGCCTGTGGGTAAGGCCGTCCTGCCCGGACCTTGCCTAAGTCCAGATCATGGGTCTGAGGGGATGCCCAGCCTGAGGCCCAGCTCAGCTACTACTGGCTGAGGTGTCTCATCTCCTCTGTGTTGGTCTCTTTATAGTACCCCATCTTCAGTCAGGCTACCTCCCACAGGTGGCCAGCATGACCTAAATACAAATTTAGGCTGGTGATGCCTCAAGACCCTTCCATGGCTCCCCTCTGCCCTTGGCACAAGCCCAAACTCTGGTTGTGGCCCGGAAGGCCCTGCACTTCCTGGCCCTGACCACCTTTGGAACCTCAGAGGTCTGTAACCTTTGCGTCCACAGCCCCTCCACCTTCCCTTGAACCAAATGCTGTCTACCCTCCAAGCCTTAGTCATGGCCTCCTTGGGAAACCTTCCCTGACCCCCTCAATGGTCACTGATCAAGTGACCTTCCTTTGTGCCTCCACCGTCCCTTGGACTTCCCCCAGCCCATGTGAGGTGGTAAATGTCTGTCTGTCCCTCACCACACTGTGAGCTCCCTGGAAAAGCCACCTTGGTCTTTGTTTGTCTTGTCACCTTATGGCTTGATTTGCAGTTGATGCCAGCGGTGTTTTGCTTTGTTGTTTTTCAAGGCTGGAGTGCAGTGATATGATCATGGCTCACTGCAGTCTCAGCCACTTGTTTTCAAGTGATCTCCTGCCTCAGCCCCCCGAGTAGCTGGGACTATAGGTGTGTGCCGCCATGCCCAGCTAATTTTTTATTTGTTGTAGAGATAGGGTCTTACTATGTTGCCCAGCCTGGTCCCAAACTCCTGGGCTCAAGCAATCCTCCTACCTTGGCTTCCCAAAGTGTTGGGATTATAGGCACCCAGCCATCAGTGTTGTTGGTTGAATGAATGAATGAACAAATGAAGGAACCATGTGGGTCTGTTTCCCTAACGGTAAGCGGGAGAGTTAGGTTAGCCTCATAGCTCTTTCTATAATGGGTCCTCTCTCTCTTCCCCACAATTCCTCATGTCATACCTGGACTTCTCCATAACCACAGACCCACTGTATATGGTTGGCTCTGTGCCCCCGCCCAAATCTCATGTTGAATTATAATCTCTAATATTGGGGGAGGGAGCTGGTGGGAGGTGATTGGATCATGGGGGCAGATTTCCCCCTTGCTGTTCTTATGACAGTGAGTCCTCACGAGATCTGGTTGTTAGAAAGTGTGTAGCACTTCCCCCTTCATTCTCTCTCTCTCCTGCCCCGCCATGGTAAGATGTGCTTGCTTCCCCTTCGTCCTTCTGCAATGATAAGTTTCCTGAGGCCTCCCAGTCATGCTTCCTGTACAGCCTGCAGAGCTGTGAGTCAAATCGCGTTTCTTCATAAATGACCCAGCCTCAGGTAGTTCTTTACAGCAGTGCTGAGAACCAACTAATACAGCATTTTACAGGGCATTTATGCCATGAATCAGATATTGCTCACAGCCTTGACCCTCACTAGAACTCAATGGGAAGGAAGTTGTGTCCCCCACTTAATTGACTGAATATCAGAGTGGTCCAGAGAGGGAACAGGGCTTGCCCAGAGTCCCAGCGCAGATCTGTGGCACAAGAAGCCAGGCCTTCTGATCCCCACCAGCACCAGGACCCACGGTAACACAGAGTGAGCCCTTTGACCACCCATCTCCCTGTGCTCCAGGCCAAATCAGTTTCCCTCATGCCTCCTTCATGGGGATGCTTGCCATTCAATTGCCCCCCACCTACCCAATGGCATGTAGTAGTTGCTTAATCAAAACTTGTATAATACATGAAAAGAGGCCGGGCGCGGTGGCTCACACCTGTAATGCCAGCACCTTAGGAGGCTGAGGCAGGCAGATCACGAGGTCAGGAGATCGAGACCATCCTGGGTAACATAGTGAAACCCCGTCTCTAACAACAACAACAAAAAAAATACAAAAATTAGCTGGGCGTGGTGGCTCGTGTCTGTAATCCCAGCTACTCGAGAGGCTGAGGCAGGAGAATCGCTTGAACCCGGGAGGCGGAGGTTGCAGTGAGCTGAGATCGTGTCACTGCACTCCAGCCTGGCGACAAAGCTAGACTCCGTCTCAAAAAAAAAAAATACATGAAAGGAGATGGGAGCTTGGGATATTCCAGACTGGAAGGGGACACACATCTGTGCCCAGAGTCCTAGCCCTTCCTCTCTCTAACTCCCCACGGGGAAGTGACTGACAACCCCAGAGGACAGAACCGACCAGACTTGGAGCTGATGCTTTTCTTTATTCATGTACTTCATCCCCTGCTGCCTGGTTTCTCCTGAATCCCCTTGCTCCCCTAAATAGCACCCCCAGTCCCCGCCCCTAGCCCAGCTTCAGGTGGAGTAGCTGCTGTCTCCATTCAGCAGATGGGGAGACTGAGGCCCAAGAGCACAGAGCCCAGTCTGAGGTCACACAGCAGTCTCCTGGGTTCCCATTTGGCCTTCAACGGGGAGAGAGGACTTGGCCTGGGCTCCGTGCACCCTCACTGCAGGGTGGCTGGCTGCGGCCACGTCGCAGGGAACTGCCAATCTGGTCTCTGAGGGCCTCCAGTCTCTGGGCCAGGTTTGGAACCCCGGCCCCACCTAAGGAGCAGTGAGACTCAGGGCCTGCCCTCTCCTGGGCCCCTCCTCACCCAGGTCCATCTGGGTCCCAACATCCTCTAGAGAAGCCTCAGGGGGTAGGTGCCCTCCACCCTTCCCCCCCACCCCACCCCCATACACCATGGGCTCCAGCATACATCTGGGCATGCAGGTGCTCCTAAAAAGAGAATTCCAAGTTTGGAAGTAGAAAGATCTTAGAAGCCACCTCTCAACACCCACCCCATTTCAGAGATGAGGCCTGGAGAGGGTGGGTTCTACCCTAAGATCACAGAGAACATTAGGGGCCCTTCCCTCTCTCCCTTCTTCACCTCTCAGCCCTGGTGATGTCTTTGGGGGCCTCACGGGCATGGGGGGTGCAGAAGGTACCACCTCCTCCTCCATCAACATCTCTGCCAGGACTCGAGTCTGAGTCCAGTCACTGTGACTCCTGGGCCAGGGTGAGTTGGGAGATGGGAGGTGAGCCTTTGAGTTCCCCAGACCACACCCCTCCGACCTGAGTGTCCCAGGGAGGGACCCACCTCTCTCTTGGGCACTTGGCAGAGCCAGGGCTGCATGGGGGTGCCCAGGGTGGAGGCCGGGCAGATGGGGGCCTGCCACCTGAGGCCTCAGGGTCCAACACCTGTAGAAAAGACCAGAGCCCACTCTGGGTGACCTCAGTCCTGCCTCTCTGTGTCCCACTTACCTGGTGCTAGCCATGAAACCCCGCTATGCCTACCCCACAAGGTATCAAGGATGTCAGGATGGCATAAAGGGGTGGGGTCCTGGTCGCCTTCTTCTGTGTGCAGTAGGTGGTTCTTCTCCCATCCTCTCCTGAGACTAGAAGCCTCCTGAGAGCAGGAACCATGTCTGGTCTATTTCCGAATCCTCAGAGCCCAGAAGAGAGGTTGGTATAAAGCAAGGAGCTTGGGGAGTTACTGAAGGAGTGAGTGAATGTACAATTCAGTAAATCCACAAGTGAGTAAATATGTGAGTGATTGAATAAGTGAATGACAGGATGAATTCCTAAAAGAGGGCAGGGTGGGGAGAAGGGAGGGTCAACAGCTATTTTAAACCCGGGCAGAGGGAGCCCTAAGCCAGCCATTCACTCCCCATGATCTAGCATGGAGCCCTGGAATCCCTGGGGCTCTGGACTGATGACTCCTAGATCAAGGTCTCCAGTTCTCCCAGCCTTCCCTCACTCCCACCTTGGCCTTTCCTACCTGGGGCAGGTGGCGCTCCCTTGGCAGGCAGGCCCAGTGGGCCAGGGGCACTCGACACAGTGGGCAGATGTAGCAGCAGGGGCAGGAGTAGACGGGTGGCAGTGCCTGCAAAAGGCTGCGTCAGAGGCTCCATGATGTCCCTACTTGTCACCCCTCCAGGCTGGGCAGTGAGACTCACGTGGCAAGGGGGAGCTGGGGCCATCAAACAGGGACACGGTGGGGTCAGGCCAGGGCCCTGCTGGTGACGGTAGCTGGCAGAAAGGAGGCGCCTAAAAAGAACAGTAGGGTCTATGCCTGCAGCCTCCAACCCTACCACCAAGCTGGCTTTCAAATCCCCTTCCCAGCTAATACTCCTGGATCCCGTACCAGGTACCAGGCCCTGTTCTCAAGGTTTTACATGTTAACTCATTCTCTCTGATCTTTAAAACAAGCCTATAAAGTAAGCATGACGATGACCCCCACTTTACAGAAGAGGAAACCCAGGCAGTGAGAAGTTAAATGACTTGCCTCAGGTGACACAGCTAGTCGGTGGCAGAGCTGGAAACTGAACCTAGTTGGTCTGAATCCAGAGGCCAGCCTCAAGCATTTCATTAAGCCATCCCTTTTCCCAGCTGCCCTCTGTCCGGAGGCCTGGCTCCAAGTTGGTGGCTCTGCTTACCTCTCTAGTGCATGGACCTGCTGGGCCAGGATGCGCTGCTCATTCCGGGCCAGGTCTTGGCTATTCTGCAGCTGGCTCTTTTCTTTCCTAGGGTAGAGCACAAGCCAGAAAGGAGTAGGAAATGGGGCTTGCAGGGGCGTCAGTCAGCTCCTCTTCATTGCAGCATAGCACCAGCTGAGGAAGCAGGTAGGGACATAGGGGAGCCAGGGACAGGGAGAGGGGGCAGCTTGGCAGAAGCAGCTTAACAGTGATGGGTGGGGGACAGCATCCCTCTGGCTGTGGGCTGGGCCCTACCTGAGCCTCTCATTCTCCAGCATGAACTCCTGTAGCATCCCGTACAGGTTCCGCTGGGCCCAGGCCACCCGGGCCCCACTGAGCCCTGATGCTGCAGGGAAGCAGGGGGTGGTGGATCCACAGCAGCCCCAGACCCTATCCCCATCCTACTCTGCCTCCAGGGAGCTCATACCCTTGCTGTCCATTTGGTCCAGCTGGAACTGCAGGCGACGGTTCTCCTCCTGGAGCTGCAGCATCTCTGTCTCCAAATGCTGGGGCTGCTTTGCCACAGCAGACTGTAGGGAAAGAGGCCCAGGGCCACCTTTATGGTTGTATAAGTTGTACACTGCACAAGGACTTCCAGGTGTGGGAAGTAACTGGGGCCTAAAATCCAGCCCATGCTTCACTCGTCAGCCTTGCATCTTGGCACAAGGCTGCATCTGCCTGGAGGGGGTACCTTGTCCTAACTGCACTGTCCTGGAGGGCCCCACTCTGAGCTGGACTCAGCTCTGAGTCCAATCCCAAACTCAGTTCTGTCCAAACCTTGGGCCAGATGATTCCAGACGAGACCTCTTATTAGACCCCAAATCAATTCCCACTTAACCATGATACCAACTGAGCTAGACCCTGAATCAGATCCCAACTCAAACTCCAACCCTAGACCTGCCCTAAACCTGGCATGACCCTGGCTGGGACCCTGACCTCACCCTACACAGCCACGACACCATTTCCAGGATTCCAACCCTAATCTCAGCTTTGACCCAGTCCAAGACTTCAATCAAGGGACTCAGGCTCCAACTCCTGCCTGATCCCCTAGCATCTCCACGCCTGTCCTTCAGCCTGTGCCTGCCTATACTCACCTTAGGGGCCTGCGGCCGGGTGGTGACCCGCTGAGCTCGGCTTGCATATCTCAGGGTGCTGAGAGTCTCAGGAAGGCACTGGGCTGAGGGGGACACGCAGGCCACCTGGGGAGTGCACTCCCACTGAGTGCTCCTCTCTGGGGGCCCCCTCCTCAATACCCAACCCTCCCTGCCAGGCCCCGCTTAAGTACCATGAGGGTGACCCCACGCCCTCCCAGTGAGTCTGCCAGCAACTTGGTGAGCTTGCTGTCCCGGAAAGGGATGTGGCTCTGCTTTCGCTGTGGGTCCAGCAGCAGGGAGATGCAGTGACCTGGGGAGAGACACCAAGAGTCGGGAAGGTTACATTGCTTGCCCAGGGCCATCAGGCTGGGAGGCTGCAGAGCTGGGCTCTCCACCCAGGCCTGTGTTGCCCTAAAAACCCATCTTTCCACATGATCTCATGACTCAGTCAGATTGGTCCCCACCGCCAGACTGGGACTCTTCGAGGGCAGAGAAGGCTCTGTATACCCTGACCCTCAGTGCCCAGCAAAGGGCCTGGTACTCAGACACTCAGCAGGAAACTTCTAACAAATGAATTGAACACAAAGGAGTTTCGTGGGCATCTTGCATGCATGCCACAGAGGAATCCTGAGGGCCCAGTCCCTGAGGATCTCCAGGTTCGATATCTTGGGGTGGGGATGGGGAGAAAGGTCAAGTCCCTTTCCTTTACTGGGCCTCAGTCTTCCCAGCTGCACAAGGAACATGCCAAATGTCTCTGAGGGCTCATCTTCTGCAGTTGAGTGGTTCTATTTCCCAAATTAGCATGTAACTTTATACACCGTTAGAGTTTATAGATTCATAAGCAGTGTTTTACGAAGGGAGAAGTCAACAGCAGAGCTGGGGCCAGAATGAGGCTTCTGGTTCCTGGATCGCAGCTCTTTAACCCTCTTCTATGCACTACAACTCCTCTGGTATCCCCCATTGTGGAGAGCTGTGAGCCAGGTGCAGAGGAGAGACAGGAAATCACACTGGTGGCCCCCAGGTCTCACCCAGGGCCAGCAGGCTTCGGTTTATGCTGTTGGCCTCAAGCATCAGCTCCCCACGGGATCCCGTGGCTGCTACCTTCTCGCTGCCTGCCAGGTCCACAAAGCACAGCTTCCCACCAACAGGGGGTGCCCCGGGGTCCACAGGAGGCATCTGCTGGGCCTGAGGGGTCAGAGCTTCATGGGGACTTGGGAGGGACTGTCCCCACCAAAGCCACAAGAGTATGGGGCCAAGGGTTTCCACCATTACCCCCCATGCACACCCAAGTTGGTTTGTATGTCCAGACACAGACTTTTGTTGGGTGGCCCTGGGCAAGCACCTTCCCAGGCTGGGGCACTCACAGTTTGATGGCTGATGTAAAGGGTGAGCAGGGCATGGCTTCGGCTGGAGGCCTGGTTCAGGGTGTGTGCTGAGCTCCTTCGACGGCTGAGACCTGGAAGGGAAAAACATCAGGAGCTGGACGTGGTAGGAAGAACAGGTCATCACCAATGAAGAAAAAGGAGCAAAGGAATCCTGGTGGAGGAGCAAGCCTCATGCAAAGGCAGGGAGGCAACAAAGTGGGTGTTGTTCAGGGAACGATGGGATGTTGGGTCCTGCTGTAGCAGAGATGGGTGAATGGAGGATAGAGAAAACTGAGCAGAAGAATGACAGTCAGATTTGCATTTTATAAACATCTTTCCCAAGGCTTCGTGAAAGAAGGGGGAGAAACTGAGGCAGTGAGATCAGCTGAGAGGTGTGGCAAAGTGCTGGGGCCAGAATCTACAGTCAGCATCTCCAGTGCCTGCCAAAGGAGGGGTGTCCAATAAATACTTGATTTAAAAAAAAGAATGAGGCTGAAAGGGAACGGCCTTTAGGCTAAGCTAAGAGGTATGACCTTGATCCTCGGGGCCCTGGAAGGGTGGAGGGTCTGGAGGCAAAGAGAGATGGGGTTTGCAGAATAGAGGAGAATGGATTGGCAGGGGAGAGCCTTGAGGTGCCGAGACCACCAGGGAGCAAGAATGAGGCCTGGCTGAGGCCGAGGCCCTGGGCTAAAGAGAGAGCATGAAAGGAGTTTGGAAGGCAGAATTAGCAGGCCTTGTTGGCAGTGGGTGCAGGGGGCACCCTTGGGCCATGTCTTTGAATTGTAGTTTACTGGTCCTTCCCCACCTCGCCCAGGAGTCACTTCTGAAGCTGCAGCTGCAGTCTGGGTCCCAAGTCCACACTCAGTAAACAATTGAGGAATGGGCACCCCTACCCGCAAAACTCCCCGCGATCAGCACACACCAATTTGCAAAAGTTCCATCAGGGCCTCCAGACTCCTAAATTCCACCACCCGCAGCCGCTCCACGTAGAAGCCCTGAGTCTTGTTCCATCGAACAGGGAGGGGCCGGGGAGATCCCAGGCTCAGCAAGTCCCGAACCTGGGAGGGGAGGGAGGAGGGTGAGGAAAGGGGATCTTTCCGAGTCCACCCACCCCCAGATCTTACTGACAACAGAGTCCCCCACCGCCCCTCCTGTCCTTTGATCCAGGCTCCCTGGAAAGAAGCGCTCCGTTTCCTCATGGGCTGTCTTTCTATTCCTCGCATTCCCTTACCTGCTCATTGTAGATCTCCAGATAAGAGGCGCGAAGGGTGACAGGGGCACCCAGGTGCTGCACGCGGTCTAACAGCCAGGCGAAGGTCCTCTGCATGATGCCAGCCAGGCTAGGGGGTACAGGCACTCCCTCCCCCTGGGGGCAAAACCAGCTGAGCCATCGTCATCTCCACAGTAATGACTACCCTCTGTAGCGCATGTATGATACCGTGCGCCGGGAAACGTGCCAAGTTCCCAAGCAATGGCTCATTTAACTCATAGTCGGTACTGTCACTTCCATTTTACAGATGAGAAAACTGAGAGCTAGGAAGGGGCCAAAGTTGAAGCCCAAATGCTCCAAATTGGGCAAGTCCCTTCTCTTTGGTCCTCAGCGTCCTCGTCTGCAAACAAATGGGTCACGCTGCATCGTCCCAGTCTCTTTCCTCTGGGAGTCTGCGTCGCCTGCGACTCCCCAGGGTTTCCAGCCCACCTAGCCCCGCCCAGTGAGGGCTCCGCCGGCGCTCGCCCACCTGGGGAGGGGGTCCAGTCAGGGTGTAGGTCTTCCCGGAGCCCGTCTGGCCAAAGGTGAAGACAGTGCAGGAGAAGCTGCGGGCGGCAAGGGTGTAGCTGGACTCGGGCGGCTACCCGGGGTGGGGGCTGGGGGTGCATCGGGGCCCCGCCAGGCCCGGCGCGGAGCGGAGGCGAAGCTTCACTCACCCGCGCAGCGCCAGCTCCCCCAGGCGCCGCACGCCGCACGCCCGGAACACGTCCTCCTGCGTGCGCGCCGCGTCTAGCACCGCACCGAAACGGAAGGCCAGTTCGGGACCCCGGCCTGGAGGGCTCACCTGGCGCGGGTGGGGCGGAGGAGCGGAGATCTCTGGAGGAGGGCGGGGCACCCTGGAGGGGCGGGGCACTCTGGAGGAGCGGGGCGCTCTGGAGGGGCGGGGCACTCTGGAGGGGCGGGGCACCCTGGAGGAGGGCGGGGCACCCTGGAGGAGGGTAGGGCTCTCAGTGAGGCACTTGGTGAACGGGCACCCTGCACTGGGGGTAAGGGGGACACTCAGTAGGGGCGGGGCATTCTGGGGAGGGTGGGACACCCTGGGGGGCGGGGCATTCTGGGTGAGGGCGGGCACCTTGAGTGCGCGGGCCCTCAGAAGGGGCTCGGAGGGGTTGGCGCGGCGCACCATGGCGGAGGGCTGGGCATCCTGGAAGGGAGGGGCACTGTGGGGAGGGTGGGGCACCTGGGAGAGGAACACTCCGGGAGAGGGTAGGGCTTAGGGCAAAGTTGCCTGGGGGAAGGGACCTGGCGTCCCCGGGATTTGTTGGGGAGACAGACAGACGGGTTCCTCACCTGCAGAGTCCGGGTCCCTGAGCAGTGCAGCACGCTCTGCTGCCCTCGACGCAGCTCGGCCGCGCTCATGGGACGTACCCTGGGGTCCGACAGAAGGGCAGATAGTACATCCTGATTTCTTCGTCGAACCCTGCCTCGCCCAGGTGCCTCCTAGCCAACTTATACCCACCTGAGCACCACCTGGATGGGCGTTTCCGGCCCCTCTGGTCCTTGCTCCAGGCTTCGCGCGAGATCCCTGTGGGCAGCAATGCGAGTTATCATACCTGCACCTAGCGGCTGTTCAGGACTCCTCGAACCTCTCTGAAGATCTGCTTACCCGTCGGGTGACCCGCGTTCCTCCATGTCCTGTTCTGCACACGCAGTTAGCTCCGCCCGCGTCTCCTTTATTTACTCCCCCCAATACCCTCCCTTCTCCACAACACTGGGACTGTCTACACACATCTTGCATTCCCACCCCATCCCCCATCCCAGGCAGCCATCCATCCGGAAAGGCTCCAGCCTGCCCAGGGCTAGCTCGTTAAAGATTTACCCTTCCTCACCCCTGCGGTGGAGAAAGTCTCTCCCAAGCGAGGGGACCCCTAGCTAGGGGGTTCTGGAATCTGAGGTTCCCTTGCTCTTGGCCAGTCCTCACAAGAGGGACCCGTGGGACCACTCAGACCCGCCTCCTTTGTGCCCAGATGGGGAAACCTTAGCAGGTAGGAAGGACTCAACCAAGGCTACAGAGCTAGCCTGCACAGGACCAAGCTCTACCCACCCTTTCCACACACCCCACGCCCACCCCCAGCAGGCAGCTCAGGGCCCAAGGAATGGCACAGGTCTCAGTCAGCTCTAGGGATGACCTGGCTGGATTGAGTCTCTGAGCTGACCTGAAAACAGGTTTCCAAGCATCTGGTAAAACACTGGGGCACCTGCCTCTTTAATGCCAAAGTTAATCCTAGGCCAGCATGTTGTTTAACCCTCTCCTGGTCTGGCTTATGAGAACAGCAGAGATGTCTGTGAATGTGCAGGGATGGGGCAATCACTTATTCTGTGCCAGTCTCCATGCTGGGCACCAGGGCAGAGGAACCCCATGCAGCCCCTGACCCTTCCCAGCTCACAGTGTGGCTGGGGAGATGGATAAGTACAACCCAGCAGTGTGTAGGGCCTTTAGGGGGAGTACAGAGGCCTGTAGGAGCAGTGGGGGTGGGGAGGAGGTGAAGGTTTTCCACGCAAAGCAAACAGGAGTCAGAATGGCCAGGGTGGGGTGGGGGAGATGAGTGTGGCATGGAGAAGTAGTTTGAGGCTGGACCTAGCTTATGGCAGGCACATCAAGGAGTCTGGACTCACTCTTCAGGGAACCAGGAAGCCATTAAAGGATTACAAACAGGGATGTGACACCATCAGATTGGCACTGTTATTATTATTATTATTGTCATTCTGGCTGTCTTTGTATGTTCTCTGAATATTTCTGCAAACTCTCTGGCCCCCAAACACACATTAGGGTGAAAGCCCTAAAAATCACTTTTTCTCAATGTAACACATTCTATACCACCACAAATGACAGCCAGCTATCAAAGCCACCCTACTGGAGAATGGGCTGTCTTGGATGGCAGTGAGCTCCCCAGGCAATGGAGATGTATAAGAAAGAGTCAGTGGACCTTTTGGTTTAGGACCCTCTAGCAGGGACCACAGGGAAAGTTCTGTAGAACAAAGAACCACTGCTCCCAGCTCTGACACTAACTTGCCACAGAGTCTTGGCCTCTCTTAACTTGTTTCCTTCCTGTAAAAAGGGATTAATGACTTCTCTCCTATTTGACATGGTTGTTCTGAGATTTCAATGAGACAGTGTTATTGAAAGTGAAAGTTGTAAAGAATTACCTAAAAACAAAAATAAAAATTCCTAGATGATCTCTAAGTTCCCTTTCAACTTTGAAGTTCCTTAATCTATATTTTTGAGTCCTTGAGGTGGATAAGACAAAAATTTCTATCCCTGTTTTTCAGGGGAAAAAAAAACTGAACAAAACAGTGAAAGGCAGGGGAGGTTATCTAAGGAGAAAGCAACAAATGGCAGAACTGAGAGTTTAAACCCAGAACTATGAGCTGTACATCCTGATGCTGCTTGCTATGGCAAGTTGCTTTTGTCAGGAGTAAACCCAGTAAATGAACAAGGTGCTCCTTTAAAAGTCCTTGAAAGTGTTAAAGACTATCAGTCACTAGTATCTTAGTGTGCATTGGTTTAGTCAGATTGTTGTCCCTCTTCAGTCTGGACTGAGACGAGCCATGCTGAAGGGATTTTTTTTTTTTTTTTTTTTGAGTTGCAGTTTATCTCTCATCACCCAGGCTGGAATACAATGTTGCAATCCTGGCTCACTGCAACCTCCACCTTTGGGTTCAAGTGATTCTCCTGCCTCAGCCTCCCAAGTAGCTGGGATTACAGGTGCTCACCACCACGCCCAGCTAACTTTTGTATTTTTAGTAAAGATGGGGTTTCACCATGTTGACCAGGCTGGTCTCAAACTCTTGACCTCAGGTGATCCACCCACCTCAGCCTCCCAAAGTGCTGGGATTACAAGCATGAGCCACCACGCCCAGCCTTGAAGGGATTTTGATAAAAGTGCAGAAACAGAGGATATGTTGCAAGCTGGTCAGTGGGGACTTGTGCACCAGGCTTCCCATCCTGGGTCAGAATGTGTACATGATTTGATGTCCTTTGAATCACAAATGCAGGAGCAAAGTCCAGGTTCTTTTCTCTAACAGTGAGTGCAAACATCTGCTACCCTTTAATTGAACAGTCATGAGCAAGCTTTTATTAAGCCTCCTCCAGGTGTCAGGCAGATTTCTAGGCACTTGAGATGCATACATTAGTGAACAAAACATAAAAATTCCTGCCCTTGTGGAACTTACCCTCTAGTGAGGTGGGAAAAGAAGATAATAAAAATAAGCATATAAATAACTTACATAGCATGTTAAAAGCTGAAAAGTGCTATGGAAATAGTATCAGTCAGTGTTGGCGATGGGGAACAGGTTGTTGTTTATATAGTATAGTCATGGAATACCTCATTGAGAAGGTGACTTTTGAGGAAAGACTTCAAGGAGGAATGTGAGTTAGTCATGCAAATATTTGGGGGAAGATTATCCTAGGCAGAAGAAATGTCCAATGCAAAGGTCCTGAGGTGGAGTACGACCAGTGTGTGTTCAAGGAATGGAAGAAGGCCAGGGTGGTTGGAACACAGTTAGCAAGGGAAGAGTGGAAGACAAAAGATCATAAAGGTGGCTGGGTGCAGTGGCTCACCACTGTAATCCTAGCACTTTGGGAGGCCGAGGTGGGCAAATCACAAGGTCAGGAGTTTGAGACCAGCCTGACCAACATGGTGAAATCTCGTCTTTACTAAAAATACAAAATTAGCCAGGCATGGTGGCACAGGCTTGTAATCCCAGCTACTCAGGAGGCTGAGGAAGAATCACTTGAACCTGGGAGGCAGAGGTTGCAGTGAGCCAAGATGACACCACTGCACTCCAGCCTGGGTGACACAGCAAGACTCCATCTCAAAAAAAAAAAAAAAAAAAAAAAAAATTATAAAGGTAATAGGAGCCTGGTTATGTGCAACCTTGTAGCCCACTTTAAAGATAAAGAAATATCTGGCACATCTTAAGCTGCTGAAAAGCAAAGACAAAGAAGAAACCATAAAAGCAGCCCTAGGGAAAAATGCATAACCTTCAAAGTAGCAGTAATAAGACTGACAACTACTTTTGAGTAGAAACTATGGATGCCAACAGACAATAGACAGTGCATCTTTAAAATGCTGGGATTAAAAAACAAAAATCAAACTGGAATTATATGCCTAGCAAAAGTATCCTTCACAAATGTAGGTAAAATAGACATTTTTAAACAAACAGAAGCTGAGAATTCACCTCTGGTTGATCATCACTACAAGAAATACTAAAGGAAACTTTTTACATGTTGAACGAGAACTAAAGGAAAAAATAAAGAGCACCAGAAAGAGTAAATAATGGGATGTATATAAACTCATTTTGAGGCCAGGCATGGTGGCTCACACCTGTAATCCCAGCACTTTGGGAGGCCCAGGTGAGTGGATCACCTGGTGTCAGGAGTTTAAGACCAGTCTGGCCAACATGGTGAAACCCTGTCTCTACTAAAAATACAAAAATTAGCTGGGCATTGTGGTGGGCGCCTGTGATCCCAGCTACTCGGGAGGCTGAGGCAGGAGAATTGCTTGAACCCGGGAGGTGGAGGTTGCAGTAGGCTGAGATTGTGCCACTGCACTCCAGCCTGGGTGACAGAGTGAGACTTCCTCTCAAAAAAAAAGAGAATCATTTTGACTGTTTAAAAGAAAGTAACACTAACTTTTTGCTACCATTATAATATATATAGAAGCAAATAGACATTCCACTAGAATAAAGGATAAGTGGAGTGAATGGAGTTAAACCATAGAATTGTAGCATTGGTTCTTCAATTGTTTGGGAAGTGATAAAAGTACTAACTTAAGGTAGACTGTAGTAGTTCAGGGATGTATAGTGACATCTTTAAGGTAACTACTGTAAAAATAAAAGTTAAAACTATGAAGCTAATAGAGAAAAATGAATTAAAACTACTTGATTGATTCAAAAGAAGACAAAAAATGAGATATAAAGTCACAAAGATGTTGGGTGCGGTAGCTCACACCTGTAATCCTAGCATTTTGGGAGGCTGAGGCAGCTGGATTGCTTGAGCCCAGGAGTTCAAGACCAGCCTGGGCAACATGGAAAAAAGCCATTTCTACAAAAAATACAAAAAGTAGCTGAGTATGGTGGCACATGCCTGTAGTCCCAGCTACATGAGAGGCTGAGGTAGGAGGATTGCCTGAGCCCAGGTCAAGGCTGCAGTGTGCCATGATCATGCCACTGCACTCCAGCCTGAGCAACAGAGTAAGACCCCATCTCAAAAAAAGGAAGGAAGGAAGGAAAGAAGGAAGGAAGGAAGGAAGGAAGGAAGGAAGGAAGGAAGGAAGGAAGAGAAAGAAAGTCACAAAGAATAAATGGAACAAATAAGAAACAAATAACAAGATAAAATTAAACCCAATTATATCAGCAAGTATATTAATTGTACGTGGGCTGAACACTTCAAATAAAAGACAAACATTGTCAGACTGGATACAAGAAACAAAATGTTTCTGTGTTGAAAAAAAGGAAAGTCAACTTCCAATTGAAGAAAAGAAATAATTGAAAATGAAAGAATTGAAAAAGTTGTATCATACCAGCCCTAACCAAAAGAAAGCAGTACAGCCATATTAACATCAGACAAAATAGACTCTAATGCAAGAAGCATCAATAGAGACAGTGAGAAGCATTTTATTTTATTATATGATTCAACAGGAAGACATAATAATCTTAAATTGTATCCATCTAATAACAGAACTACAAGAAGGAATAGACAAATTCGCCGCCACCACAGATGCTAATCTTAACCCAACTTTCTCAGTAACTAAAGAACAGGTAGAAATTCAGTAAAAATATAGAAGATTTGAACAACACTGTTACCCAACTTGATCTAAATGACATATACAAAACACTATACCCAATAATGTGCAGAATACACATTATCTTCAAATGCACATGAAACATTTTCCAAAACAGAGGTTGGGCTGTAAAGCCAGCCTCAACAATTTCAAGTGATTAAAATAATATTGAGTGTGTTATCTGACCATAGAGGAATCAACCTAGAATCAGTAAGGGAAAGGTAACTAGAAAATCCGCCCTCCCTCCCCCTCTGCCAAATAATTGGAAATCACACGAAAATACTTCTAAATGACCTCTGGATCAAAGAATAAATCATGATGGTGATTAGAAAATACTTTGAAATTAACAATAAGGGAAGTAAACTATGTAGTTAGGCAATGCTGAGAAGAAATGTATAAGCTCTGCTTATATTAGAAAAGAAAAAAAGATTGGAAAATCAGTCATTGAAGTTTTCATCTTACGAAACCAGAAAAAGAATAGCACATTAAACCCAAACAAAGAGGGAAAGAAATTACGCAGCTAATAGCGGAAATCAATGAAACCCATAGCTGACATACAATAGCCAACACTTGTTTCTTTGATGAGATCAATAACTTGTATAAATGCTTAACAAACTAAGAAAGAAAATAAAAAGAGAAAATGCCAAGTACAAATATCAGAAATAAAAAAAGGACTTTACTACAGATCCTACAGATATTAAAAGAGTAATAGAGGATATTATGAGTGACTTTATGTCAATAAATCTGAACGTGACCATGTTTGTGAATTCATGAACAAATCACTTAAAAATCTCAATTTCCTAAAATGGATAAGAGAAAAGAGTAAGATATCTGAATCATTTTATATCTGTTAAACAAGTTGAATTTGTCATTAAAAACCTCCCCACAAAGGAAGCACTTAGTCTGGATGGCTTCACAGGGGAATCTTCCAAACACTTAAGAAAGTAATGAAATGAATCTTAGACAAAATGTCAGCAATAGAGCCAGAGGGAGAATTTCCAAATTCATTTTTTTTTTTTTTTGAAACGGAGTCTCGCTCTGTCGCCCAGGCTGGAGTGCAGTGGCCGGATCTCAGCTCACTGCAAGCTCCGCCTCCCGGGTTTACCATTCTCCTGCCTCAGCCTCCTGAGTAGCTGGGACTACAGGCGCCCGCCACCTCGCCCGGCTAGTTTTTTGCGTTTTTTAGTAGAGACGGGGTTTCACCGTGTTCTCCAGGATGGTCTCGATCTCCTGACCTCGTGATCCGCCCATCTCGGCCTCCCAAAGTGCTGGGATTACAGGCTTGAGCCACCGTGCCTGGCCCCAAATTCATTTTTTAAAAAATTCGGCCAGCCTAACCCTGATATCTGATCCTTACAATGACATAATAAGAAAAGAAAACTGCCGGCCGTTAGCTCTCGTGAGCACAATTGTTAAGATTCCAAATAATTATTGGCCAATCAAACTCAGCAATATAGAAAATGCATAATACATGTGGATTTAGTCCAGTAACTCAAAAGTTGCTTGAACATTTGAAAGTCAATCAGTGTAATTCAATACATTGATAGAATAAAGGAGAAAATCGAAGGGTCATCTCAATAAATACAGAAAAGACATTTGGTAAAATTTAACACTTGCTCATGATAAAAATAAAAGTTTTCAACAAACTAGAAATGCGATGGAAATTTCTTAATTGAATAAAGGTTCTTTACCAAAAAAAGCCTACAGGTAACATCATATTTAATAATAAAAATAACTTCCTCTTCTTTTACCATCATCCTAGTATAGTAAGGCAGAAATGTATGTAGAAACTGGAAAGAAAGAATTAAGTTAATAAGACTGTCATTTTTCACAGTATACATACATACACAGATATATGTGTATATAGAAAATTCTTAAGAATCTTCAAAGTCTCTGATACAATGTCAATACGCATATATTACATATACTTGTGAATTACATATAAAATACACAATTGGAAATTAAAATGTTAACATTTAGAGCAGCATCAAAAAACACAATGTCTTAGAAATAAATTTAATAAAAGGCATTTGAAATAAAATGTTGAAAATAGCAAAACATTGCTGATATTTAGGAAGACCTAAATAAAAGGAGAGAATTACTATGTTTATGAATTAGAAGATAGAGCATTGTGAAGATGTTACTTTCCTGTAAACTGACATATGTAGATTCAATGCAATCCCAATCAATATCCCAGCAGGGACTTTTAAAAATGAAAATTGACAAGCTGATTCTAAAATTTATATGAAAATGCAAAAGACTACAACAGCCAAGATAATAGTGGAGAAAAGCAAAGTTGGAGGACTTAATCTACCAGATACCAAGACTTAATGTAAAGCTACAGTAATCAAGACAGTGTGACATTGGTGCAAAGACCGGCAAATGAAACAGAATAGCCTCCAGCAACACATCTGTCCATATGCATCACCTGATTTATGACAAAGGAAGCGCTGCCCTCAGTTGGGAGAATATTGTTCTTTTCAACAAATTGGGCTGGATTAATTGGATATCCATTTAGGGAAAGAAAAAAAATCCTTGATTTCATACTTTACATCATTCACAATATTAATTTAAAATTTATGATGGATCTAAATTTAGAAGAACATCTAGATAATATTTTCCTGACATTGAGAGTAGACAAAGATTTCCTAAACAAGTCACAAAAAAAGCACTAACCATAAAAAAATTGATGTATTGGACCACATTGAAATGAAAAACTGTTCATCAGAAGATTGCATTTAAGAGGTAAAAAAGCAAACCGCAGACTGAGAAAAGTTATTTGCAATACATATATCTGACAAAGGACTTCTATCCAGAATATATACAGAGCTTCTACAAGCCAGTAAGAAAAAGACTAACAACCCAACTTGAAACTGACCAAAAGATTTGAACTGGCATTTTGCAAAATATGATATCCAAATGTTTAATAAACATATGAAAATTGCCCAACATAATTAGTCACCAGGGAAATGAAATTAAAACCATAGCGAGATACAAGTACACACATACCAGAATGAATACAATTAAAACGAAAATGTTTGTGAACCATTTTCAGAAAACAATTTTGCAATATCTACTAAAGCTAAACATATCCCTATTCCATGATCTAGCAATTTCACTTAGGTCTCTGCCTAAGAGAAATGAGTGCAAATATCCAACAAAAGACCTATATGAGACTGGGCATGGTGCTTCTCACCTGTAATCCCGGCACTTTGGGAGGCTGGGGCAGGAGGATCACTCGAGCCAGGAGTTCAAGACCAACCTGGGCAACATGGTGAAACCCCATCTCTACAAAAATTACAAAAATTAGCAGGGTGAGGAGGCTGAAGTGGGAGCATCACTTGAGCCCAGACGTTGAGGCTGCAGTGAGCCAAGATTGTACCACTGCACTCCAGCAGAAGCAACAGAGTAAAACCCAGTCTAGAAAAAGAAAAAGGAAAAGAAAAAAAGACACATATCAGACTGTTCATAGTAGCTATTTAACCACCTCCTCCATCACCACCACCACTATTTCTACTTCCATCATCGTCATCATTACCACCACTATCACCATAACCCCATCACCACCATCACCAAAACTCAACCATCACCACCAATACCTACTTAACCAGCAGGCGCCATAGTCATTTAGTCACTGCAACCACCGTCACCACCATAATCAAAATCTCTACCGTGACCACCACCATCATCACTATTACTACGCTTCCATCCTTCGGAGTCTGGGCTTATTCATTCCAGGAAACTAAAGCTGCTAAGCTGGGCTCCCAGCCAATGGCACCCCCATTGACCACGGTGCTCCCTGTTCCCACAGCTAGGGCTGAGTTCTTCTGTGTACCCCCTCTCCTCTTCACCCTGTTTTTGTCTGCAGACTGCATCCCTTCCTCAGGAGCAGTGAGTCTCCGTTTCCCCTGACGCGATTGAGGATAGGACAGATGGAAGGCCTGCAGGGACCTTAGCAGCCGGCTGGGCACCCCGCAGGGCGCATCCCCAGTCCTCGCTAGAGGGCAGCAGAGCACCACGCCCCCACGGCCCTGGCTCCTCACAAAGGAAGCTTTGTGGAGTGCGGGCCTGCGCTTTGCAGCGTGCTCCTGAGCCAGTGCCCGGCGGCGGAGGGGCTGACCAGCTGATGCATGGTGAGAGACCAGCAGGCCCTCAAGATGCACTCTCCGAGAGAGTGAAGAAAGCAACTCGAGTAATCAGGGGGCCTCCCACCACCCCCCTGCCCCCCGGTCCATCCTCTTCAATCCACTCTCCTCCAGTTAACCCAGGCATCCTTTCCAGGGAAAACCCTGCCCTGGCTCCCTCGGGCCTCTGAAGAGTGCCTGAGCTCCCAGCCTGGGACTCCAGGCCATTCGGGCTCTAGCTCCTGCTGATCCCTCCGGCTGTGGTCTCCACCACCCTGCACCCTTGCCTCCCGCGCTCCAATCCCCAAAGCTTTGCTTCCATCCTCTGCTTGGGCCGGTGATTCTCCCTCTTTCAGGAGTGCTGTCTTCCACCGGGTGGACTCGCCCTGCAAGCTTTTCCTAGGATGCCTTCCCTGCCACTCCCTACCCGCCAGGACAGGTCAGAGCCCGCCTCTGAGTCCCCACAGTCTCCCGGGCTCCCCTCCGTTGCAGCACTGATCACACTGAGCTTCTCTTCCTGTCTGCTGGGCAGCAGAGACTGTGGATGCTTCAGCCCTGAGCTCTATGAGCCAGCACAGGGCCCAGCACACACTGGGAGCTCAGCAAACATGGGTGGAAGGAAAGAAAGCAGCCCAGAAGGAGGCAGGGGGGCTGGTGAGAGGCCTGCTGGGTGCTTCTTTGTGTCCTTCCCTGGCCTCCATCTCTCTTCCCTCCCTTCCTCTGAGGGTTAACAAAAAACACTCAACTCCGTGATGCGAGGATTCATTTAGGGATTCATTTATCATGGAGATCATCAGCTGCTGTCACAAAGCTGCTGTCAAATGCACCCAGAAGCAGGGTGACATTCTTCTCGCCCGGGCCAAGCTGGCCTCTCAGACCAAACTGTCCGATGCAAATCTGGAATCCCCAGAGGGTGGAGGCCAGGCTCTACCAGGCCCAGGTGAGCCCCCGTGTCGCTATCTGCTCTTTCCCGCACACCAGCAGCACATTACACAGGAGGGCTTATCATCATTTTTCGGATACAGAGACTGAAGTCTTGGTGGGAAGAGGCCGAGCCCAGTCTGGGACTCACCCTGCCAGGCAGCGCCGCACAGTATTGAGGTGGAGCGGAGATGAGAAAGAAGGTCTGCGAGGAAGGAGGTTCTCCATGTATCACATGACAATCATCTATCATTGCTCCACTTGTACCCCCCACAGAGGAAAAGCCAGATGGGTCCAGGGCCTGTTGTGAAATTTTTCCCAACAGAGCTTGCTGTCATCTTTAATTAAAACACGAGTGGAGGCCATAGGACTCATTACATTTCCCAAAATTCTCCATGCAGAGATCATTGAATTCACTTCTATCTGGCTCCCTACTGCATTTTACAGATGGGAAAACAAAAGGAGGCCAGTACAGGCTGGGGCAGCAGTTGCGTTCGTGGGAGAGCTGAGACTCTAGGGAGAGATGGAGAGCCATAGTAACCCATTGGTGCTCCTGGGCTGCCACTCTTCCCTCTAACTGCCTGCGCCCACCCCCACTCCAGAGGATACTAAAGTCAGGCTTTCCACTAGACAAGGAGCTTCTTCTTTCAATCCTTCTCTTCTTTTCTTTTCTTTCTTTTCTTTTCTTTCGTTCTTTTCTTTCTTGAGGAGGGAGGATTTGAGGGTGGGGGGGGTTGTCGAGGGGTCGAGGGGAACGGAAGGGGTGAATCCGAAAGAAATCCTTCCCCGCCTCCCTCCAATATCCCTCACCTGGTCAGGAATTCCTTCCTTCCTTCATTCTTATTCATGTCCTTCCTTCCTTCCGTCCTCCTTCCTTCCTTCCTTCTTCTCTCTCTCTTCTCTCTCCTTCTTCTTTCTTTCTTTCTTTCTTTCTTTCTTTCTTTCTTTTTTTCTTCTTCTTTCTTTCTCTTTCTTTCTTTCTCTTTTTTTCAACAAAGTCTCACTCCATTGCCAGGCTTGAGTGCAATGGCACGATCTTGGCTCGCTGCAACCTCCCCCCCTTGGGTTCAAGTGATTCTCCTGCCTCAGCCTCCCAAGTAGCCAGGATTATAGGCATGCACCACCACGCCCTGCTAATTTTTTGTATTTTTAGTAGAGACAGGGTTTCATCATGTTGGTCAGGCTGGTCTTGAACTCCTGACCTCAGGTGATCCACCCGCCTCAGCCTCTTAAAGTGCTGGGATTACAGGGGTGAGCCAATGAGCTTTTTGAGCATGAGGATCACATCCCAATGCCCAGAACAGGGCCTGATGCAGAGCCACATCCTCTAAATATCTGTTTGATGATGGCATGATGGTCCAACAAGAGGAAATTAAACATCCTAAAGCCAGATTTTGTCTTTTAGTAAAAACAAGCTTCTATGGGTGGTTGGGAAATCAAAGGACTCCAGGGTTGTTGAAACTCCCTGTCATTTCCAGGATCTGGCTCTTCTTTTAGGAATATACATAGCTTTCTCCTGAGTCAATGTCTGCTTACCATTCACCGGGGAATGACTTACCTATGAACTGGATATATTCCTCTAAAAATGGTAAGTCACTATGTAAAAATGTCAAGGGACATTAAAGTCCATCTCTTGCACAATGGTGCCTTCATGTATCTGGAACCTTCTGGGTCAGAAGATGGGAATTAATATTTATTGAACAATGGGCACTTCTTTACTTCATTGTTACTAATAGTCAAAGTCTGGGCCTGACACCATGACTGTCCTTATTTTACAGATGAGGAAATCGGCTCAGAGATGTTCAATAACTTGCCCCAAGTCCAGCACCACTTTGGGCAGGTAGGCAAGTGGCAGAGTGGGGATCTTTCTCTTGCCAGTCCCTAGCTTCCATCCTCTCCTTTCTGCAGCCTGCTTCCTTGAGCTGTTTTGCAAAGCTGAACTTCTTGGATAACTGAAGTTGAACTTTTAAATAGACAACTTGCCTTAGTTTAACCATCTCTGTTGAAACATGTTTCCATACCATCTTGTACACTGCCCTGCCTTCTTCTCTGGGAGATCCTGAGTGATGCTTTAAGCCAGTGGATCTCCACCCTGGCATCAGAATCTTCTGGATACCCTAGACCCCAGCCACACAGTCTCATTAATTGAGGTGGGGCCGGGGCATCTGTATTTTTTAACCACTCCAGTTGATTCCCTCCTTCCTTCCCTCCTTTCTTCCTTCCTTCCTCCCTCCCTCCCTCCCTCCCGCTTTGTTTCTTCCTTTCCACCCCTTTTTTTTTTGATGGAGTCTCACCCTGTCACCCAGACTGGAGTGCAGTGACACGATCTTAGCTCACTGCAACCTCCACCTCCCGGGTTCAAGCGATTCTTCTGCCTCAGCCTCCAGAGTAGCCGGAACCACAGGTGCGTGCCACCACGCCTGGCTAATTTTTGTAGTTTTTAGTAGAACAGGGTTTCACCATGTTGGCCAGGCTGATCTTGAACTCCTGACCTCGTGATCCACCCGCCTCAGCCTCCCAGAGTGCTGGGATTACAGGCGTGAGCCACCACGCCCGCCTGCCTGCCTTCCTTCCTTCCTTCCTTCTTTCCTTCCTTCCTTCGTTCCTTCCTTCCTTCCTTCCTCTTTCTCTCTTTCTGTCTTTTCTCTTTTTCTCTCTTCTTTTTGACAGAGTCTCACTCTATTGCCCAGGCTGGAGTGCAATGGCACGATCTTGGCTCGCTGCAACCTCTGCCTCTTGGGTTCAAGTGATTCTCCTGCCTCAGCCTCCCAAGTAGCCAGGATTACAGGCATGCACCACCATGCCCCACTAATTTTTTGTATTTTTAGTAGGGATAGGGTTTTCATCATGTTGGTCAGGCCGGTCTTGAACTGACCTCAGGTGATCCACCCGCCTCAGCCTCTTAAAGTGCTGGGATTACAGGTGAGAGCCAATGAGCTTTTTGAGCGTGAGGATCACATCCCAATGCCCAGAACAGGGCCTGATGCAGAGCCACATCCTCTAAATGTCTGTTTGATGATAGTATGATGGTCCAACAAGAGGAAATGAAACACCCTAAAGCCAGGTTTTGTCTTTTAGTAAAGACACTTTAGTGACCACTCCAGGTGATTCTTTTTTTTTGAGATGGAGTCTCACTCTGTCGCCCAGGATTGAGTGCAATGGCATGATCTCGGCTCACTGCAACCTCCACCTCCCAGGTTCTAGCAATTCTCCTGCCTCAGCCTCCCGAGTAGGTGGGATTACAGGCGTACACCCCCACACCCGGCTATTTTTTTTGTATTTTAGTAGAGACAGGGTTTCATCATGTTGCCCCGGCTGGTCTCGAACTCCTGAGCTCAGGCAATTCACCCGCCTCGGCCTCCCAAAGTGCTAGGATTACAACCTTGAGCCACCGCGCCCAGTCCACTCCAGGTGACTGTAATGCACAGCCAGGGTTGACAACCTCGGCTTTTCACTTTTCTTGATGTCCAAAGTCATTAACCCAGCATATGTATTGGGATGATTTCTGACAGAGTGATTTCCTGGGTCCTGTGGGCTTTTTATTTTATTTATTTATTTTATCTTATTGTTTTGAGATAGGCTCTCGGTCTTATGCCCAGGCTAAAGTGCAGTGGTGCAATCATGGCATACTACAGCCTCAACCTCCTGGGATCAAGTGATTCTCCCACCTCAGCCTCCCGAGTAGCTGGGACTACAGTCATGTGCCACCACGCCCAGCTAATCTTTGTATTTTTTGTAGAAATGGAGTTTTGGTGTCTTGCCCAGGCCAGTCTGCAACTCCTGGGCTCAAGTGATCTATCCACCTCGGCCCCCTCAAAGTACTGGGATTACAGGCATAAGCCACTGTTCTGGCCCCGTGGTTATTTTGAGGATTGTGTGTGTCCTTCTAGTCTGTCCACCCTTCTCTTGGGACCAAACTTCCTGATGAGCCATTTCACTGAGGTTCCTGGAATCCCTCTTTTCATTGCTAGCTTGGAATTCACCGAGAAAGAATGAGCCAAATAGAGTGGAGCTGCCTACAAACCCTGCCTGAGGGGCCCTTGGGATCTTTAAGAGTTTTCCAGACCTTTTCTCTCTCCTAGGTTTTTCCACCCAGATGCTGAGGACCCACTGTGTTGTCCGGTTGTGAACACAGATGCATCCTCTTCCAAGAAGCCCTCCTGGATTGGGGCTGGGAGCCCTCCTCTGAGGACCTGCAGCCTCCCGCACCAACCAGCCCTATGACCTTACCCATTTGGTGGTAGGGAGAAGGTGTCAACATCTGTCTGCCTCACAGAACTCTAAGCTCTCTGAAGGCAGGGGCAAGATTATCTGATAAGCTGCATAGGTTTTCAGGGCATGTCCGTGACACTGAACAACAGCAGCAGCAGCTGGAACTGAATTTTCCTGGGAGCCCAGGAAAGGAACTAGACTTCTGACCAGAGAGCAAGGGATGGAGAGTCCAGGAGAGCTTCCTGGAAGAGGTAGCATTGGGACAGGCTTGAAAAGATGGGCAGGAATTGGGACAGGCAGAGGAGAAGAAGGGAAGCATTTCAGGCAAAAGGGAACAGCAGAGGTGAGACAAGTGAAAGGATGAAGTGTTGTTTAGTGGCATGGAAGGCTGGGAAGAATGGGGAATCATACTCCAAGCCTTCAGAGGACAGAAGCCTGGGGAACAGTCCTGGCTAAAAACTGATTTTCACTGCCTCTTCTGGATGAGCAGAACATGGGGATGCTCCCTCCTTGAGGCTTTTCCTGGGAAGCCCCACCCGCCTTATCTGCACGGAGGACACTGAGTTCCCAGGGCTGGATGGGTGCCAGCCCCGGCTGCTGACTTGCTGCTCTGGCAGCTAAGGAGCTGGAACATGGAGCAGGGACTTCCACAGAAGTCCAGCATCCAAGCCTCAAAGTTGGTCCCTCTGGAGCAGCGGGAAGCACGTCTCCCAAGCCGGAGTCACTATTCCTTGCTCTGTTGCCCAAGAGAATCCTGCAACATGCGCCCAGAGCCTCAGTGTCACCATAGGTACATGGGGAGGAGCATGGGCTAGAGGCGTCAAAAGCCCTGCCTGCTCCAGGGACCTGGGATTTCTGAGAGCAAATGCTGCTTCTGCCTCCCTAGGGGGAGACACAGCCCCCCACACGCTAGATGAAACTCTCATCAATCCCAAGACCGAGTCCTAGCCTCTCATCCAGCTTAGGCGGATTGATTACCACCACTTTCTAGGGCTTTGTACCCTTCATTTCTTTTTCCCAGCTCCATCTACCTAGACCCCTCTCTTTTCCAGTTCTCATAAACTGGACCCTCTCTTTTCTCCCCAGAATTAAAGGGGTGTTGGATTCTCTTAGTCTTGCCTCCCTCCATTGGCACATATGCCCACTTTGGTACTACTATTACTATGACTTCTACTAGTATTGCTGCCACTGTCTTCTCATCATCCTTCTAGTCCTTTACTATGATCCTGCCAGTGCTTCTACTATTACTGCTAGCACTTTTTACTATGACCACCACAACCAGTACTTCTACTGCTATTGCTTCTACTGCCTGTACTGCATCCCCACCCAAATCTCATCTTGAATTGTAATCCCCATGTGTTGAGAGAGGGACCTGGTGGGAGTTGATTGGATCATAGGGGCGGTTCCCCCAATGCTGTTCTTGTGAGAGTGAGTGAGTTCTCATGAGATTTGACGGTTTTAAAGTGTGGCACTTCCCCTTTGCTCACTCTCCCTCTCTCCTGCCGTCTTATGAAGATGGTGCTTGCTTTCCTTTCACCTTCCACATGATCGGAAGTTTCCTGAGTCCTCCCCAGCCATGAGGAACTGTGAGTCAATTAAACCTCTTTTGTTTATAAATTACCCAGTCCCAGGTAGTCTCTTTATAGCAGTGTGAAAATGGACTAGAACATAGTACTTCTTACTATACTACCACCAGTATTTCTACTGCAGTACACCCACGACGATTGCTTCTCTTGGTATTTATACTACTACCACTTTGCTACTACTATAATGATGGCTACGTAGTATTTGCAGCTACTCCTAATAGCAGCAAACATTATGAATCACACACAATGGGCCAAAGACTGAGCTAAGCACCCTGTATCAATTGATATAATTTAAATCATAGCCACAGACATCTGTGGCATAGTATTATTGACAAAAAGAGTCAAACTGTAAAATATTTATTTTATTATTAAAAATTATTATTAAATTGAAAATTATTATTAAAAAGAGATTTATTCTGAGCCAAATAGGAGTGACCATGGCCCATGACACGGCCCTCACTCAGAAGGCCCTGAGAACTTGTGCCCAAGGTGGTTGAGTGCAGCTTAGTTTTATACATTTTAGAGAGACATGAGACATCAAATACATTAAGCTATGCATTGATTCAGGCCAGAAAGGTGGGACAACTTGAAGCAGAGTGCAGATGGGGGTCCCAGGTTATAGGCAGAGTAAAAAATATTCTGATTGGTAATTGGTTGAAAGAGTTATTATCAATAGAAAGGAATGCCTGAGTTATGATAAAAGGTTGTGAAGACCAAAGTTTTATCATGCACATGAAGCCTGCAGGCAGCAGGCTTCAGAAATAATACATTGTAAGTGTTTCTTATCAGATCTGTGTTGATATTAAATGGGGGTCGGCTTTTCCTGAATCCCAAAAGGGAGGAGGGCTACTGACGCATGTCTGACCTCTGCTTCCCATCATGGAACCAGTCTTTCAGGTGAACTTTGGAGTGCCTTGACTGAGAGGAGGGAGTCCAGCTGGTTGGAGGGCAGGGGGCTTAGAATTTTACTTTTGGTTGACAATATCCTCCCTCCTTTATTGATGGGGAAACTGAGGTTTGCAGAGGCTAAGTAACCTGCCCAAATTCATAGAGACAGTAAAAGACTGAACCAAGACCTCAACCAGCAACCTAACGACAGGGACCAAGTCTGAGATCTAGAACCTTTCTCTTTTGTCCTTTGTCTGCCTTCATGAGTATATCCTTGTCTTATCTTCAGTCCTTTGGGAAGAATTATTTGAAGTCAAAGAAGGAAAGGGGGCTACCTCTACAGATGTCTAGAATGCTGTGAGCAATGTACATAGTAGGTGTTCAATACATATTGTTTGAATAAACTGGATTCTAATGATAATCTTTTGAGGTAGGAACAAGGATCTTGATGTTGCAGTTGGGGACAGTGAGATTTTCAGAAATGCTGTGGTCTATCTAAGAGGTGAAATTGGGACTGGATGCTAGAATTCAGTCCTTTCATGACCTCGAATGCAAAGTGAATTGTCCGACCTGACCACAAAGTCTTCTGTGTGCATTGTACGTCACAATTTGCAAAGCTCACACATCTGTCATTTAATTCTCACATCAGCCCTCAGAGGGGGTGATCAGGTCAACTGTAATGATAAGGAAAACCAGATTTAGAATGCTAAGGCAGCTTTGGAAGGGCTCATGGAGAGGCAGCAGCAAATCCAGGATTGAACCAACTCCTCCCTACTAACCCAAGGGTGGGAGCCTCCCAGTGAAGACTCCAAGAAGTCTCTCTTGGGACAGCCCCCCTGCCACTCCCTGTCCAGCCACCTCAGCCCCTAGGGTGGGCGAGCCCACGGCCCCAAGGGAAGGAGAGAACCGGTTATTTCCAGCCTGGTACTTAAGGGCTGGCCAGGGAGGAGGGAGGAGGGTGTGGGCTGGCTGGCAGGCTCTGTGCTCCCAAGAGGGTCTGGCCTTTGGCTGCTGAGACCTGGGCAGGGGGTCAGGAACTCCTGTCCAAGCCACCCAGGCCAGCTGAAGCTGGGCGGGCGTCCCAGGAGAGGGCAGGCCACTCCCTCCCCCAAAAGGCAAGGTATGCAGCCAATATGCACACAGGCAGCTCGTTCAGCCCCTGCAGCTCCTTGGCCCTGTCCTGGGCCGTGGCCCCCAGGCTGAGGCACTGCCCCTGCTGTTCTCGGGAGATGGAAACAGACAGCAGTTCTGATCAGGACCTGTGGGTCAGTGAAGAGCAAACATGTCCTGCTCTGAGCACCTATTGGGTGCCATCCATCCTCTGCAGCTCTGTAAGGTGGAAATTCGTGCCTCCCACGGGTTCCTCTCCCACTTGTGTCTGAATGCGATCACCACGCTGCCTCCCTTTCAAAGCGCCCAGCGTTTCCTAACTCAGGACTTTTGCACATGCTGTCCCCATGCTGGGGGTGCCTTTCCTTTGGCTTCTCACGTGACTGGCTCCTTTGTCTTCAGGTCTGAATGTGAAAGGTCATCTTTCAGTGGCATCTTTCCTGGCTCCCCTCACTCATAGGTTCCCCTGCCTCCCATGCACACACCTTGTCTCTGTCACCCTCCTCTGCTTTCTCCCAGGCATTCTTATTTATTTATTTATTATTTATTTATTTATTTATTTATTTATTGAGATGGAGTTTCGCTCTGTCACCAGGCTGGAGTGCAGCGGCGTGATCTCAGCTCACTGCATCTTCCACTTCCCAGGATCAAGTGATTCTCCCACCTCAGCCTCCTGAGTAGCTGGGATTACAGACACGTGCCACCACACCCAGCTGATTTTTGTGTTTTTAGTAGAGACGGGTTTTACCATGTTGGCCAGGATGGTCTCAATCTCTTGACCTTGTGATCTGCTGTCCTCGGCCTTCCCAAGTGCTGGGATTACAAGGCATGAGCCACCGCGCCCTGCCCATATTTATTTTTTATTGATTTTTATTTGTCTGTCTCCCCATAAAAATAGTCTATTTTATGAACTATCAGGTCCCCAAGGTCCATCAGAGGGCTTGACACCAGCTCAGTAGCCTGACGCTGACTATGCCCCTAGAGCCCTTTACAGTTTGTAAAGCATTCACCTACTTGCCATTAAAGCCTCCCAAGAATCACATAAGGTGGTCACGGCAGCATTTACTACCTCATGGCACTGTGACTGGGAATCAACATTTATTGAATAAATAGAATCAACATTTATTGAGTGAATAGATGGAAGGGAAGTGAAGGCTCTTGTCCACCTCGTCCATGTCCTCATTGTTAAAGAAGGCATCACCAACATTGAAACTCTGGTCTGTCTGTCTCTAAAGAGGCCCCCATTTCAGCCGTGGGTGTGCTCAGTGAGGACACCATATTCCCTGCAGTGATTTTTTTTCTCAGCCCCAAAGGCACGTTCTTTATACATGGGGCATGGTGTCTCCTCCAACTTCCCGTCACAGGTCCTCCCACCTCTGTTTGCATATCTCCAAAAGACAGGGAGCTCACCCCATCCACCGCAATATTAGAAAGTCCCTTCCAATGCTCTACGACCTTCAGAACAATGGAACAGGCAGTTCTTCACAATGTTCTCAAATGCTGAAGAGGAAGAATTGCTGTCATTAGCACAAACCTGTGGACTTGGACAATATACTTTTCTGTTTATTCATTGATTTTCTGAGCCCCAACCATAGGCCAGGCCTGTGGTGTCGAACTAGAGAGCAAAACAGCCTTGGTGGCCACCTTCTTGATGATGTGTCAGGTCCATTGTGGCCTTTGGGCCCTAGAGTGGTGGTGGCAGGGGGGTGATGGAGGAGGCATGTGGAGTGGATCAGATGCTTCTGAAAGTTGATAGGGCACACATGTCACCCAGGGATCTTCCTAGGATGCAAATTCAGGGACAGCAAATCTGGGCAGAGGTTCTGTGTTTCTCGTAAGCTCTCGGGGGATGCTGATACCACTGGTGCATGGACCACACTTTGAGTAGCAAGGTAGGGACCCGACTGACAAAATAAGACGTGAAGCCTAGAGCAAGTCAGGGACTTGCCTGGGGTCACTGGTCAGGCAGCAGGAGCTGAGAAGGGAAGGTCTACCTCCGCTGGCCAGGGCTCTGGAATTCACTGGGCAGGCTGGGCTGAGTGTGCCTTTGTGAGGCATGGCATACCTGGACTCACCCGAGCTGCCCGCCCCTGCCCATGAATAGCGGGCCTCTTTCCTTCCTGCATAAGGCCTGGCGGGCGCAAGCCCACGGCCGCCCCCTCCCCTGCACACACACTTACACACACTCACACACCCTTGCCGGCTCGGCTGCCCTCCCTGTTTGGGGAAAGTCAACAAGAGCATTTGAAAAGTCTTTCTGTGTGGAGAATCTGTTTGTATAGGGGGAGGAAACGGAGAGCTGGCCAATAGGTAGAAATATTAATGAAGCTTGTTATAAAGGGCCCATTCACGGCTCTCCGAGTAAATAGGGCTCTTGTCGGGCTGCCACGTTATCTGCCAAGTTCAAGAATGTGGTTTGAAAAAATAGAATTTAAAGGGGTGAGGTGGAGCCTTCAATGGCTGGCCTGCTGGAGCTGGAGCCAACTCCAGGAGGAGCTTCTGCTGTGGGGGGCTGTGGCTAGGGGCACTGGGGGTGCTGGGTCTTGGGGTGAAGGCTGCCTGGGAAGAGGGGCTGGGGAGGAGCCACTGGAGTTCCGACTCAGAGAGAATTCCTGTCCACCGGTGTGGAATGCCTCGTGCCATCCCTTGGTGCCTGGCACAGGGCTTGCAGCTCCTCTGCTCAGTCCCCCAACCCAGTCTACCTTAACTCTTCTGCCTGAGAATTTGCCTTGTGGGGTGCTGGTGGTGGGGGTCTCTATATGGTAGGATGAGGGCTTTGTAGTGATTCTTAGCTATAATGCTGTATTAGTCCACAAACCTCAGCCATCTTCTCCCACCCCCTCATGAAGTCCTACTTTGTACATTCTTACCAGATGCTACATAAGAAAGAGTATAAAAGACTGAGATGTTCGACCCAGAGAAGGAAAGTGACCAGTTCAAGGTCACTCAGCAAGTGTGTAGCAGAACTAGGACTTGCTTCAACCAGTTTCTTATTGGGTCGTTGTTTCTGGCACTGAGGATAGTGCCTGGCCTGAGGGGCTGTCTTGTCATTTCCCATGTACAGTGTCTTACTTTTAGCCCTGGACTTAAAGCAACTTATAAGCAAGGGCCATGTTTTATGCTCAGTTTTACCCTGGCCAGCTGTGTGGTCTTGGACGGGTGACTTTGCCTCTCTGAGCCTCAGCTTCACCATTTGTAAAATGGGGTCATTGAGACCAAGCCCTCCTTTCCAGAAGACTCAGTGAGAGGATGTTGGTGAAGTGCCCAGCGCTATGCCAGGCCCTCGGTGGGTGGCCCAGGAACAGTGGCTGAGGGCATTTCTTTTTCTGTCCCAGCCCACAGTGCAAGGGTAGAGACTCCAAGAAGACTGTCTCCTTTACGCTTGGATGCTAGAAGGCTGGTCTGTGCTGAGGGTCATAAGAAGCTGGTAAATTGAGAGTCAGGGGTTTCTGCCACCCATGGCATTAGGCGGCAGAGACACGTGTGTGTGAACTATCACGAGGGTCTGTCAAATAGGCCCTGCAGGAAGCCCAGGCAAGCACGGTTGACCTTTCTTCCTCTCTCCCAGAGAGCTGCACAGAATCCACCTCTGTCAGACAAGGGTTAACCTGTGTGGGAGGGAATATTTACATTGGCTTTTCTTTGCAAATAAAAGGTGGTGGTTGGGCTGAGGGGTATCCTATAAAACAAAAAGGAAACAATCAATGCAAAAACTAAATGGAAAAGCGTTTTAAAAGACTCTGCCAGGAGCTTGCTGCGTGACCCTGAACGGTGGGGACTTAGGGAAAAGTTGGCAGCATCCCCTTTAAGAAGTGGTGTAGCATAGGTAGGGCCATGAGCACAGGCTTTGGGGCTCACAGAATGAGGTTCAAATGTGGGCTCTGCTATTCTCTGGCTGTGTGACCTTGAGCAAATCATGGACCTCTCTGGGCTTCCATTTCTTTGATTTGTACAAGAAAAGAGAAGAGAGGGTTAAAGTATGTGAAGGTCCCTGGCACATCATGGATGCTCATTAAATGTCAATTTCCTTTCCTTTCTGGGCCTCTTGGCAGGTCGAGGGGAAGTGTCTGACAGGTCTCACCAGCCAGACTGGAGAGAGACACAGCTCTGCAGGTCTCAGTGCCTGCACACCAGCTCAGTAGCCTGACGCTGACTATGCTCCTATAGCCCTTTACAGTTTGTAAAGCATTCACCTACTTGCCATTAAAGCCTCCCAAGAATCCTATAAGGTGGTCACGGCAGCACTTACTACCTTATGGCACTGTGACTGGGAAAGGGCAAGGGATAAGAATCCAGTGGTCTCGGGCGGGGCCCAAGTCTGTCTTCATTCCTTCATTCTTTTAGTGAATATTGATCGAGGACTTGTTATGTCCAGGTACTATGCCAAGTATGGGAGAGACACAGTGTATAAAAATCGACACAGATGGATGGATGATGGATGGGTAGATGGATGGATGCTGGTCAGATGATGGGTGAGTAGATGGATAGAGAGATGGATGATGAATGGCTGGGTGGATTGATAGATGAATGGGTGATGGCTGGCTGACTGGATAGACAGATGATGGATGGATGGGTTGATGGATGGATGGATGATGGATGGTGGATGGATAACGGATAGGTTGATGAATAGATGGGTGGATACATAGATAGATAGCTGGTTAGATGATGGATAGGCAGAAAAATACATGAATGGATGATGGATAGATGGGTAGATGGGTAAATGGATGGATGGATGGATGGATGGATGGATGGATGGATGGATGGATGGTGGGTGGCTAGGTAGATGAATAAGTGAGTGAAAAAAGGATGACAAGTTCCTTGAGGACAGAGCCCTGGTCTATTCTTTCCACCACTGGGTCCCCAATACTGAGGATGGTGCCTGGTACAGAGGGATTAATACTTGCCATATGAGTGTCTTCTTTGGTTGAGTAGACTCAAGAATCAGGCTGCCTGGGAGGCTGAGACCCAACTCTGCAACTTCGTAGCTGTGTGATCAAGAGGAAGTTACTTAATCTTAAGGTTCCTCAGTTTCCTCATCTACAAAATGAGGTTGACAATGCTTTATAGGTTGTTGTGAGGATTAAATGAGTTAATACATGGACATCCCTTAGATCAGAGCTGTGCCTGGTGCACATCAAGTCCCACGTACACATTGGCCACAGTGATCATTTTTATGGTTTCACGTCTATGCTCTCTCCCGTCTCCTGAAAAAGATAATAAATCCTCTTAAGGCAGGGCTCTGGGCTCTGGGTGCCCTGCTTACTACGCCTCCTAGTAAAAATGTGTTGATTCTGTGGTTTCAGTGAAAGGAAGATCTTAAATGCAAATCGGGGCAAAGAACTCCAGGGTACACATTCCACTGGGGCCAAGGGCACAGTTGGCCCCTGACCGAGGGAGGCAGGATGGCAGGATGGTCAGAGCCTTGGGCAGGGAGAGGAAAGGTTGCATTTCCATGCTGGCGCTGGCATGGGCCTCCTCCTGGGGCCCACACTTCTTTGAGCTTGGGTCTCCGCAGCTCCACATTGACAGAGATAGTCTCCCATGAACCATTAAAGTTACAGACTGAGGAAACACGAATCAGGCTATCTTCGGCTCCTCATCCTCAATTTTCCCTTCTTTGAACGGATTTTTCCGGATCGGAAAAACTGAGCCTTTGCTAGCCTTGGAACACACATGCTCTCTCTCTCCAGGTCGAAATGCTGTGTCAGCGTCAGCTAGTGGTTGAGGATGGCACCAGATGGAGTGCTCATTAACGCCCCCGAGCAGCAGCCCAGGGTCCCCCCGGGTCACCTCCCCAGAGCACACAGGCTCAGCTTTCTCTCTGGGGCCGCCGACAGTCCCACCTTGTCCTACCCCTGCGATTTACAGGAGCCAGTGGTTGACAGAAGTTCCCGCCCAGCGTGGGCTCGTGGGCCCGTGGGCTTAGCTGGATGCCAAGAGCCACAGAAACAGCTCCCGCCTGCCTGCCCCTCACTCTGCAAGTGACTCACTGGGGTTTGGAGTGGGCCACCCTAGGGGTGGCTCCTTGTTGGAATAAGACAGTCACCCTCTAACAGAGCAGGCAAAGATGGCATGCCAAACCCCTTGCTTGGCAAGGCTTCTGACCAGAGGGCACCAAGGCATCTCCTTCCAGCCAAGGAGTGGCAGGCACTCGATTGGGCATGGCCCTCTGGGAGCTTGGAGCCCAGATCCCCAGGTTCAGAGCGGGAGACAGAGACACAACCAGAGAGGGAAGTTGATGAGGTCACAGTCACACAGCAAGTCAATAGCAGAGCTAGAACTCTGGAGACCAGGTTCATGGACATCTCATGCTCCCCCAGGCTCTGCTGCTGAAGAAACCCAGGCTGGTCTTCTGGGTACCAGACAAAGTTCCTGGACATCTGGTCTTCAAGGCAGATTGCTGGGCCTTCCAGGCTTCCAGGCAAGCCAATGAAGTCCCTTGTGTATGACAGAAAGAGAAAGGGATGTGGTGTAAGAGAAAGACTGGGCTTTAAAGTTGGGCACAACTGGCTCTATAGTTGGACACAACAGGGTCTGTCAGTTACTAACAGGATAAACACGGACAGGTTACTTTAATCTCCCTGAGCCTCAGCTTTCTCATCTGTACCATGGGGTAACTTATCACCTATACATGTTGGGTTGTTGAGAGGATTGCCTGATATCAAGTGTCTGAGGCAGAGTAGGCTCTTCATAATAGCAGCTACGGCAATGGCGAGGACTTCTGCTCTGACTGGCCAGAGCAGCCTGAGTGGAGGGTGTGGCTGGGACAGGATGCAGGCCTTTCAGGAGCTGGAGCACCATGTTGTAGGCACAGGCAGAAGAGCCCTAGGGCTGAAAACAGGTGGCCTGCCCGTGTCATCAACTTCCCGGGGAATAACTGGGCAAGTCTTGCAGTTCTCCAGGACTCAGGTTCCCCATCTATACAATGGAGTGTTGGGACAGAGGAGCTTACCCCTGCAAATTTCATGTTGGTCCAGCTGGTAGAATGAGGACAGCACCCATGCTGGGGCTGCCCTCTGTCTAAACAGACATTGTTGGAGGAGGTGGAGACTCCAAGTGGGGGATACAGGCAGGAGGTGGTGGGAGGAAAGGCGCTGGCTAGGCTGGGATGGGCCTGGCAGAGCAGGGGCTACGGCCTCAGTCTTCTGGGCTGATTATCCAAAGTGAAGATCTAGTACTTTCAGACAAGGCCCAGGTGCTCAGGACCAAGGGTCTTTCGCAGTAGCAAGGAGACCACTTCAGTGCCTCCCTGTAATGCTGGGTGTCCTGGGCTGCCGCCACCCTGGTTTGGGGCTCAGACTTGCTCCTTTGGGTGAGGCCCAAGCAGCCCTGTCAGGTCTCCAGGAAGAAGGGAACACACCGAGAGGCCCTGGTTTTGCGGGCCAGGCTGTCACAGTCTCTCTCCCCAAAAGTAAGCCTGCACCTCTGCATAAGCTCCTTCCTAAAGTGCAGCTCCACGTCTGCCATCTCCTCAGCCCTAAAACCTCTGATGGCTCCCCAGGGCCTGGAACCAACTTCATATCCTGGGTGTCTGTGACTTATGGAGGTGTTTCAGAGGGTCCCAGAAGCCTTGGGTGCCAAACATCAGGCATGCACATTTGTCTGGGGTGAGTTATGTGGTTTCATCAGATTCACGTGAAAAACCTCCGTCCCATGGGCTGAAGTCCACACTCTTGATTGGCATTCAAGGCCCTCTGCAAGCTGGTCCCAGCCTGGACTCCTGGTCTCAGCACCTGCCTCTTCTCATGCCTCTCCCCACCCCACCCCATTCACAGACCTGGGATTCAGCCTAAATGATCCCCTTGTGCTTCTTCACACTGATCCCCCTTCCCTTTCACTCCTCCAGGAAGTTTTCCCTGACTGCTTCTCCTTCTTCCAAGCACACAACATCATCCAGGCCCCCCGTCTGCAGTCTTTCTCACAACCATCCTCCCTTCAGCATCCCATTGCTTTCACTGGGCACAGACCTTTCTATCTCTTGCCTGGGCCCTTGCAGTAGCCTCATGTCCACTCACTCTGCTGCCCCCACCCCCACCCTACCCCTGGCTACTTGGCCAACCTCCTAGCCCTGCTTATGTCACTCTCTTACCCTGGGGTCCCTTATCTCCTCCCAGGGAATCTGGGTGATAGGGCAGAGGAGATGGAGGAGGAAGAGAAAGGGAGAGGACAAAAGACAGAAACAGGGAGGGACAGAGGGACCTCAGAAAAGAGAGAAATAGAGTCAGAGCCACAGACAGGCAGAAACAGAAAAAGATGCGTGGAAAGAGGGTGACAGGAGGAGGGGGAAACAGGGAGACAGGATATAGAGGCAAGGGGAACTAGGGAGGGATGCAGACAGAAAAAGACGGCGAGATGCAGAGAAAGGCAGACAGGGAGAGGGCAGAGGGAGACCACCAGAGACGATCAAGACGCAAACACAGAGACCGCCAATGGAGAGGGCCAGAGCGGACTTCGGGCAGAGCTAGAAAAGAAGACTGAGGCTGGGACAGCTTCCACTTCCCCCAGGGAAATTTCTCTCCAGTGCCTCCCATCCTGGGAGCGCCAGCCCTCCTCTCCTCTGAGCAACAGATCCTCCCCAGGGCCCAGACCATGGGCAAGGAAGCAAGGCCTGGAACCTGATCCTGCTTCCTGGTGGCTGCCTGCCCTCCCCACTCTGGAGGCTCTGGCCTGGCTCCTTGTCCAAGACAAGGCTCCAGGAACCCCCATCACTGTCTCCCCACCCCCTAAGAAGTGATTTGGAGCAGGTCAATGGGGGTGAGGAGTCACAGAGATTTAGAATTATGAATCTTCAGGTTCAGAAAGTCCAAATGGCTGCCACATAAGGCCCAGGACCTTAACCTCTCTGAGTCTCTAAGGATGTGGAAGGGCAGATTCGGTGTTGTCTGGGAGGGACATTGAGAAAGCTTGTGTTACACCCTCAACCTGCCCGCTCCCACCTCCCAATACCTTCCCAATCCCAGTTGTGCTTGAAGCCGATCTCATTTCACCATATCAATGACCACTGCTCTGGAAAGCGGGAGAAGAAAGGGCCAGGGTGAAAGCTCTGGCCACTTAGCTAGGGCACACACGGCCCAGGGCCTATCTCGAGTTCCAGCTTCACCTCTGCATTGGCCTCCGCCTCCGCTTCTGGGAGATGGGAGTTAAGTTACCTGTCAACAGACGGAGCCTGGTTAACTGTTTTTCACCTGGGAAGATGGCCTGGTCCTGCAAAGCCAGGGTCCTATTGAGAAACCTGGCTGGGGTACGGAAGAGCAACAGACATGGCCATGGTGATGATAACCATGGCTGGGCTTGTCCCGCTGTACTCTCCCCAAGCACTCTGCTTAGCATTGCGCATCCTGATCTCAGTAACAGACTGTGTGAGATGATATACGGATCCCCCTCCTCCAACCCACAGTTAGGGAACCTGAGGCTCAGGGCCAGTCAATGGTGGTGCCAGGATTCAATTCCAGGCAGCCTGACTTCAGAGCACTCATATCCCATTAAAGGATATAACAAGAGTGACACTGGTATTGGAGCCACATCCATCCTGGCAACCTTCCTGTTGACCCAGCCCAGTCCTGGGCACTGGGAGGCAGGAATCAGCAGCCTGACCCTAGAAGTGCTCACCACCCAGTGGGAGAGAAGAGAGTAACCCAGTGGGCAGAGGATGCACCCCTTAATGAGCTCCTTCTACAGGTCAGGCTCTGGGAAGTGCACACAAGTGTGGGCTCAGGCACTGCTCTGCCTGGGTTTGAATCGCAGTACCTGGCTTTTCAACTGTGTAAACTTCAGCAAGTTACTTAACCTCTCTGGGCCTCCATTTCCTCATCTGTAAAATGCTTCCTAAAGTTGTCATGAGAATGAAATGCACTGACTCCTAGTGGTCTTAGAGCTATGCCTGGCCCATGTCGAGGGCTTAGGTGAGTCACCCACAGGGTCTTCATCAGCCCTTTTTGGAGATCTTTTTAATTCTCCGAGCAATTCTCTAAGGATGGTACAATAATCCCCATTTCACAGATGAGAAAACTGAGGCTCAGAAAGGTAAAATGACTTGAGAGTCAGGTAAAAGGCAGAGCTAAGATTTGAACCCAAGACCACAGAAGCAAGATCCTGTATTCTTAATGATTTTTGTTGTGCACCAGAGAAAAAACTTTTTCTTTCTTTCTTCCTTCTTTCTTCTTTCTTCTCCTTCCTTCCTTCCCCTCTCTTTCTTTTCCTTCCTTCTTTCCTTTTTTCCTTCCTTCCTTCCTTCCTTCCTTCCTTCCTTCCTTCCTTCCTTCCTTCCTTCCTTCCTTCTTCCTTCCTTCTCTTTCTGTCCTTCTTTGTCTCTCTCTTTTTCTTTCATTTCGCCCTCATTTTCTTTCTCTCTCTTCCTATAAATATTTATTGAGCATCTTCTACACACCAGGCCCTGTGCTGGGGCTGGAATCCGTGGCCTCCCCTAGAAGGACTTGAGTTCCTGTACTGACCCTGAGGACCAGAGCAAGGTTTTCTCCTGCTCCTTCCTGACTGGCTGAACCTGGGGCTGCCTCCTCCCACTTCCTCAGCTGTAGCTGCCAAGGGAAGAAAGCTTTGATTGGGCCCCGAATGGTGGGCGGCTGGGCAGGTCTAGGGGTATCCGGTTCCGGAGACAGGCGCCCCTGTGAACACTGCCTCCCTGTTCCCCACTGGCTCTATTTATCTTAATGCGAAAGTGCGCTGGTGGAGCCCTCGCGCAATTAGGTAAGACTTCATCTAGTGGAGCCAGTGAAAGAACGTCTGTGAGGAAGGGCTGGTGACAGGGGATGCAGAAAGAAAGCCGACCCAATTCCCAGGAAGTAGAGGCCACTACCAAGGTCTGCCTGGGCTGTGGGCACCTGACTGGGACACAGGCATCCGGGCCCCAGACCTGGTGGGGCCAGAGTGAGAAGTGCTGTGGGCACCAGTCCTTGGGTGGTGGGGAGGGGAGTGGAGAGGGGTTGTCAAGTCCTCCAACGATCATCAGTCGCCAGCCCTCTACTCAGACCTGCCTTCCTTCAGGAGCCCTCTCAGGCCATGTTCTGTGCCTTCAGCTGGGTTCCCATAGCCCCTAGAGCCTGCATCACTTGTCATAGGGATTGGAATTGCCTGGAATCTGCCTGCCCCCTTCTCACCTCTGGGCTCTGCTCTTGCTGTTTTCTCTCCTTGGGACTCTCTGCTTGCTTTCCCTCACTTTCCCCAGGCGCTCTTCAAATGTTACTTCCTCAGAGTCTTCCCTGACCACCCTAGCTAGATTAACCTCATGGTGACTTTTAAAACGTGACTCTGAATTCTCTGACCTTCCTCCTATCGAGTGGTGGAGTCTCTGTCCCTTCCCTTTGGATCTGTGTGGGCTGTGACTGTTCTGACAGTGTGCTATGGAAGGGACACTATGGGACTTCTGAGGCTGTGCCATAGAAGGCCATGGAACATCTGCAGTTTTGGCTGGGACACTTGTTCTCGGAGCTCTGAACCACCATGGCAAGTCTAACCACTCTGAAGCTGCCATGTTGTGAGGAAGCCCAAGCCACACAGAGAGGTCATGCATGGGTGCTGTGGTCACTGTGCTGGCTGGGCTCATTTATCAGTTATCCCAGCCAACAGACTAGCATGCCATATTAGTGTCCCAGGGCTACTATAAAAAATTTCCACAACCTTAGTGACTTAAAACAACACAAACTTATTTTCAGACAGTTCTGAAAGTCGGAAGTCCAAAAGAAGTCTCACTGGGCTGAAATCAAGGAGCCAGCAGGGAGAATTTATTTCCTTGCCTATTCTAGCTCCTGCAGGCCTCCTGCATTCTTTGGCTCATAGTCTCTTCCTCCATCTTCAAAGCCAGGAGAGTGGCATCTCCTGATTTCTCTCTGTCTATGACCTCTGCTTCTGTCATCAGCTCTTTTTCTGACTTCCCTGCCTGTTTCTTTCCCTTGTAAGGACTCTCAGGATTACTTCAGCTCTATACAGGGAATCCAGGATAATCTCCCCACCTCAAAATCCTTAATTTAATCATATTGCAAATCCTTTGTGCTGCATAAGGTAGCATATTTCACGGGTTCCCGGGATTTGATTGTGGACATCTGTGTAGTGGGGAGGGCATTATTCTACTTACTGCATGTGAATGAAGACACCTCCAAGTGATTCTAGCCCCAGCTGTCCCAGTCATCCACAGCCATTTGAGTCTGCCCAATTGAGGCCCCATACATCATGGAGCTGAGACGAGCCCTTCCACTGTGCCCTGCCCAAATTCCTGACCCATAGAATCCATGAGCATAGAACTGGCTGTTGTGTTGTGCTCCTCAATTTACAATTTTTTTTTTAATATATAGCAATTGACAATGTTAACAAGCCCCATATTTCTCTTCATATTCAATCCACTTAGCCTGCTTTGTTTTTCTCCATGGTACTTATAAAATTACATTATGCATTTATGGGGTTCCTTTATTTTCTGTCTCCCACTAGAATGTAAGGTCAGGGCAATCAATACTTGTTGCTGTATTCTTCTTCTTCTTCTTTTTTTTAGATGGAGTCACGCTCCGTTGCCCAGGCTGGAGTACAGTGGTGCAATCTCGGCTCACTGCAACCTGTGCCTCCGGGGTTCAAGCAATTCTCCTGCCTCAGCCTCCTGAATAGCTGGGACTACAGGTGCAGGCCACCACATCCTGCTAATTTTTTGTATTTTAGTAGAGATTGGGTTTCACCGTGTTGCCCTGGCTGGTCGAGAAATCCTGAGCTCAGGCAATCCACCTGCCTCGGGCTCCCAAAATGCTGGGATTACAGGTGTGAGCTACTGTGCCCAGCCACTTGTTGCTATATTCTAACCAGGTGTATTAGTCCATTTTTGCATTGCTATAAAGAACTACCTGAGACTGGGTAAAGAAAAGCAGTTTCATTGGCTCCTGGTTCTGCAGGTTGTACAGGAAGCACGGCTGGGGAGACCTCAGGAAACTTACAATCATGGTGGAAGGCGAAGAGGAAGGAGGCATATCTTACATGGCCAGAGTAAGAAAGAGAGCGTACAGGGAGGTGCTACGCACTTTTAAACAACCAGGTCCCACGAGAATTCACTATCACAAGAAACAGCAAGGGGGAAATCAATCCCCACGATCCAATCATCTCCCACCAGGCCCCTCCTCCAACATTGGGGATTTTAATTCGCTGTGAGATTTGAGCAGGGACACAAATCCAAACCCTATCACCAAGACTGGCAGATATTTATTCAATGAATATATTCATGTCTCCTCTATCAGGCTGTAAGCTCCCCAAGGATAAAAATAGGTCTGTCTTAACAATCTCTGGGTCCCCAGAACACCGGCCAGGTCCCTACAACGAGCAGGGACTCAGTACATGTTAAACAAGTGACTCTCTTATCTTCATTTAAGCCTCACCTCCCTGAGAATCATGAACTCAGGGGAACTTGGAAGGTACATCTGAGTTCATCTTTCCAGGAGTCACAAACTTGAATGCCTCGGGGTCAGCTAGGAGCATAGGTACAAACTAGGTCGTGACCTTGTAAGGCACTTGGGAGTGCAGAGGCCTGTGGCCAACTAACTGGTGGATATGTTTGGATAATCAATTAAAACACATCTCTTTTGGTTATTCTTTTCTTTCTCTCTGGTCTCCCCATATTAGTTGGTGTTCTCCAGAGAGACAGAGCCAAAAGGATACGTATATCCTATATGTGTGTATCTCACACAGACACATACATAGAGAGAGAAATTTAAGCGGCATTGGCTCACGCAATTAGGAGACCCAGGGGAGTTGATGGTGTAAATCCCAGTTCAAAGGCAAAAAAGATGAGCAGCTTAAGTAGTGAGGGAGGGGAAAAGGTGGTGGGAGCACGGGTGGGAAATTCCTCCTTCCTACAAGTTTTGTTCTGTTCAGATCCTCAACTGACTGAATGATGCCCACCTACATTGGGGAAGGTGATATACTTTATGGAATCCACTGATTCAAATGCTAATCTCACCTGGAAACACCCCAGAGACACACCCAGAAAGCAAGTTTAATCTGGGCACTCCATGGCCCAGTCAAGTGGACACATACATTGAAACACCACACCCTCTATCCACCCTCTGCCCTTCCTCCCCTTCTCTGTGCCCCAGAAGGCTGTCCTCTCCAGGTGGTACTGCCGGACTTGGCTTCCTTGCCTCTGATTCCTGAATGGGTTTGGCTTATGGGAGACACTGACCAATCCAAAGGTAGGAAAGGAGCCAGGTCCTGCCGTGGCTTTGGTAATGACTGCTCTCCTGAGGCCACAGCTCCTGTTGGGCACCCCCTTCCATGACTCTTTCTCTTGCCTGGCCCCAGTAACACATTTCCTTCCCTTGTCCCTCCACGCTACAGTCATTAGCTCCAGGGTGCTTTACCAGCCCTGGTTCGTTCCCATACCCCCGCCCATTGTAGGTGCCGTGCTTTAAATATTTCCACTGAAACGTTTTTATTATTATCAATAGTAGTAGCATCTTTATTTATAAGCTACTTGGTCATTTTTCCTGGAGCATTAAATGCTCTTTCAGCTGACCCCTTTGGAGTATGCTGTCTCCTGCCAGAATCCTGAGTGTGACAAACATTTGTAGACCTCATTTGGCCCTGGATTCTGGTCCAGTTCCCTAACCAGGCCAGAAGTTTCCCCTCCAGTATCTGCCAGGGACATTGATTTCTGCTTGCCCCCTTCCCCTTCCAGTACTGGTTGTTTACCACCTCCCATTTTCACTCTTTCGTTGTTTGGCCCTCTTTCTCAGCATAAGCAGAAATCTCCCTCCAGAGGTTCCTCTTATGGCCCCCCAGATCCTGTGGACTATCTTATACAGGGGTGATGGTTAACGCTCCCCGACTGAGAGGATGGTTTCAGCTCAAATGCCCCTGGGACTTCACCCGGTCCTTGGACCTCCCATCTCTGCCAGTCCCAACTTCCTATCTAGACTTATAATAATTTGTCCATATCCACTGATTTTGTTCCTGGGCATTGGCATCCAAGGGTCCAGGCAGAGATCAAAAGCTGGATGATGGCTGGGCATGGTGGATCACACCTGTAATCCCAGCACTTTGGGAGGTTGAGGCAGGAGAATTGCTTGAGCCCTAGAATTTAAGACAATACTGGACAACATAGCGAGATCCTGTATCTACAAAAAGAAAAAGAAAAAGAAAAAAATTTAATTAGCCAGGCATGCACACCTATAGTCCCAGCTACTCATGTGGCTGAGCTGGGAGGATTGTTTGAGCCCAGGAGGTAGAGGCTGCGTGAGCTGTGGTCATGTCACTGCACTCCAGCCTGGCTATAAAGTAAGACCCTGGCTTAAAAAAAAAAAAAAAAAAAAAATTGGTGGATGAGACAATTCTGCACTTGGTCTGGGCTATAGTTTCTGGTAATAGTAACGAGTCAGGTTTCCATTAGACAGATTTCATGATCTTTGGTGACAACTTTCTCAGGCACTTGACTTCAATCAATGTAATCAAATGAATTCCCCACACCAGATCTTCCTCACATATTCCCCCACAACCAGAATCCCATCACTGTGCGTGTTGCTCTGCCATGGCCCAGTCAAAGGGAGTGGGTGCAGCTCTGGCTCTGGTCCCCTTTCGGGTTCTGGAGAGTCACTGTCATACCTATTTTTCTTCTTTTGAAAAAGTGAGACTTTTAGATTAGGTGGTTAAAAAAAAAAAAAAAAAAAAAGCCAATGACTGACTAATATCCTCTATACCTGAGTCTTTTCCATAGCACTTTATCAGCACTTGTAAGTTTCTATTTATATGTTGATTATCCCACAAAAATCCCTCTTCCTACTGGGTCATGAGGCTCCACCAGGCTAGAAGCCTTGGTATCCTCGGGGTGTGGCACATCATCTGACAATGCTGGGTGCTCAGTAAATTTTGGTTGAGTGACTGCCTGGAGGAGTTAACCAACACCCTCCTCAGCTCAGCATTGAGTGGATAGCTCCCCAGATCACCAGGGGACTCTGTCCTGGCCCCCTGCCCAAACTGAGACACTCAAGAGCTTCCTTTGGGGGAAAAAAAGTATTTTTTTCCTGGTGGCCTGCTTAGCTGCCAGGCCCCCTTAAATGCCCCAAGAATATTCCTTCGAGGCTGTGCTGGTAGAACAGCCCAGAATTCTTTGAGGAGCTACATTGGGTTGCCTTTTTTTCCCTGCTGCCTCCTAATATTAACCTGGCGCTGAGCCCCTGGCCCCCACGCAGTGATGGGAGGCCCTGGATGGAGCCAGCTAACGGATCCATCTGGAAATAGAAAAATAATCCCAACACTAGCGGTTTTGTCTGGCTCCCCAGTGGGGTGTGGAGCAGGACTGTGAAAGGGGCTTTGAGGGCCGGCCGGGGAGGGCTGTGGACGCCTCTGCCCCCAGCACTGGCTGGGTACCTGTGCCCAGGCCCCCAGGACAAGGGGCAAATCTGCAGGGAGAGGGGCCTGTGTCACAGCAAGATGCCTAGACTAGCCAGTGTTCTAACAGAGCCTTGAAGCTGCATGACCTTGAGTGAGTGGCTCAGTTTTTCTAGGCCACATTGTTGCCCCATTGCCCCTACGTTCATAATGGGGGTTATAAGGCCTGTGCCTTGGAATTGATGTGACAGTTAAATAACATATTGTAGCTAAAAGAGCATCTAACACGGTGCCTGGGGCTAGAAAAAGGGCTAAGCAAATATACTATGGCAGTGACTATTATTTCTGACTTCGGGAGGTGTGGCTGATAAACCACAGGGGGACCTTGAGCAAGCCCACTGGGCCTCCATCTTCACATATGGGTGACAGAAAGTGGCCCAGGTCCCTCCAGTCCTGAAAGCCAGTGAAGCAAGGTCAGCAGCTGCTTATCTGCCCCAAGGAGAGAAGGAGATACCTTATCCTCTGGGGAGCCTGCTGTGTGGCTAGTACCCGGACAGATCACTCAGAAGCGTGTGGAAGCTCCCAGAGGCCTATTGTCAGCACCTCAACAGAGTCTCTGAGCATCCTCGGGCCTCTTCTGGTGCTGCTCATTACTTCTGTATTTCCAGGGGGCCAAGTGGAGGAGGCGGAGCTGGGAGGAAGGTGTTCTTCCCAGAGACTCAAAGGGCCCAGGATGGAGGTCCTCTTTCTGGGTTCCGGAGAGTCACTGTCCGGAAAGGGGCCTCAGGCTGGCTCACCATGGCTCTCCTGCCTGCTCTATGCACAGAAACCTATGAGGGTAGGAGCCCTGGGTCTGAGGTCCTGTATCCACCATGCTTTGCGTGTCTTTAGGCAAGTAATGTCCTTCCTTGTTGAAGCTTCCCATTCATCCATTCAGCAAATATGTCTTGAGTGTCACCTCTACTCCAGACTCTGTCCTTGTCATTACAAATGTAAACAAATGGCATAATGTTTATTCTCCTTGGGGACAGGAAGATCACTGTGACTGATAACTTTTCATGACAAAGGAGAACATCCAGGATGATTTCTAGATTTCTGCCTTGTAAAATGGTTATGCCAGAAGGTGGGAGGGACACCCTGGAGAGGGAGCAAGTTTAGGGTATGAGGACATGACATTTTTAGTCTTGGACAGGTTGAGTTTGATGTGTCCAGAGGACAGCTGTGGAGGACCAAGGGGAGTTGGATGGAGGGGCATGAAGCTCATGGGAGATGACTGTGCCAGAGATAGAGCATGGGACAGAAAAAGGGCCTGCCGGGGCTCACTATCCCGGCTTCCCCACGTCCCTCTGTGGTGGTGACGATGATGGTGATGGTAAGAATGGTGATGAAGGCAATGGTGATGCTGGTGGTGATAATGACAATGATGATGGTGATGACAACTGGCATGTATCGAGGGCTTCCTCGGTGCCAGACATGCCCCATATCAAATGGTTGGCATGCCACCTTCCATTTAATGATCAAAACAGCCCTGAGGAGTCAGCCTTAGTACCCCTATTTTCAGAAAGAACTGAAGCTGAGTGGTGGTCATCTTTGGCTGAGTTTCCTAGAAACAAAGCCGGGGGGTGGGGGAGAGGAGAGAGAGAGAGAGGGAGAGAGAGAGAGACAGAGAGAGAGAGAAAGAAAGAGAGATTCAGATGTGTGGGATTTAAGGTCTTGCTCTGTCACCCAGGCTGGAGTGCAGTGGTGCAATCATGGCTCACTGCAGCTTCGACCTCCTGGGCTCAAGCGATCCTCCACCTTGGCCACCTGCGTAGCCGGGACTACAAATGTGCGCCACCACACCCGACTAATTTTTGTGTTTTTTATAGAGATGGGGTTTTGCCATGTTGCCCAGGCTAATCTTGAACTCCTGGCCTCAAGCGATCCAAAGTGCTGGGATTACAGGCGTGACCCACCACGTGTGGGATTTGTTGACAAAATCTGAGAGGGGTGAGGGCAGCAAAGGGGAGCAGGAGAGGGAAGGTAACAGGGGAGAAGTAAGTTTGTGGCATGAGCTGCACAGCAGGCACAGCCAGGCCTCTGATCCCCACCCCAGGCACTGGCCTCTCAAGGCATCACCTGGAGACCAGCAGCTGCACATTCGCTTTGGCACAGGTGCACGCAGGTATGGGGAGCAGCATCCTAGTGAGAGAATCGGCCCACGTTCCCAAAGCTCTGGAGGGCTGAAGCCTAAATGACAGAGCTGGGGGTAGCCTTGCTCAGGCTGATCCTAGCATGTTTTCAGGAGATATATATTGAATGGAGCCTGGAACTTTCTAGGAGTCCTGACCTAAGGGGTCTCTTTGTCTTGCTTGTCCCAGAGCCTGGGACCTTCGAATCTCTGGCTGGGATGCACCCCAGAAAAAACAATTCCAGTCTGCTAGGCCTCCAGCCTTTCTCCCTGTGTTGCCTGTGTCACAGCCCAGTCCTCTGTCACGGGAGTCCTGAGGTGGGGCCGGGACATTGTGCCTGATGGGGAGGGGCTGTCAGGACAAGAAGCCAGAGGCAGGGGCAGCTGGACACTCTTCCAAGGCCTGGGAACACCCTCACCCCTAGCTGCTGAAGGGAAAGAGTCTCTTTCACAGGTGTGATGTCCAGGTTCCCCTGGCTGGTGAGAGCTAACCAGGCTCTCAGCGTCTGATGGACTTTGAGGGGCCATGAGGGTCATGGCTGGTCTGGCTGAGTATGAAGGGCACTCCTGGCTAGAGGAGTGTCTCCCATCTCCTCTCTGGGCCTGTGCTTGGAGTGTGTGAGTGTGTGTGAATGTGAGAATATGAGTGTTAGAGTGAGTGTGCATGTGTGTGTGAGAATGTGTGTATGTGGGTGTGAGTGTGTGTGTATGAGAATGTGTGTGTATTAGAATGTATGTGTGTGTATGAGAATGTATGCTCGAGCGTGTGTGCGCACACATGCGTGTATTCTCTCTCTCTCCTTTGTCCATGCCTCTCTTCATTTCTCCTTCAGTCTCTTCTCCCTTTCAAAGCTATCTTTCTCCCAGTCCCATTCTGTATAACTCCTCTTTCGCTCTTTCTCCATCTTCCTCTTTTCTTCTCCATGATTCTGTCTCCTTATCTCTGTCTCCTCTCTCTCTCCTGGTTCCCTTTCTGCTTCCATCTCTCTCTCGAATTCTGTCTCTCTCTCTCTATCTCTCAGTCGCTCTGTCTCTTTCTTTCCTTCTTTCCCATTATTGCCCACAGCTGGGCCTGATGCTGTGTGACTGGGCAACTTGGGTTTCAGGCAGGGACTAGTGACACTAGTTATAGCGCTATAAAGGTCTGATAGGGCTGGACCACAAGGGCCTTTGTGGCTATGGGGTAACAGGAGGCCTTGAGAGCAGCCCTCCAGGCTCTGCGGCATTGGTTCCTTGGCTGCCCTCCTTGCCAGGAAATGCTGATTCTCCTCCAGAGGGCCAAGCTACGTTTGCATGTGTGTGTGCATGTCAGAGGCTTATGTGTGTGAGGGGAGAGGCTGCCAAGCTGGCCCCTGCAGCTGGGACAAAAAGAGCCAAGAGGTGCCGCCGCTTCCAATGGATGTGTGCTCCACCCCATCCCCAGCCATCTTAGAGCTGTGATTCCAGACCAAACCCCACTTAGACCACAGCCCTTGGTCGACTCTATTAAAGATGGCAGGAGGGACTCAACAAAGACCAAAGTCAAGGATGGTACCAGACAGCCAGTTGGAGATAGGTATGCAGTAATGGGCATCAGGTATTCAGGACCCAACTGTACAGGAGGAGAAAGCCTGTGTACCATCCCGACCGACGCACTTATTCACAGATGGAGCCAAGCCCAGAGAGAGAACTTGCTTAAGGTTGCATAGTGAGTTATGGCAAACCCAGGGCCAGAAACCAGGGCTCCCAACTCTGTTTTGCACAGCTGGCAGACCCTGTCTCCCACCCCTCACCTCCCACTCCTTGGAAGGTGTGGCTTTCTCTCTCCCTAGCAGTTGTTGGGCCCTTTCCTAAGGCTGCAGGCAGAGCCCTGGGGATGACTGAGCTAGACAAGTCTAGCCATCTCCCCAAATTCCACCTTCTTTCCACACCCCACCCTGCCAGTATTGCTACACCCAGCTATTTATTTATTTTTGGTGGGTCTCACTCTGTCACCCAGGCTGGAGTGTAGTGGTGCAATCATGGCTTACTGCAGCCTTGACCTCCCGGGATCAAGAAATCCTCCCACCTCAGCCTCCCAAGTAGCTGAGACTACAGACACGTGCCCACCATGCGTTGCTAATTTCTAAATTTTTTTTTTAAGAGATGAGGGTCTCACTGTGTTGCCCAGGCTGGTCTCAAACTCCTGGACTCAAGCAATCCTCCCACCTTGGCCTCCCAAAGTGCTGGGATTACAGGCATGAGCCACTGCACCTGGCTACACCCAACTTTAATTTCCCCAAGGGCCCCCGTACTCAGATCTTATTACCTCCTTCTTGACCCCACAACCTATCCCCCTGCTGATACAGTTTGGGTGTCGCCTCCTAATCTCATAAATCTCATGTAATCCCCAGCATTGGAGGTGGGGCCTCATGGGAGGTGTTTCGGTCACAGGGGCAGATCTTTCATGGCTCAGTGTGTCCTCACGATAGTGAGTGAGTTCTCACAAGTTCTGGTTGTTTATAAGTATGTGGCACCTCACCCCCCACTCTCTCTCTTGCTCCTGCTTTCGCCATGGCATGTGCCTGCTCCAGGTTTGCCTTCTACCAGAGTAAAAGCTTCCTGAGGTCTCCCTGGAAGCCGAGCAGATGCTGGCATCATGATTCTTGTACGGCCTGCAGAACCGTGAGTCAATTAAGCCTCTGTTCTTTTTAGATGACCCGGTCTTCGGCATTTCTTTATAGCAGTACAAGAAGGGCATAACACACATGCCGTGCCCCATTCCTCCAGGGCCCAACTTGTGTCATTGTCAGCAGGGAGCCAGGCAGCTGCTCCAAGAACTCTCCCAAGATAATGTGCAAATCACTGTGAATGGGGTGATGACTGTGGGTGCTCATCTGTGTGCTGCTTCCTTCATCCCCAATGCCAGCAGGTGGTCAGCCCTTTAGATGTTCTGGTTGCTGGAGTTTGGAAAGAGCTGAAAGCCAAAGCTGTGTGATGTTAAGTCTTTTGTGAGCTCGGTGAGAGGATGAGGGTCCCAGAGGGGAAGAAGAGAGGCAGAGCACCTCTGAAGCAAGGAGAAGAGGGAAGGTGGCAGGTCCTTAGATTTGTGGGGTACAGATAAAACTTCGGGAGAGGAGGGGATGTTCCGTGGCATTCCTAGGCAGGCTAGACCCAACATATTGATGTTCTAGCTTCAGTAGAGCTTCCTATGTCCAAGGCATGTCACCAGGTCACTGGACATAAAGGGACATCTGGCCCACTGAACACCTCAGGGGCCACAGATGGGGACAGAAGGACAGAGAGACTTCTCAGAATGTGCTATGCTGCGTAAGACCCCAGGACTTTTGCATAACCAGGGCAAGGGGCTGTAAGGGTGTCTCCGTACTGACCAAGATGAATTTCCTGCCAGCATGGTGATAAGTAAACTCAAAATGGAATTTCTAGTTTATCTGAAGGAAGTAAAGGAAGGTCATATTTCATGTACCTTGAGTTTTGGGCTGAGATTTAGCTCTCAGGCATGTTGAATATATGGATAAGACAAAAAAGAATGGAGAGTCCCTGTCTCCCCTGCAGCACATTAGGGTCTTTCCAGAGACCTTCACCTAAAGGAACACCTCCTATACATGGGATTTCCAACAGAGGTAGGCCATGGGCTGACTATTTTGAGGCCGAAAGGGCCTCTGAATCACCCAGATATGGCTATTCTGGTGCTCATTGGGTCCATCAGGATGAAAGTGGTTAGGACTGGGTCCAGGGTCAAGCCCACCTTCTCTGCTTTCTTGGATTCTGAGTCCCCTGGGGGGACATTACAGCCCAAGGGGACATACTTACTGCCGCCTTTCTCCTGGCTCATGGGAGTGGACGCTGATAGAGAGAGGAAAAGGCATTGGTGCCAGCTGCTGCAGCATCCCAGCCCACACCTGGTGATGAGGGCTGGGGGGAGCTGCTCAGGGCTAGGTGAGGGCCAAGTGAGTATCTGGCCAAAAAAAGTCAGGAGGTGAGCTGAGCTCTGGGAGCCTTGGGCCATGGAATGCTGCCCATGATAGCTGGAGGAGCAGTCAGCTGGCCACACGGGGCTCCTCCACACATAATCCCTGCCGGGAATGAACGCCCCCTTGTGCAAGATCCCTGTCTGCCTTGAAATAGGTCACAGAGTTGAAGGATCACAGAAATCCTAGCCTCAGAAGCATGGGATCATAGAAGCTGAAAATCAGTACCAGGAAGGATTCCAGGGTTTCTGAGCTTCTGAGCTCTGGCATCAAAAGGCATTAGAAGTCTAGCACTGTTGGCATAAAATTTTATGGCTCAAGTGATCTAGGAACCACAGACTCCATAGAACCTTGTACTTGGATGACCCTTAAAGATTCTCAAGTCGGACTGACACCCCGATGCAACATTCCCTTTTAGAAATTTCCAGAAGGCAGAGCAAGGAGGTTATAGCAAGAAAGGACAGGACACAGGAGGTTTCTGTGTGGGATGATTTTAGGAGTTCTGGGTCAAGATTCCTGACCCCGAATGTCTTTGTCAGCGGCTATCACTGAAATTCCTCTGTTGGCTGTTCTTTCTTTGGATCTTGCAAATCCATTAATCTCCAAGGATCTGCTGGGCCGTAAACCCCTCCCCGGGTCAGCAGTGCTCTCGGGGCCTCTTCTGCGTGGCCTTGATGAGCAGAGCAACTCAAGATCCAGATGGCAACGCCAGGCCTCTTCCCAGCCCCCATCCTGGGGCCCTCTCCCTGCCCCCAGCACAATCTCCCACCCCAAAGGGCCATCTCAGGGTCCTCCCTGCCTTTGCCTTGACCACCCAGCTCTGGGCAGGAAACCAGCCGCCTGGGAGAGGCTATTCCAACAGTTCTGAGGCTGGCTGGGGTGGTACGGTGTGGTCCTACCTCTAATCCCACCACCGCCTGGGGGCAGGCGGCATGGGCAGCAGCCTATAATTTGGGGGTGAGAGATGGGACACCCAGGTCAGCTTTGACCACAGGGTCCCCAGAGGAAGGGAGGGGTCCAGGGTCTTGGAGAATCAAAGCCTTCCTCTCAACTCCCTTGGTAATCATGAAGATGAAAATATTTATGGACAATTTTTCTCACTCTGGGGACAGGCTGAGCATAGAACGGGGCTTTTTTTCCCCTGGCTATGGCTGACTTCTCAGGATGGCAGAAGCTGGGACAAACACAGGTTGTTTACCAGGTCTACAGAAGCCCCAGAGAGACACGGCCACGTACAGTTTCCCCTTTTTTAACACGGACGTGAGCCTCTGGAAAGATGCCCAGAGGAACAAGGGTGAGTTTCTACCCAATGTTAGCTTAATTCTTGATGGGACTGAAGGGATTTTTTTTTTTTTCTCCCTGAGAGATGGGGCGAGTGTGTTTTGGTGAATAACATGTTTCCCATAATTTGTCTTTTGAAAACACAAGGAAATTTGCGTATGTGGCTGAAACAGCCTGGACAGAGAGCCTTCTGGAGAGGCCGGTCCTTCATTTCCCCACCGTGTCAAGCTGCTCGAACTCAATAAACACTTGTTGACCGAATGAATGGGTCATAGAAATGGTAAGCCGGAGCTGGAAGGAAGGCCCCATGGAGATTCTCTGGGCCAAACTACTCAGGTTTCAGGCAGGGAAACTGAGGCCCAAAGAGGGAAAGGGATGGAGACTGCATACAAGTACAGATATATGCAATTATGGATTACAGCTTAGAATGAAGATGAGGGCGATAACGATAGTAGTAAAAGTCTTTTTCTGGGTATTGGGTGTTTTTTCAATTTACCAAAAGCTTTTTCACTGGCCAGACTTCCAGTAAGACTGTGGAGGAGGCAAGAGAAAGATTAGAATTCTCTGCCTTGTGGACCCGGAGAGAGAAGCTCAAGGATGTCAAGCAATCTGCCCTCTCAGCCAGAAAGGGGTGATGTGAGGTTCAGGAAACAAACCAGGCTGTTTTCCATCACTCGACAGACAGACACCCATCCTGTGAATTTCACTCCCCACCCTGAAAGGAGGGACCTACCTAAGCCTGAGTTTAAATCCCAGCTCTAACACATATGAGCTGTTGAAAGACCTCACTGCACCCATTTAAGCCTCAGTTTTCCCAGCTGCCATATGGGGCTTGTACTCCCCATCTATCCCTGTGGCCTCATGAACTGGCATGAGAATAGCATTCGAGAATGGATATGAACCCTCCTTGGAAATTGTCAAGCAAGCGTCGGGGCATGTGGGGGGGTCCTGGTGCTAGAATGATGATGTGTTAGTGGATCCCTCTGTCCATCCAAGGGAGACAGTGTTTCAATTCCAGCTCTTGAGATAAAAATAGCTTAAAGGGAAGAGGGGGGAAGCTCCCTAGGATATCTGGGCAGGATAAAAATAATCCTCAAGAACAGCTGGCTCCTTTCCTCCACTTTGGTATTCACCCGCAGTCTTCTGATCTCTTATTTGGTTTCCCAAGTCGACCTACCATCCCAGGCAAACAATCCTCCTTGTTCTGGGGCCAGGCGGTGGCAAATATATTCCAAGCTCTGGGAGTAGAGGCTTTGGAAGCAAGAAACATGAGTCCCATCCCAAGTCTGTTTACAACTCACTGTGTGGCTCTAGGCAAGTCATTCTGAGTCCTTTTCCCACAGCCCTCTTCTTCCTCAGTGCAGGGCTGGCCAGTAGAACTCTCTGCAAGGATGGAAAGGTTCTATATCTGTACTGTATGCACGGTAGCTACCAGGACTATTGAGTACTTATAATGTGGCTAGTGCAACTTGGAAACTTAATTTCTTTTTTTTTTTTTAATTTTCAGGAATTGAAATTTAAGTAGCTACGGGTAGCTAGTGGCTACTATATTGAACAATGCAAGCCTTTAAAATAAGGATGAGAAAAACACCTGCCCCCTCATCTGGGGTGAGAAGGACCCCTAATGTGTGCATAGAGCCTGGCAGTTGAGAGATGCTCACTGCTTCTTCACTTCCTTCTCTCCTGACTCCTCCAAATGAGATGAGTGTCTTTAAGTGGAAGAATTTCCCTTTAGAGACAGTCAACTCCCCTGTGAACACTGGCTGGAGAAGTGGGTAGGTGGTGGGGGGAGAGAGACCCTGGGGGCTTCTGTGATGGACAAGGCCAGCTCAGAGAAGGACAAAAATGGCAGCATCTGCCAACTCCCACCTCTATTTTTGCTGTTTACAGACACCAGTGCTGGAAAGGGGCCCATCTTCAAAATTCCTTTTCGTTGCATAGAGTGGTTAAGCTCATGGGCTGTAGAATCAGACGGTTCTAGGTTAGTGTTTCAGTTCCATCAGTTACCAGCTGTGAGACCTTGGGCAGGTTGCCAGTTTCTCTATTTCTCATCTGTAAAAGGAGCAGAATAATGTCTACATCTGAGGATTTTGTGAGTAATCAATGAGCTAATATGTGCAAAGCTCTTTACAGGAGGCCCAACAGATATCAAGTGCTTAAAAAACAGATGTCATGGCCAATCTTATGTAAACAGAGCCTCTTAACGTCCACACCCACGCAGACCAGAGTCCAGTGAGATGTCTGCAAAGCCTATGATGCCATATCTCCAGACAACCTCTTTTTTGCTGGTCTTCAGAGTGAGGAAGTGACCACACACAGAAACAAGTCCTGGTACCCTCAGATGGCAGACGACCCATCACATTTTACACTTGGAAGCCATCCTGAAGTTTCTAGTGCTTGGATCTCCTTTCTATTGCCCCTGCCAAATGGAAATCTCCTAAGACCCATCTAGAGACAGGAGCTCTGTCACCTCCTGAGGCCTGGGGGCTCAGAGATGGCTGCCTCTCTGTGACTTCCCACCCCTGGTCCTGGTGGAGTCTCCACCTTCCAGACTCAGTTTCCCTTCATTGTTTCTCCAGGCTGGAGGCATCTGCAGATCAGCCCTGGTCAAAATGCCCAGCACAGGAGCTGGCTTCCGTGGGTCAGAAGCAGAGTAATCTTTGCTGAACTGGAAGAGCTAAATCTCAAAAACTAACACCTCTCCCTGGTTAATAGCCAAGGATGACTTTCATCAGTGTGTCTTATTTTGTGGGCAAAGAAACTGGGTGATTGGTTCATCCATCTACTCATCCACTTCCTCACTGGACAATAGTTATTAAGCACCTACTGTGTGCCAAGTCCTAGGAACACAGAAATGGATTCCTGTCCTCAAATTTCACAAGCTGGTGGGGGAGATAGCTATACTGAAATTAATTGTAACAGTGTGATATGTGCTATTAGGTCAGGGCCAGGACAAGAAGAGGTGAATAAGACACTCGTCTCAGGGACAAATTCAGTGTAGTGCCAAAATCTCAGTAAACAAGATAAATAATATTTTAATGCCTTTTTTTTTTAGATGAAGTTTCACTTTTGTTTCCCAGACTGGAGTGCAATGGTGTGAGTTCGGCTCACTGCAACCTCCACCTCTCAGGTTCAAGCGATTCTCCTGCCTCGGCCTCACAAGGAGCTGGGATTACAGGCTCCCGCCACTATGGCCGGCTAATTTTTTGTATTTTCAGTAGAGACAGGGTTTCACCATGTTGGACAGGCTGGTCTCAAACTCCCAACCTCAGGTGATCCACCCGCCTCGGCCTCCAAAAGTGCTGGGATTACCGGCATGAGCCACCGTGCCCGGCTGAGATCAAACTTTTAAATGAAGACAGGATCAGTGTTATTAATTTTTCCTTTTGCTTCAGGCTCCAACATGGCTTGGCATGGCACTGTATTATGGGGGCTGCATGCGGGTATGGCTGCTGTGAGACAGAAAAGACATCTGATCCAGTCAGTGATGTGCTGGAATTGGCCCAGACCAGCTGGCATGCCTCTTCCCAAATTTACACTCAAAGACTGCATGTTGTTAGCTCAAAATTGGCCACGATGGACACCTTTACACCATGGAAATTGACAGATGCTAAAAATCAGGACTTTCCCCCTCCCTTTTCAGAAAGTTGGCTGTGAAATATTTACCAACACATGGCTATACGCAGCCTGCAGTGGGGTGGGATGAGGCAGGTGTGGGGGATTTAAGAAAGGTTCCCCAGAGGAGATACTTTCTGACTCTTGCAGAATAAAGATCTAGAAAAGGAGAGAAAAAACATCCCCCCACCCTGGCCAAAGAAGGAACTTAATATGCAAAGCACCAAAAGAATGGGAAAACCTGTATTTTATTTAAGAAACTGCAAGGAGCTGAGTGTAGCTGGAATGTGTGATTTTGTAGAAGAAGGAAGTTTAGAGGAGGCCACAGCACTAAATGATGACCCCAAATTGAGCAAGATCTGGGTCTATGCTCAAGGGATTCGACTGTAGCTCCAGTGGAGAAGGAGGGAGGGAGCTGCTTCTGAAATGTCCATAGTACTGGCCTAGGTAAGAGACAGCAGCATGAGCTAATAAATGTTTTTAGACGGAGTTTCACTCTTGTTACCTAGGCTGGAGTGCAATGGCGCAATCTTGACTCACGGCAACCTTTACCTCCCAGGTTCAAGCGATTCTCCTGCCTCAGCCTCCCGAGTAGCTGGGACTACAGGCATGCGCCACCACGCCTGGCTAATTTTGTATTTTTGGTAGAGACGGAGTTTCTCCATGTTGGTCAGGCTGGTCTCAAACTCCTGACCTCAGGTGATCCACCCACCTCGGCCTCCCAAAGTGCTGGGATTACAGGCGTGAGCCATTGCACCTGGCTGCTAATAAATGTTTAATACCAGGGTATCTGGGGGAAAAGAGCCCTAATTAATAGCATTTGCTAATTTCTGAGGCGTAAATACTCCCGTCGCAGCCTGTTTGAAGCTACCTTGGTGATGTCACTAAACACCAAGCTGAGAAGAGGTGCTTGGTAGCATATCATTATATTGAATTTCCACCCCCCACGCTTACAATAGATGTAAATAACTTCAAGCATATAGAAAACAGTAAAATAACTTGAAAGAGATGAGTTTGGGGTATTTTATCACTTTTACTTTTAATATAACTCACCTAATTGTAAGTTTATACAGTTGAAGTTTTAATAATGGCTTGTTTAACAGCAGCTCACACGATGTTTGAAAATTCAGCCATCTGTCCTCTTGAGCTTATTCCAGGTTTCTCCCCCTGGAGAAGGCATTTTGGTCCATTTCTATGGAAGTGCTGGGGGCTCCCAGATGTCCTGGGCTTCATTTTCCTAACCTGTGGGACTAGAGCAGATTTACCATGAAGTCCCAAGGATCCCACGCATCCAAGACTCTGGGTGGCTTCCTGGGATAAGGCAGCAGTCCCCAGGATACCAAAGTTAAGAGCAAATGATTCTCAGAGAGATTTTCATCCAGGAAAAAGAACAGTGCGATGCCAGCTTTGGCATGATATTTCACGTCCTCATCAACTGTTCACTTCAAGAATTCTGTTTTATTCAGAAGCCACTGGCACCTAAACCATCAGAGAAAACAAAAATAACGATAGTAGTAATAAATACAACCTATATTTATTTTACTTTTTCCATGCACTAGACGCTGTTCTAAGTGCTTTATATACATTAGCTTACTTAATCGTCAAATCCTAGGCACAAGGTAGATATTATTATTAAGATATCAATGTAAAAGATGATGATGCTATTATTATCACAATTCAAAAGGTGGAGAAACTTGGATACAAAGAGTTAAACAACACACCCAAGACCATAGAGCCAGAGATGGAAACTGGGATTTGCACCAGGTAGCCTGCTATTAGCTACTATCTACATTGACCACAAAGGTGGCAAGAGAGAAGGAAAGTGCTTTTGCAGTCCAAGGCAACTAGAGAAGATCCCATTAGCTTGAGGGGCATATTGTGCCAAGATCATCTGGATTTGACCTGATAGCTCACCTTCCAGGGACTGGTAAAGTTGGGAGAAATGAGTAATTACCACGGACGTGCATGTCAGTTTCCCCAATTTCATAGGTGAGGAAAAGGCTTAGAGAGGTAAAGGGAGTCTGTCTCTCCAGGTCCTATGGCTACTATAAGGTGGCACTGTGTGTCAACTTGGCCGCACCCTGCAACTAGCCTCAGGCAACAGGCTTCATATGAAATCATAACTCTTTCTAGATATCTAGATAGACGAGACCCCAAATAAGAATTTGGTTGAAAAAAATGCAGAAAAGATGGGGTGAAATACCCCTCAATGAATATATTACCCAATCTAAGAGCGAGAGGAGTGGTATCACCCATCTCTGATCACCTATTAGAGTATTTATTGTCATCTCCCTTTTAAAAAGGTTTTAAAAAAATATTTTGAGACAGAGTCTTGTGCTGTCACCCAAGCTGGAGTGCAGTGGCATGATGTTGGCTCACTGCAACCTCTGCCTCCCGGGTTCAAGAGATTCTCCTGCCTCAGCCTTCTGAGTAGCTGGGATTACAGGCATGCACCACCATTGCCCAGCTAATTTTTGTATTTTTAGTAGAGATGGGGTTTTGCCAGGTTAGCCAGGCTGGTCTCGAACTCCTGACCTCAAGTGATCCACCTGCCTCAGCCTCTCAAAGTGCTGGGATTACAGGCATGAGCCACTGCACTCAGCCTGTCACATCCGTTTTGCTTGTGTAAACACCTGAGGCTGTGGTAGGATCCTGCCCTAAGGATAGCAATTAGGGCTCCACTGAAAGAAGACCCGTAGGACTCAAAACAACAATGTGTACACACCTACAGTTCTTTCGGGAAAAGGGCACAACATTCCAACTGCATTAACGTAAGAATCTGCTTCACAGCTAAAGACCATCTCATAACAAGGGGTCTGGAGAGGCCAGGCATGAGCTCCCATTGTCCTTCCCTTGAAAGGCCATACTAATATGTACTTCTTCGCTTGGATCAGAAGCCACAGACGTGAGTATGGAATACCTAGAACCCAGGAGCCCCAAATGGAGTCTCACCTGAAGTTTTTCATTCCTGTTTGGTCATTTTAGGTATATTCTTGCTATGAAACCAGCGCCAGTGGCAGTTCCCTTCGGGGTCTCACGGAGGCCAGGTACAAATTGTTAGTCCCTTGTTATTAGAAAGCAATGCTGACAAGTTGGCACAAATCACCCTGAAACTCCTCAGAGCAACACTATTTATCAGCATGTTTCATGCCTTAACAAGGTCATGCAGTCACAGGCCCGTAAGCCACAAAGACAAGGGAAACATATTCAATAAGCATTAATCCAGATAGGCTAAAAGGATAAATGATACCTTTTTTTCTTTTTTTTTTTGATGGAGTCTTGCTCTGTCGCCCAGGCTGGAGTGCAGTGGTGCAGTCTCAGCTCACTGCAAGCTCCTCCTCCTGAGTTCATGCCATTCTCCTGCCTCAGCCTCCCAAGTAGCTGGGACTACAGGCGCCCGCCACCACGCCTGGCTAATTTTTTGTATTTTTAGTAGAGATGGGGTTTCACCGTGTTAGCCAGGATGGCCTCCATCTCCTGACCTCGTGATCTGCCCACTTCGGCCTCCCAAAGTGCTGGGATTATAGGCGTGAGCCACCACGCCCAGCCAAGGATAGATGATACTTAATAAGGGCTCCACCCAGGGGGACAAAACTTTACTGCACCAGAGGAGGGAGGCACATGAGAAGATCTTAGGAGTTTCTAATGGTCATCAGCTCAGTGTGAATGTTGTGGTGTGGCTGCCGAAAAAATTAACATGCACTCAGGTTGCATTAACAGGAGAATAGATTATATATGGGAGGAGGTGATAGTCTTGCTCAACTCTGTGCTAGCCAGATGCGACCCAAACCCTTGAGCTTTTCTGTGGTCACTTGGCAGTAGTTGGGTACTGACTGCAATGCCCTTGGAGAAGTCAATGATGGAAGATATGAAAGGGGTATCAGATGAGGAGTGATTGGAGGGAATGAGAATGCTGGGCCTGGAAAAAGGAGGGCTTGTGGGGAAGGCAGGGTTGTTACTTTCAGAGAGTGATTTGAGCCACACAGTCAGGCTTCAGATGATTCCAGAGTTGCAGTTCTCCATAGTCACTGTAAAAGGAGCTCTAGCATGATGACACTTGGAGATGCATCTGAAAAGCTCTTTGCAGAAATGGCTTCTTGGATGGGCGGCATAGTGGGGTGTGTCTGTGTGTGTGTGCGCGCGTGTGCATGCGTGCACGTGTGCGGCTCCTCTGTCCTCATTTTGTGACAAGGAGAAGCATCCAACTTTTCCTGGAACTAGCCACAAGCAGTAATGTATCACGTTGCATGGTCTGGGCATGGGGTAATGAGGCAGCCAAGATCTTGGAGTGCAGATTGCAGCTGGAGGAGGGAGAATGAAGTCTCTCTAACACAATTGACTCTCCAATGTGGCTGACAGCAGATTTGCCACATAGGAGTTGACTGACCACATCATGGAACCAACCAGGCACTGGACTGGATGAATTATCAACTCTGAAATTCACCAGGTGGTTCCATCACCGGCTGACGCTGACTGGCTACTCCTTGCATTGTGAAGGGAACTCATCCCCTGCACGCGCGCGCACTCACACACACGCACACACGCACGCGTGCATACACACACGCGCACACACGCACATACACAAGTCTTGGTATATTGTAATGAACACTGGACTTAGGGCCACAGTTCTAGTCCCAGTTTTGTCACCTTGCTGCTGACTGAACTTGGGCAAGACTCTTCGATTTGGATTTGGTTTATTCATCTCTAAATCAGAGATGCAGATATCTGTCATTCAACCTGATGAGGTTGTTGCATGAAAATCCAAAATGCTAAACGTGACATTGTTTCGGCCATGAATGGAGGAGGGGATTGTTATTGTCATTGTCATTGGGATCCCCTGGTCTGTTTGGTACAGACCAAAGTTTTTGTTACATTGATATATAAGCTAGGATGCTTTCAGCTGCCAGTGGGGGAAACTCAACTAAAAGTGGCGTCAACAGTGAGGGACACTTGTTTTGAGAAACGTCAGTCCAGTGGTGCCTAATTCAGCATCTCAATAATGCCTTTAAGAATCCCATTCTTGCCGGGCGCGGTGGCTCACACCTGTAATCCCAGCACTTTGGGAGGCCGAGGCGGGCAGATCACGAGGTCAGGAGATCGAGACCATCCTGGCTAACACGGTGAAACCCCGTCTCTACTAAAAATACAAAAAATTAGCCAGGCGTGGTGGCGGGCGCCTGTAGTCCCAGCTACTCGGGAGGCTGAGGCAGGAGAATGGCATGAACCCGGAAGGCAGAGCTTGCAGTGAGCCGAGATCGCGCCACTGCACTCCAGCCTGGGCGACAGAACGAGACTCTGTCTCAAAAACTAAAAAAAAAAAAAAAGTGCATCCCCCCTGTTCTTTCTTTCCTTTTTTTTTTTTTTTTTTTTTTTTTTGAGACGGAGTCTCACTCTGTTGCCCAGGCTGGAGTGCAGTGGCGCGATCTCAGCTCACTGCAAGCTCTGCCTCCCGGGTTCACGCCATTCTCCTGCCTCAGCCTCCCAAGTAGCTGGGAATACAGGCGCCTGCCACCTCGCCCGGCTAGTTTTTTGTATCTTTTTAGTAGAGACTGGGTTTCACTGCGTTAGCCAGGATGGTCTCGATCTCCTGACCTCGTGATCCGCCCGTCTCGGCCTCCCAAAGTGCTGGGATTACAGGCTTGAGCCACTGCGCCCAGGCTTTTTTTTTTTTCAAGATGGAGTTTCACTCTGCTGCCCAGGCTGGAGCGCAATGGCGCAATCTCATCTCACTGCAACCTCTGCCTCCTGAGTTCAAGCGATTCTCCTGCCTAAGCCTCCCAGATAGCTGGGATTACAGGCATGCACCACCACGTCTAGCTAATTTTTGTATTTTTAGTAGAGATGGAGTTTCACCATGTTGACCAGGCTGGTATTGAACTTTTGACCTCAAGTGATCCCCCTGCCTCAGCCCTCCAAAGTGCTGGGATTACAGGTGGGAGCCACTGCACCCAGGATCCTGTTCTTTCTGCCTTTCCTCTTGGCAACCCTCAGTCTGTTGGCCATGGACCTAGGGCTTGTCACCTCATAGTGGCAAGATGACTGCAGCCTCTCCACACAGTACAGTCTCATCCCACAAAGTCCAAAGGGCATACAGGGACATGTCACTGGTCTGTGTCCACTTGAAAAGGTGGGGAAAACTTTCTCGGAAGGCCCCAGCATATGCAATTCTTCTCATATTTCAGTGGTCTGACTGTATCTTATGTCCATGACCAAGCCGCTCACTGGCCAGAGGAAGGAGGCCACCATGCTGGGCTTTGTTCAAATAGGGTTCAACCCTTGGGGTTTGGGAGGGATGCCGTCTCCACTGAAGGACAAAGAGGTTGAATGAAGATGAAACTCTGTTAGCAAGGACACAACAACAGTGTCCGCCCCTGTTGCAGGGATGTCCTTGGATGATGGTCAACCCGCCCCCAGCTCTGCCTCTCTTCCCTACCTCCCTCCTTCCCAGGTTCTTCCCTCCCTTCTTTCCTTTGTCCATCTAAGATTTACTGAGGGGTTCTATGGACATGACACAGCCATAGCCTTGCAGGGCTCCTTGTTGTATAGGTGTGTGGTGTACCAGGCAGGATGGGGGCCGGCATGGCAGAGCGGAGGGAACACCGAGACAGGACTCCAGTGAAGAAGAGCAGGAAGGGCATTTCTAGGCAGAGGTGGCCACAGGAGCCAAGGCCTGAAATCATCTATTGCTTTCATCCCCACACTGGGCTGCTGGGGGTGACCCAGAACTCATCACTAATGGCTTGTCTGGTATAGCCAATGGTTCCAGACACATTACCTGGCAGAGGCCAGAGACCTTAACTTGCCACAGTGCTCATATCTGGAAAATGGATCTAATTCTTCCAAGGATGACTAACTGTACTGAAGGTTGGAGAGACAGGTTTGACCCTCTGCGGTTAGACACAAAGGTGGGGGGCCCTGCTTCTTCACACCAGCCCCACCATTAACTTTGTGTGACTTTGAGAAAATTATGAACGCTGTCTCTGAGACTCAGTTTCCCCACCTGTAAAATGAGGAATTTGGGCTAGGCAGCTCCTTAGGTTCTTCCAGGTCTGAAATGTCTCATGGGGCCCCACATCCGGGTCGGTGTTGGCCACCATAAGTGGACTTTGGATCTCACAGCCGTTTGCCACTTGGCCTAGCCCTTGGGAAATAAACCCAGAGAGGGGAAGAGGCAGAAGGGCCCAGATGGTGGGACCATGTGCCTAGAAGGTGCTGCCCTCCCAGTGGTGGCCTGGGAGCTTGTTTGACCTCTGCCCTTATTTCTTCTGGTAGAGTGATTGTGTTTGGAATTTTGGCAGCCACCAGGCCAGAGTGACGTAGTCCTGCAGGCAGAGCCCAGGCCCTAAGAGAGCAGTGGGCCGTGAGGACAGCCAGCACTGGCTCCAGCCACCTGCCTTGGGGAGAGAAATGGGCCCGCATTGCCTGGAGTGGGAGAGGGAGACACTATTAGAATCTGCCTCACTCTCCAGCCTGGAATTCAGTTCAATTCATTTTACCAAAATGCTGTGTCCTGGGTGCTAGGAATACAGCCATGAGCAGGGCAGAGCAGCCCCTGCCCTCAGGGAATGTATGGTCTACATTTAACCAAGGAATTACAGGAATGAAAAGTCAGTGGGGACCCATTCCTGCTTTCCCTTGGTTCTTCCGCTGAATGTGACTCACTCGCTCATTTCTTTCCCTCCATTCTTTCTTTCCTGCTTAAACATCACCTCCTCAGAGAAGGTGATATTTAAATAAAATAGCTCCTATTTAAATAAAATGGCCCCACTCATCATTCTCCCACTCCACTCCCTGCTTAGAGGTCTTCATAGCACTCATGACAACCTGACGTCATAGAAAAGATTTGTGCATTTCCTGTTCCTCTGTTAAGACAGGTGCTTTGTGTGTATGTTCTTCAGTATATCTATCTACAGCACCTAAAATCGGGTCTTCCGTATGCATTGGGTCTGCACGTACCCAACAAATATCTGTTGGTGGGTGAGGGTCATCATGGAGGAGAGGAAGGAGGTGGCCAGGGGAGTTAACCTGGTCCAATCTGCTGAATTTACTTTCTTTCATGTTTTCATTCAGGCCTTCATTCCATCATTCACTCGGCACTTGTGGAGAACCTTCTGTGTGCCAGGCATTGTGCTTTGTGTTGTTGTCAGAAGCTAAACATGGCAGCCCCATCCAGCAGGGACCACAGCTTGTATTTGCCAGTGGCCAGCTCAGGGCCTGAAGCATGACAGCATCTCCCTACCAGGAAAAGAATGACTCCATGGGTAGACATGTATTGTGTGCGTATCCTTTGCTACATGCAGGGTGGGGCCCCCAAAGGAAAGAAAGACCCAGCCTGGTATGCCCACAGCAGTGCAGGGTATCGGAAAGACTGGAGGACTCTAGTTCTTTTCCTAGTGGGAGGACCCTAGTTCTCCTCCAAGCTCTGCAGTATGACTTAAACAGGCTTGATTTGAGGCAGGACTTCCTGATCTGCATTTTTTTGTCTGTCTTTCTCTTTGCTGGCCTCCTTCCTCAGACCATAGCACTTCTAGAGCAGAAAACCCAGCCTGGTGCACAGTGGATCTTCAGAAGCAGCTTGGTGGTTAAATGGATGTGGATTGATACTTGGGGCAGTATGCAACCTCTGTCCTGCAGGTTAAGACTTCCTGTGGGGCCAGGTGCGGTGGCTCGTGCCTGTAATCCCAGCACTTTGGGAGGCTGAGGCTGGAGGATCGCTTGAGCCCAGGAGTTCAAGACCAGCCTGGGCAACAAAGTGAGACCCTGACTCTACCAAAAAAAAAAAAAAAAAAAAAAAAAAAAAAAAAAAAAAAAAAAAAAAAGACTTCATCTAGAGTGGTTCATTCATAAACATTTCCTGAGCATCTACTCTGTGCCCACCATTAAAGTTATTGCAACCAACAGCTTCTCCTAAGGCAGATGTGCCCCAGAGACCGATGGGTCCATGGCTGAGCTCCTTGAGCAGGGAGCAAACTGTCTAGTTCCTGAAAGTCCCCACCAGGCCAGGAATTCCCATCCTGAGGCATCTACAGAGGCCTGGCAGCCCCTGTCCACCTGGTTCCCAGGCTTACTGGCTTCTGCCCCATAGAGATGGGCCCCTTAGGGCTGTTTGTTGAGTGCCCTGTCCCCTTTGCAGGGTGTGTAATGGCTTGGTGTCTTCCAGATTCAACGTCCATCAGAACAGTTCATGCCCAGTCACTGTCTCTGTGCCAGGAACCTGCCTGGCAGGAAGACTGGGTGTGGGGAGACAGCAGAGGCAGGATACAAGCCCCTTCCTTGGAATTCTCCCCAGTGTCCATGCCTCCTCTTCCCAGCTGCCCATGAGCTCCTGGAAGGCCTTGAGCCTCATTTCCCTCCCCACCTAGCAAAATGCAATTAGCCCTCAATATTCACATACAGAATTGGATTTCTTGTTGAATAACAGTCTCATGCCTCCAAGCTCAAAGGACCCACACAGATCATCATGTTTGATGCACCTATTTTACAGATGGGCAGAGTGAGGCTCTGAGAGGGGATGCCCTCAATCATTTTGGGTTCTCACGGCATTCTCACGGTCTTTTGGGCTGCCCTGTGTGAAGCAGGCAGTGTTCCCTGGCACTAAGCCTTGCCTATTCAGATTTGTGAGTGAAATTTGGAAAGGCCTTGGTGCTTAGCCACTGACCTGCTGCCTGCCTGACCCTTCAGGAAATGCAGCCTATTGCCTGGAAATGGCTTTGTGGACAGTGAGTTGTGTTGGCATCACCCACACAATACAGTGGGGAGAACTGGATAGTTTCCCTAGTTTCTCACTGAGCCCCACCTCCTCAATCCTCCTTCAAAACCTGCCTGAAATCCACCTCTATCCTCCTGCCCTTTTTGTAATTATTTCACTGGAGATGTCCTTCTCCTCCGTGGTTGCACATTTATCCACCATGTCCTTTAGGATCCAAATGCCACCACCTCCTCCTGGGAGCCTTCCTGTGTTTCTTTCCATCCCTTAATCAGCTTCACAATTCAATTGATCTACATCTCTTTGATGGCATTTATCACATTCTCCTTATATTATCTTATCTTTATGCAGTCGCAGGGGATTCTCCATGACATAGTGATGTCTGATGTCTCCCATTCAGACTCTCTTCCCTACCCCAAGTTGCTGTGCATGTCTCCTACCCACATTACAAATGCGTGCATGACCGGAAGGCAGGACCATGTGGAAATTTTTGTCCCTGCCCTCACAGTGGCAGACCCTTTTCCCCCAGAGTCTTGTACAGGGGTTTGCATACTGTAGGAGTTAAAACAAATAACTTATTTAAATTGCCAATGGTTTGAGCATCTATCATATCCCAGGCTCCATGTGTCAGGCTGGGTGCGGGGACACAGAAATGGATCTGACAATGACAGCGCCATGTGATGTGTGCTGCAATCCGGGTGTAGGGCAGAGCAGCTCATCAGAGTCGGATGAACTCTGGGCTGCACCTAGAAGAACAACGAGGTTGTGTACAGGCAGAAAAGGGGCAGAGGGAGAACCTGGGAGGAAACAGTATGGAGAAAGCATCAAAGTAGCCAAGCTTACCTGAGCCTGGGTGCAGGAATCAGAGAGACTGGAGCTCAGGAGGCCGGATCTGAAGCTGGGGAGGCTGGTGAGGATCTGCACAGAACCCCTTAAGGACTAAGATTTGGATCCTCCTGACAAGATGCAGAAGTTTGGAGTTAGGTTACGTGGGTTCAAATCCCACCTCCACCACCTACCAGTTTATGTCAGCTTTCCCAGTTGTAAATGGAGAGAAAAAAGCAGGCCTCCCTTAAACCCCAGCACTGTGTGGGTCCGGGTCTGGACTAGGGTGTGGCACAGGCAGAGACGCAGCATACCAGGAGATGCCAAGAAAACTCAGCAGCGGAGGTAAATTGCCCAAAGCAGCGCCCCTGAACCCCTAAGTATCAAGATAATATTTTAATGCAATACTTTTAAAAGTATCAAAATTAATTTAAAACCCCACATTGAACAAAATATCTAAAATGTAAATAAAGACAGGGTCTGCATGGTGCCAAGTATGCAACTAAAAAAACATCAGTTATGATTGGAGAGAGAGTTCTCAACCTTAGGGGGCCGTGGACTTTTGAAAACCGGAGGAAAGTCCATGGCCCCTCTCCCGTGAAGAATGCACAAACATGCTCAATTTGTGCATAGTTTGGGGGTGTTCTCGCACTCCCTGGGGTTCGTGCACATGGAAGTTAAGAACTCTGGTTCAACACTGGGGGTGTGGGGGTGGCGGGGGTGGTTCCACGCGCCGGCCAGCAGCCTGCCAGTTCCCCAGTCCCACAACGGGCCTCCCTCCTGGCAGCCATGGGTGCTCTGCCCTCTGCAGGAAGCAGCGCACAGCTATGCAGCTCCCCCCACCCCCCTACCTTCCCTCTCTCGGCTTGGGACTTTTCCTAAAGTTTGTTGAAACCAGACACCTTGCTCGACCGAGCCCGCTTGCAGCCAGGGTTTAAAAGGCCGCCTTCAGCGCCCCCTCCCCGCCCCCAGCGGAGACTTCAAAAGGCCCGGCGGGCGCCGCGGCCCCAGCACCTATGAGCCGCCCCCAGCTCTCGGAGCCCGCGCTGGAGCCCGTGGACGCAGAGCGGCCGAAGTTCGAGCGCAGGCGGACCGGGCCGGCGGCGCAGTCCCGCGCGCCCATGCCCCTCCCGGTACCGCTGCGCTCCGCGCGCCCGCGCCCCGTTTAGGGAAGGGGACCTCGCCCCCCCGCCCCCGCGCCCACGGCTGCGGGGACCCATGAATACAAATGCCGTTAGGCGCCGGAGGAAGGACCGACCGGCCAGCCTCGCACTTAGGAACCCAGTAAGTGCTTGGGGGCTCCTGGAGAGCTGGGAAGTGTTCTGTGCCTGTGTGTGTGCGCGCGTAAAGGTGTGCGCGTATGGGGAAGTGGGTACACGCGTGAGGAGTAAATGCGTGTGTGCACGTGTGCGGTAGGCACTCTCGGAGATCTGTGTGCAAGTGAGGGTGTGCGCGCGTGTGTGCACCTGGGGTGTGTACACGTGTGGGGACGATATGGCCAGGATGGTGTGCGTTTGTGCCTGTGTAAGCATCTATGTGCATGCGTCTGCGAGTGTAGAGTATCAGCGTGCGCCTGAGCCCAGATACCTGAGGATGCATTTCGTGTGAACCTAGGAAGGGTGCGTGGCTGTCCCTGCATGTGACCGGGTGTGAGCGTGTGTCTGAGTTTGGGGAAAGCGTGGATACGTGTGGAAGTCTGTGTGTGCACTGGCGTGTAAGTGTAACTTTGCTCGTGAACGAGTGGCAAGAGGAGGTAGAGGCGGAGGGAGCTGTGGTCCCAGGGCCGGACTGGGGTTGTGGATGTGAGAATTTGCCCGAGGGCCAAGGTGTGCAGCTCTTAGCTCCAGTATGGGATCCCAGGGAGTTTTTGTCGATTCTGGGGAGGTGTGTGAGGGGGCGGGGGTGCGGTTAGATTCCAATTTCTGACAGAAGGGAGAGAGAGGGTGGCAAACCTTTAACAAGCCCACTCTGTGTGTTCTCCAGGGCGCTCCGAGTCTGGAAGCGCAAACTTTTGGTGGGCGGTGGAGGTCAGGATACTGGTTGTCGTGGGAGTCTGGACACCAAGTCCTGGTCCTAGCTCTGTCCCTGAAACTGTGGGTTTCTTCCAGGAGTAGAATTTGGCCCTTCTCCCTCTACCCCAACCCCCCATTGTAGGACCCCCAGGCTCACCAGTCAGAAGTTCCTAATCTCAGAACGGTGATCAAATCACCGTGAAGCCCTGGGCAGCCCCTGCCTCTCTGTGAATCTGTTTCCCCATCTATAGAAGGGGGAGGGGGGCGGGTGTCCCCGCGGGGCTGTAGTGGGCAAGCTAAGGCTGTATCCTTGGCTGCTGCCGGCAGGGGGCAGCAGGGGGCAGCAGAGGGCGGCCCGGCGCGGGGAGGAGGGAAGGTGGAGAGACACCGCGGGCCGAGACTTTAAATCGCCTTCATTTCCCCCAAATCCTTCCTTTTCCTCTCCTCCCCCAGGCCGGCGGGGAGGCAGCTTCCACCGCCCTCCGCGCGCCCTCACCCGGCCTTGCTCTGCCTCCGGGGACCGCCAGCAGCCCGCCTCCAAAAGTTTGATCATCTCTCTCTCTCTTTTTCTTGCTTCTTCTTCCTTTTTGGTGGAAGCAGAAAAGGAGCGAGGCAGGGGCGAGCGCGGCGCCCGGACTCCTGGGACCATGGGCCTGGCGCGGGCGCCCGCAGGGCCCCAGCCGCGCTGCTTGCCTGCTCGGGCGCCCCTGGGCGCGGGGCTGCGCTGGGGGCGCGGGGGCCGCGCGCTCTGAGCCGGCCTGGCGCGGCGGGGCGAGGGGCTGGCGGCCCCATGGGGCGCGCCCACACTTGCCCCCCGGGTTCGGGAGCATGAAGTAGGGGCCTGCCATGGGAGCGGGATCGGCGCGGGGGGCCCGAGGCACAGCGACGGCGGCGGCGGCGCACGGGGGGTGAGTACGAGCTCGGGGACGCCCCTTCCCCAGCTTCCTGCTGCTCCAATCTCGGGGAGGGCCGGGGTTCCCCGCCACGCGGTCGCTTCCAGCGGAACGTAAGCTTCCTGTCCCTTCCTGCGCCCCCGCGAGGCGGGACGTCAAGGGTTAATAGGGGCTGCGCCCCCGGCCGGGCGAGAGTTGGCGAGCGCTGCCCGCCCTGCCGCGCCTGGCCCGGTTGCCCGATCCCGTTGGGGCGGGGGCAGAGCCAGCCCGGGGGTCGGGGGTGGGGGTGGGTGGTGGCGCCTGGAGCGGCCGGCGGGGTGCGGAGGGGGGCTTTTTGGATGCCTGGGGGAGGAGGGAGGGTCTCCGTTTGGGGCCGTCTCGGTGTGTTCCGGTGTCTCGGTGTCTGCAGGTCCCAAGCCTGTACGTCTCCGTTTCTATCTGTTCTTGTGAAATTGTCCGCAAGTTTCTAGGTCACCAGGTCTCGGGTTCTGCTCCTGTCTCCGTGTCTGTGTGGCTCTGCACGTCCCCGCGTTTCTGGAAATCTCCGCGTGTATGTGTGAGTCGGCCTGAGTCTGTGTGTCTGTTTCCTGCTTCTCGGTTCCTGTCCCTTTCACGTGTGTAAGCGAGAAAAAGTGAGAGCCAGCATGTCAGAGCAGAAAGGGCCCTGGGCGATCACTGTGCGGAACTTCTCAGTGTACAGATGGGGAGACAGGGCCGGAGAGGGGCAGGGACTCTCCCAGGAGCGGCTGCGCGGAGCTGGGGCCCAGAGACTGGGATTCCCAGCGTGTGGAGTAGGATTTGTAAGAGAGAGTGAGCCTGTGCTAGAGCCGGCGCAGCGTGTGGGTGTGTGTGGGAGCCAGCAGCATGCAAGCAGTCCCTCGGGGCCTGTGGACGGCGCTCCTCTCTTTCCATCCTGCCCCCAGGACACCAGGACACTCCCCAGAGGCTGTCAGGGCTGTAGCTGGGCCCTGCCCCCTCTGAGCTGGAATCCGCGGGATGACACCCCCTCCTGTCTTCCCCATGTCTTGGAAAAAGCTGGCTGGTTGTGATTCCCCAGCCCCGCACCCCCTCACCGCAACACACACACACACACACACACACACACACACACACACACACACACGGCACCAATGAGCACACTGCTGACTCATTTTCTCCAGAAGACCCTGCGCCAGGGTAGACGCCAGCAGTTGGGCAGAAAAGTGGTGCCAGGCGAGCACCCCATGGTGGGGCTCCAGCTTTGGGCAAGTGGGCTGCCACACTGCTCAGAGGCCCAGTCTCTGCCTTCTCCTGCCTGCCTGCCTCCCTTGCCATCATGTCATCTTCCATCACGTGCCCTCTGGCTCCATCATGCCTCTGCTTTCCAGCATGCCTCTGCCCCTGGACCCTTCTGGCCAGACCAAACTCCATGTCCTGTCCATGGACACATCCCTGGCCACTGCTTCTTTCTGTTTCCTCCCCGTACTCAGAAAATTCTCCCTCTCCTGTGCCTCCACCGGCCCTGCGGACCCCCAGCAGCCAGCAGCCTCCTGGTGGTCTCTGTTCCTTTCTGAGCACACTCCCCCTGTTCTTTGTTGGCATTTTCTCTCCTCCATCTCAGTCCAGGGACCCTCTTGACACCCACATGCCTGGCTTGGCTATGCAGAGTACCATATCCACTGGTGGTAGGGGACAGCAGTGAGACACGGAATGATGTTCGTGGGAGGCAGGTGGCACCACAGGAGGGCCACGAGGCTTGCCATCAGGCAGGCTCGAGTTTGAATCCTAACTCTGCTACACGAGCTTGGGTGAGCCACTCTGCTGCTTGTTCTTCTCTTCCACAAAACTGGCACCTTGTTCCCAGCTGGCTGGGTTTTGTGAAGATGAACAGGACCATGCTTGTAAAGGGCTTAGAACAGGGCCTGGCATGTAATAAGTGTTCAATAAACAGCAGCTGGTATTTGTATTATTCCCTTCATGTTGAATGGGTGTGTGAGTCAATGGGAAAGTTCTGGGCTGCATCCTGTCCAGATGATGACCTGTCTGTGTTTCCATGGAGGACGTGGAAGCTGTGAAGAAAGCCCAGGCATAGCCATCTGGGCACAAGGGGTCTGGCCAGTCCATGGAGGCAGTTGGGACAGGTCCATCCGACTTGCTGCGCTGTAGTTCCAGTTAGCTCCCTTTTCAGCTTTTACCCCATGTGTGAACAGCCAAGCCTAGTGTCCATAGGGACACTTTCCCTGTGCGTTTCTGTGGCCTGGGTCTCAGCTCAGAGCCCTCAGTGACAGTTGAAGCTGGTGTGGGTTTCCAAGATCCTGTGGGTTTCCAGGTAATAAGGATGGAAGAAAACTATCCAAGCAGGCTGCCGGTTCTGGCAGTGTAGTTACCCAGGAGTAGCCCCATTTGGTGCACTGGCAGAGGGCCTTTTGCAGGGCATAGGAACACCTGGGTTTCCTGCTTGGAGGGCTGTGTGGCCAGACTATGTTTCCGTGCGATGTTTCCTCGCAGCTTCCATTTCGGCTGCCTCCTGGCCACCCTGGCCTCTGTGCTCTGGTCTTGCCGACATTCTGGAGCCCTGGGTTCGCAGAGCCAAGGCCCACAAGGCAAGTGGTGAAAACAGAAGTCTGGAAGAGCAAAGCCCTGAGGCAGCACAGGCACTAAACATGATTAGCAGTAGCCTAAACAGGATTGGAACGGGAGCAAAAGAATTGGCAGGGCCTCCCTCTGAGAGCCAACTTTCCAGGCCTGGAGCTGACTTAGATGACTCGTTGGCTCCCTGAGTTGCATCTCTGTTCCTGCTGGTGAAGGCTGGAGCTCCGGTCTCTGGCAAGTAGGAAGTCCCTGCAAATCTCCAATTTCTGCTCCAAGGAGACAAGTCAAATGAAAAGGACTATCTGTTAAGTCATAGACTTGAAGCATTGTGTGGCTTTGGGCAAGTAACTTTCCCTCTCTGGGCCTCAGTTACCCATCTTTGCAAAGAAGGGAGAGAGAGGACTAGAATGTGACTCCTAGATGATCTTAAATGGCCTTCTCCCACTCCGACATGCTCTATACTTGGCAAGTTTATGAGTCAAGTGCACACAGAATCCATTTCCAAGAGGGTCAGCTGCATTTGTCAGGGAGAATGAATGGAGGCGGAATACTTTTGTAATGGCCTTCAGGGCTAACGTCCTCAAGTTGGAAGCCATGGTGTTAGGAAGCTTAATTGAAGAGAAGATTCTGATTCCATGTCTCCTGTGAGACTTCTTTCTCCTGACTTTCGGGGATTATAAGGATTTATCCTCTAATTCTCTGCAGAGTAGTCACTTTGGTATAGCTGTAGCCAGGGAAATCGACCGAGAAGGACATGTGTGGTTTTTGTACCTTCTCTTCCCCACCTTGCCTTTCTTTATCAGTTTGGGAAACTTCCTAACTTCCTAGGAAGTTTGGTATGCGACATAATCCGATGAAGGACTCAAGGAGTGAGGGCAGGTGCCAGACAAGGGCCAGGAAGAGAGGGGACTGGAAGGAGATGGAACAGAAATTAGTGGGGTTACAGGAACACAGGAAGGCAAGGGGTAGTCTCTTCTGAGAAGGCATTCACAGAAAAAATGAGTTCTCAATTTGGGAACTGCTGAATGACAGAAAGTACAGTCAACTTGTTTATTGCAGGATTTCTCAGAGCCTTTGATATACAGGTATGCTTTCTGGATTGTCAAGACTGGGATGCAGGGGACAGCTCTTCCCTAATGTATCTGGCCAATTTCCTAGAAAGCATGTCTCTGGTGGGTGTGGGAAATACTATTGAAGAATTATGAACCCAGACGCTGCCCAGGATGGAAGTACCTGCCTTCCCTGAGCCTCAGTATTCTCCATTTGTCTAATTAAACAAAGCTGCCTTTTATTTCTCTCCAGGGCTCATGTTATTGCCATTTGCTTCAAGGGAGCAAGTCATGCCAGAAAGGTTGGCCCTGCCCTTCTCCCCAGGCAACCCCAGGGCAGCTTGACACTTTGACCTTTAGTCGTTGCCCATGGTGAGCTGGGGGCCTGGCCCCATGAAAAAGGCATTCTCCCAACAGTGGCAGCAGATTGGAGAGGATGAAGAGGAAGGACCAAGGATTATCTCGGAGCAATTCTGGAAAAAGTCAGAGCAGGGGAATTAAGGCTTTGGGAAGACACTTTTTAAAGTCCAGAGTCCCATAATACCAGGTAATATTAATTCATCTTATAAAAATATACTGGACACTTCCTATGTGCCTGCCGGGGGCTGGAAATGTAAGAGTGAATAAGCCCAGCATGGTGGCACATGCCTGTGATCTCAGCTACTCGGGAGGCTGAGGTGGGAGGAGAGCTTGAGCCCCGGAGTTCAAGTCTAGCCTGGGCAACATTGTGAGACTCTGTATCAAAAACAAAATGAAAAAAAAAAAAAAAAAAAAAAGAGTGAATAAGACAGGCGTCCTTGTCCTTTAGAGACTTAGTCTAGACAGGGAAATAGGAGAGTAGACAGTGACCACACATGTGAGACCCACTGTAGTGAGGCATGTGCAGTGAGCTGCGGGAGGTGACACCCATGCTGGGATCTAATGGATGTGCAGGAACTGACCAGGCAAAGGAGTAGTATCTACATGATGGGAGTAGCATGTGCAAAGGCCCAGAGCTGGAGAAGACGTTCAGGGAACCATCATTGGCATCTGAGTGCTGTTTCAGCTGGTTTACCTTATGCTGCAAGTAACTGAAGACCCAACTCAAAATAGTTTAAACGATAAGGGGGGTTATTCCCATATCAAGAGGCCTCAAGGAAGAGCAGTACTAGGGTTGGTGAACTTAGCATCTCAACAGTGTCTTCAGACACCCACTATTTTTCTATTCTGCCATCCTCAGGTGCTCTTGGGGCTTGTTACCTGACGTGCCCAAAATGACTGCAGCAGCTCTGAGCAGTATGTCCTTACTCAACAGCATACGGAGGCTTGAAGAAAACCTTCTCTGCTTTCTCAGGGTCTCTAACAGGCATCCCTCACCTCTCACTGGCCACATTTGGGTCTTATATGCATGCCTAAACCAGTCACTGGCATGGCAAGTGAAATTCTCAGGATCAGCTTAGATTTATCCAGATTCACGTAGGATCCTGTAAGTCCATGCCTATGTGAGCAAGCAGGAAGGACGGATGTCTGTGGATATGTAATCACCAGTGTCTTCACCATGCCCACAATGACAGAAGCTGTCATCTAAGGTCCCCAGGGAGTCTGGGAAGAACCTAGGGTTCCAGTTATCAACCCTGGCAAACAGGTTTCCTAGATTACGTGATTCCACAGAAGCACACCATCCTAGCTTTCCTCTTGGAAATGCATCCTGGGCCTGTCTGTCCCAGCCTTAGCCCTCACCACCCACCTGACACAGCTCTCTTCCTGTGCCCCGGCTGTCTCTGGCCACATGCTGCCCTCCCCTCTGCCTGCCTGGGGATCAGATACCCCAGGTGGCTTCGGGTGTCACTGGTGGCTGCTCCCACAGGAAGGTGAAATTGTATCATTGCTTTTGCCCGTCGTGGCAAAAGCCACAGAGCAGAACTTTAACCCTTCCTGGCCCCAGAGTGTAGGGACAGCAGGGACCATCTAGGGGAGTATTTTGCATGAGCTTATTGAATCCTCATTCCTGACCTGCGAGATAGGGAACATCAGCCCATGTTGTAGAAGACAAGACAGGCTCAGAGAGGCTGAGCAACTCATTCGGGTTCATACAGCTGATAAGTGACAGGGCCAGGTTTGCAGCTGACTCTGTCTAACTCCCCCATATCCCCTCTGTTTTCTTTCTCCCACTTTCCATTAGGATAAAGCCAAGTCAGGAGCTGCCTTCACCCACACTGGTTCTGGTTAAGGGGTCTCCTCTCTCCTGCCCTGTGTGGGGATTGGTCTTCCAAGCAGACCAGCCTGGTCTTCCCACTGACCTTTCATCCCTGGCTCTGCAGCCCATTGGCTGGGGTCTGGGGAAGGGTCTCAAGATCATGAGGCTGTAGTACAGATGGGGAGACTGAGGCCCAGAGAAGGGGAGGGGCTGGCCCCTGGTTGCCCAGTGAATCAGCATCAGATTTTGAGCTGGACCCTAGATGTTCCAATGACCAGGGCAGGGCTTCCTGTGCGCTGCTTCCTGCCCACTGACCTTGGCTAATCGATCTGTGAAAAGCAAGGCTGTGTTTGTGCATGTAAGCAGGTTCTCACTGAGAGGCTGTGCCTGGAGGCCGGGAAGAGTGGGCTGCTGCTCTGATGGGGTCCTAGAGCCTGCACCTGGCCTCCTGCCTTCTGTGGGCAGGACTAGGGTGAGACTGGGACTGGTGTCCACTCCTAGCTTCCCCAGCCGGATCTGGGTGTGAGGGGGTGGAAGCTGATGCCGCCTCTGCTTGTGTCTCCTGGTCTCTAGGGGGTTTCTCTTCTCCTGGATCTTAGTCTCGTTTGCCTGTCACCTGGCCTCCACCCAAGGAGCTCCTGAAGGTAATTCTGTCTTCTCTTTGTCCAGGGGGAGACAAAGGAGAATGGAAAGGGCCTGAGAACTCAGGGGTAGGAGACAGCGGTGCCTGTAATTGGAACTCAGTGCCTCAGTTTTCCCATCAGCAGAATGGAGATGATAATTGGCAAATTCTCTTTAGGCTTGAAATAATCACATTTGAGGCCAGGTTCACGCCTGCAATCCCAGCACTTTGGGAGGCCAAGGTGGGTGGATCACAAGGTCAGGAGATCGAGACCATGCTGGCCAACATAGTGAAACCCCATCTCTACTACAAATACAAAAATTAGCTGGGCGCGGTGACACATGCCTGTAGTCCCAGCTACTTGGGAGGCTGAGGCAGGAGAAACGCTTGAACCCAAGAGGCGGAGCTTGCATGAGCCAGATCGCGCCACTGCACTCCAGCCTGGCAATAGAGGGAGACTCCGTCTCAAAAAAAACAAAATCACATTTGAAGTTTTTGTAAAGGGGTAGGAAAGACTGCAGAAATGCAGAAGGGGGATGCTTGTGTTGTTTCTGGGGCAGAATTTGAGTAAGTTACTCCGGTTTTAAGCCTCGGTTGTCCCTGTGTGTCCAATGCGTGCTGTAAGAACTGCTTAAAAAAACAAAGCATTAAGCATTAACTGTCATGGCCCAAGCCTGCGATCCCATCTTCCCCTTCCCGTGAGATCCTGCTTTTCCCTCCTATGCCTGAGGGGCTGTCCAGGGGGCTGGGGCGGCGATGGACTGGCTCCACATCTGCCCAGGGAAACTGAAACCTCTCCCACATCTGTTTGTCAAGCAGCCGCATGCCTCTGAAAATAGCCGCCCTTCCCCCGCCTTCACGCCCAGCCCGTGTGCTGGGGCAGGCAGCCTGGCACGCCGGGAGTCCTTATGGCCTGACCTGGCCACTCGGCAGGGATTGGGCCCCTGGGAGGGCAGGGCTGTGCCCGGAAGATACTTCTGCTGCCCAGCAACATTTTGTGCAAATGTCATATTTTCCAAGCTTGCTATTTCCCCCACAAAGTAGGTGAACAGCTGTCCAGAGTCCTGAGTCAGGCACTGGGGCGGGGGGTTGGGGAGAGGCTGGAGCTGTGTGGAGCCAGGTTTAGGTAATAAAGGGATATTGTGGGGGCCAGCTGGCAGGCTCCTTCTATCTTGGCATTGGGCTGAATTTATTTCCCTGTCCCCCATCTCTTCACCGGTGATGGGATGCTGGATGTGTCTCCACCCTGCTTTCCAACAAACCCGGGAGGCCCCAGGCAGAATAGCATCATGGCTAAGCACAAAGACCCTGGAGACAGGTGGCCTGGGTTCAAACCTTGGCTGTGCCTTTTTTGAGCTGCAAGTTATTCCTTCTGACTCTTCCGAGCCCCCTATGTAAAGTGAGGATAATAAAGAGTACCTGCTCCATAGATTGTTGAGAGGATCAAGTGAGATCATACCTGTAAAATACTTGGCATATAGTAAGTGCTCAACAAGTATTAGTTTTTCTTATTGGTGTTAATTAGTTACCTGAAAAATTCGGGCAAGAACAACCCTTTCCTATGCCCTGCGGGGCCCACAGTGGTCAGAGACTCACGGCAGCTCTGTGCTGGTCGCCTTTGCCAGGTGTCAGGGTTTGAGACTTTGCCCTTTAGCTGCAGATGGTCTTTGGGGGACACCTGGAGACTGGCTGGTTGTCAGCTTAGAAGCCCACCCAGTGGATAGGGGAAACCTCACCCGTGCTGCCTGGCCCAGCCAGTTGTGACTATCTTTGGGTGAATGCAGGTTGGCCCTAAATTCCATGTGTGGAGAGGGATGTTAGCAGGCCTGAGGAGCCCTCCAGGGGTTGTTGAGTGGGGACTAGAGGAAGGACCAGGTGGCTTCCTGCCCTTACCTCTTGTCCAACCAAATGGCTCCTCCCATTCTAAGTCCCAGTTTATAGTGAATAATAGTGAATAGTATTTCATGATAATAAGAGAGTTTCAGTGATTAAAACAGATACCACTAAGAGAATCCTTAATCAGTAGTTTATTTTAGCTTAGAACCTGAGGGAAGACAGATGGGAGAAAGGATGGGAAGGAGGAGTTTGAAATGAAATGAAAGCCCCTTGGGTCCTAAGGAAGAATAAGGGTCTTAAACTCAAGCCAACCTGAACCAGCAACACAGAGCTATAGAATTCTTAGGACATTGCAACACCTGTGCTATCTCAAGGTCTGTTTCTCTTGTCTTATAGGCAGGGAATTGAGGTCCAAGTGTCAGTAAGAGACTCAAGCAGAGTTACTCAATGTGGGGCTTGGGTGAAGATGATGTGGAAGATGACCATTTCATCCTCCTAACAACCCTATGGTGTAGGCACTCTTTACAGCCCTGTTTTACAGTGGAGAGAACTGAGGCTCAGAGTCCAGGTTCACTGCTGGTCTTCTTAGGCTCTACATTTTGCCCT